>NC_141685.1:1224879820-1225375345 GCF_964263255.1 Lissotriton vulgaris
TAGTATCAGGCAGGAATTAGAAATATAAAGCACTGCATAAGATGAAGCCTGTCGTAATCCATAATTATAACAGAAGGACTGTAAATAACTAACAGAATACATTTTCCAAATTATCTTAAAGTGTACAATATAGTTCCCCTTACAAATTAACAACTCACCTTTTTGAAAGTAGAAGAGTAAGTACTGTGTATTTGAAAGTCCAGAAATTGAGCAGCCAAAATTCCTCTAAAAGGTACCTCTGACAGGAGTATCACAAAATGGCCGTGTTTTCCTCTCATTTAAGATATATACATAACCAATCATACTTCATCACATACAAATTCAAAACGTAAGTTACATTTTGATTGGTTCTAATTTCAATAGTTTCAAATGTGTTTTCCCCATGCAGTTTTCCATAGGACATTTAGATACGGCTACAGCCTGAAAGGCTGAAAGGAATTACACCAAAGTTGGCAAAATGATAGGCACTGGTATGTAGTAGGACATTTTCCATATTTGTTTAAAATTGCTCCAGTGGTTTTTATGAAAAGCAACTTCAGAAACACATATATATCTATGGGTGCGCTCCGAGCGCTCACCGGTACGCGTAGCCGAAAGCGCACCCGGAGCGCTACGGGAGTGCGCGAGTGGAAAGCTGATTGGATGTCGAGTGTCTGTCAACATTCTTAACAGTCCGGAGAGTCCGCCATCTTGTGTCTTGGGAAAATCGAGACACCTGAGGTGAAAAAAAATGGGGAAATGTGTAAAAGGGGGCAGGGTAGACACCCCCTAGGTTTTTTGTGGTTGGCCTAGAAGGACCCTGAAGGGTTAAAAAACTATTTGTTTTGCTATTTTCACGGGGTAAGCGCTGGGTGCGTTCCCAGGTGCGCTCTCCGGTACGTGCACCCTGAGCGCACCACGGGGAAAAACAGTGAAAAAAAATTGAGTAAAAAAATTATTTAGAGTGCTTAGAGGTAAGTTAGCTCTGAAAAGAGCTGTTCTGTTATGTGGGTGTTTTTTGTACCTACAAGTAGGTACCAATGCAGAGTCTTAAATTCAAGAGGAAGACTTTATTCCCCTCATCTGTAAAATGTACACCATCTCTCCTATAGATGCCTTGCATGTTGTAACGCAAGTTGTTGTGGTATATGGACCCCATACCATAGTCTCGGAAGAAAGCAGAAACAGACTTATTCACATGTTTCCTTGCTTTCTCAATCTGTGGACAAAATTGGTTGGACCAGTTCCATTGTTGCCTTTGGCATTAATTAGAAAATACCAAGGCAGTTTTTTAAAAAAGTTACATCAATTGCCCAAAGATGTCCTTTAAAAGCATTTCCAGACCTACCCCAGTCAAAGTGCCCAGGTCATTTCTACCACATTGCACAATTATGAGGTCAGGTTGTGGTAGATGCATAAAGGATTTTACCAATGGTATCAATTGGTGACTTCTTAATCCTCTCTGTCCAATCCACACAATGTCCACATTTGGTAAATCAAAGTTGTAATTACCTAAGTTACTTGCAAATTGTTCACTCCAGAAGACATAGCTATGATCCACAAACCAGACTTTTGGCATTTTGAAGATAGATGTGCTTGTATTCAGATGAGTTGTGGAAATTAAATGGCAGATTGAAAGTAGGAGTTATGAAAAAAGTGGTTGAAATTCAGTGCACTTGAAAAACAAGAAATGATTGGTGCTTTCTTAAAATTCACCACTGAAAATTAGGTTGCATGTTTTTTTTTTAAGAAGTAATTTTAATGGTTGAGAAAAAGTCATGTAAAGAAACATTGTACATGATTAGCTAGTCCATTGAGAAGTCAAACACCCTTGCTGGATTATTTTGCATGAACTTTTGAACTGTGTGCTGGGTTAGGAGGGAGTTACCATGGTAACTGGGTGAATGAGCACTGGGGGATGGGTGAATATTATGTGAGTTGCAAAGTGTTCAAATGAACAACCAATTAAAATGTGCAGTTTGGTTTTAAATTTGTGTGGGAAGAATTTTGATTATTATGTACAAGAAGATGGGTATGTATTGAGAAAGAATCTGTGCCATTATTCTGAGGCTCCAGTGACAGAAGCATTATTCAGAGATTCTGCTTAGGAAAATCTGTTGTGTGTGACTGACACTGTTCTACATCTTTCAAAGCATTTTTAAAAGTGAGTAATGATTCGTTTTATAAAGATAGACTGCTGTATGCACTATAGGGAATATTAAGAAGCATATTGTGCTTCTTTATTCTTGTATTTTGTGTCATGTATTTTTGTAATGTTGTTTAAAAAGTAGAATGGTGCATATTGGAAATGTATTTTGAAAATGAGTTAGGTTTCTGCTTTGTTTCTGTAGTGGTCATTTAAATAAGCTGTGCTTTGTGTCAAAAATGATTTAGTATGGAAAATATTTTCTGGAAAAAAAATCTGCTTTTTAAATTTTAGTGAAGCATCATACAGACTTTCTGTTTGAAATAAGAGAAATCACTTTTACATTTTTCAATAATGTCACCTGTGCCTTGTAACATTTTGCCTCAATTAGCTTAAAGAGTATTCTTTGCTTGTGTCTCACTTTACTCTGTGCCTGTGCGTTATCTGATATATGATTCATTTAATGAAGATATACTGCTGTATGCAGTATAAAGAAGATCAAGAAGCATATTGCTCTTATTTATTCTTGCATTGTGTGTTATGTTTTTTTGTAATGCTGTTTAAAAATTGTATGGTGCATATTGGAAATCTATTTTGGAAATGAGTTAGGTTTCAGCTTTGCTTTTTAGTGGTCATTTAAATGGGCTGTGCTTTGTGTGAAAATCAATTTACAATAGAAAATGTTTTCTGGTAAAAAGGTATGCTTAGTTGATGTCTTTAAAAATATGGAAGTACATGTTTTTTAAAGACATGGTAGATTACATGTAACATCCTGGTCATGTGCCTAAGATCACACTGATGGGTGAATCAAGCTTCACTCACAGTGTGATCTTAGGCACATGATCAGAATGTTACACATAATCTACCAAGTCTGTCTCTGCCAATAGTATGTGTGTCTCTGCCTAAGATTACACTGATGGGTGAATCAAGCTTCACTCACAGTGTGATCTTAGGCACATGATCAGAATGTTACACATAATCTACCAAGTCTGTCTCTGCCAATAGTATGTGTGTCTCTGCCTAAGATTACACTGATGGGTGAATCAAGCTTCACTCACAGTGTGATCTTAAGCACATGATCAGAATGTTACACATAATCTACCATATCTGTCTCTGCAAACAGTATTTGTGTCTATGCCTAAGATCACACTGATGGGTCAATCAAGCTTCACTCAAAGTGTGATCTTAGGCACTTGATCAGAATGTTACATATAATCTACCATGTCTGTCTCTGCAAACAGTATGTGTGTCTATGCCTACGATCACACTGATGGGTGAATCAAGCTTCACTCACAGTGTGATCTTAGGCACATGATCAGAATGTTACATATAATCTACCATGTTTGTCTCTGAAAACAGTATGTGTGTCTATGCCTAAGATCACACTGATGGGTGAATCAAGCTTCACTCACAGTGTGATCTTAGGCACATGATCAGAATGTTACAAATATTCTACCATGTCTGTCTCTGCAAACAGTATGTGTGTCTCTGTCTAAGATCACACTGATGGGTGAATCAAGCTTAACTCACAGTGTGATCTTAGGCACATGATCAGAATGTTACATATAATATACCATGTCTGACTCTGCAAACAGAATGTGTGTATTTGCCTAAGATCACACTGATGGGTGAATCAAGCTTCACTCACAGTGTGATCTTAGGCACATGATCAGAATGTTACATATAATCTACCATGTCTGTCTCTGCAAACAGTATGTGTGTCTCTGCCTAAGATCACACTGATGGGTGAATCAAGCTTCACTCACAGTGTGAACCTAGGCACATGATCAGAATGTTACACATAATCTACCATGTCTGTCTCTGCCAATAATATGTGTGTCTCTGCCTAAGATCTCATTGATGGGTGAATCAAGCTTCACTCACAGTGTGATCTCAGGCACATGATCATAATGTTATACATAATCTAAAATGCCTGTCTCTGCAAACAGTATGTGTGTCTATACCTAAGATCACAATGAAGGGTGAATCAAGCTTCACTCACAGTGTGATCTTAGGCACATGATCAGAATGTTACACATAATCTACCATGTCTGTCTCTGCAAACAGTATTGTTGTCTATGCCTAAGAACACACTGATGGGTGAATAAAGCTTCACTCACAGTGTGATCTTAGGCACATGGTCAGAATGTTAAATATAATCTACCATGTCTGTCTCTGCCAATAGTATGTGTGTCTCTGCCTAAGATCACAGTGATGGGTGAATCAAGCTTCACTCACAGTGTGATCTTAGGCACAGGATCAGAATGTTACATATAATCTACCATGTCTGTCTCTGCAAACAGTATGTGTGTCTATGCCTAAGATCACAATGATGGGTGAATCAAGCTTCACTCTCAGTGTGATCTTAGGCACATTATCAGAATGTTAAATATAATCTACCATGTCTGTCTCTGCCAATAGTATATGTGTCTCTGCCTAAGATCACAGTGATGGGTGAATCAAGCTTCGCTCACAGTGTGATCTTAGGCACAGGATCAGAATGTTACATATAATCTACCGTGTCTGTCTCTGAAAACAGTATGTGTGTCTCTGCCTAAGATCACACTGATGGGTGAATCAAGCTTCACTCAGAGTGTGATCTTAGGCACATGATCAGAATGTTACATATAATCTACCATGTCTGTCTCTGCAAACAGCATGTGTGTCTCTGCCTAAGATCACACTGATGGGTGAATCAAGCTTCACTCACAGTGTGATCTTAGGCACATGACCAGAATGTTACACATAGTCTACCATGTCTGTCTCTGTCAATAGTATGTGTGTCTCTGGCTAAGATCATATTGATGGATGAATCAACCTTCACTCACAGTGTGATCTTAGGCACATGATCAGAATGTTACATATAATCTACCATGTCTGTCTCTGCAAACAGTATGTGTGTCTATGCCTAAGATCACACTGATGGGTGAATCAAGCTTCACTCTCAGTGTGATCTTAGGCACATGATCAGAATGTTAAATATAATCTACCATGTCTGTCTCTGCCAATAGTATGTGTGTCTCTGCCTAGGATCACACTGATGGGTGAATCAAGCTTCACTCACAGTGTGATCTTAGGCACATGATCAGAATGTTACAAAAAATCTACCATGTCTGTCTCTGCGAACAGTATGTGTGTTTCTCCGTAGGATCACACTGATGGGTGAATCAAGCTTCACTCACAGTGTGATCTTAGACACATGATCAGAATGTTACACATAACCTATCATGTCTGTCTCTGCCAATAGTATGTGTGTCTCTGGCTAAGATAACACTGATGGATGAATTAAGCTTCACTCACAGTGTGATCTTAGGCACATGATCAGAATGTTACATATAATCTACCATGGCTGTCTCTGCAAACAGTATGTGTGTCTATGCCTAAGATCACACTGATGGGTGAATCAAGCTTCACTCACAGTGTGATCTTAGGCCCATTATCAGAATGTTACATATAATCTACCATGTCTGTCTCTGCAAACAGTATGTGTGTCTCTGCCTAAGATCACACTGATGGGTGAATCAAGCTTAACTCACAGTGTGATCTTAGGCACATGATCAGAATGTTACATATAATCTACCATGTCTGTCTCTGCAAACAGAATGTGTGTATTTGCCTAGGATCACACTGATGGGTGAATCAAGATTCACTCACAGTGTGATCTAAGGCACATGATCAGAATGTTACAAATAATCTACCATGTCTTTCTCTGCAAACAGTATGTGTGTCTCTGCCTAAGGTCACACTGATGGGTGAATCAAGCTTCACTCACAGTGTGATCTTAGGCACGTGATCAGAATGTTGCACATAATCTACCATGTCTGTCTCTGCAAACAGTATTGTTGTCTATGCCGAAGATCACACTGATGGGTGAATAAAGCTTCACTCACAGTGTGATCTTAGGCACATGATCAGAATGTTACATATAATCTACCATGTCTGTCTCTGTAAACAGTATGTGTTTCTGCCTAAGATCACACTGATGGATGAATCGAGCTTCACTCACAGTTTGATCATAGGCATATGACCAGAATGTTACACATAATCTACCATGTCTGTCTCTGTCAATAGTATGTGTGTCTCTATCTAAGATCATATTGATGGATCAATCAACCTTTACTCACAGTGTGATCTTAGACACATGATCAGAATGTTACATATAATCTACCATGTCTGTCTCTGCCAATAGTATGTGTGTCTCTGCCTAAGATCACACTGATGGGTGAATCAAGCTTCACTCACAGTGTGATTTTAGGCATATGATCAGAATGTTACATATAATCTACCATGTCTGTCTCTGAAAACAGTAAGTGTATATCTGCCTAAGATCACACTGATGGGTGAATCAAGCTTCACTCACAGTGTGATCTTAGGCACATGATCAGAATGTTACATATAATCTACCATGTCTGTCTCTGCAAACAGTATGTGTGTCTAAGCCTAAGATCACACTGATGGGTGGATCAAGCTTCACTCACAGTGTGATCTTAGGCACAGGATCAGAATGTTACATATAATCTACCATGTCTGTCTCTGCAAAGAGTATGTGTGTCTCTCCCTAGGATCACACTGATGGGTGAATCAAGCTTCACTCACAGTGTGATCTTAGGCACATGATCAGAATGTTACATATAATCTACCATGTCTGTCTCTGCAAACAGTATGTGTGTCTATGCCTAAGATCACACTGATGGGTGAATCAAGCTTCACTCTCAGTGTGATCTTAGGCACATGATCAGAATGTTAAATATAATCTACCATGTCTGTCTCTGCCAATAGTATGTGTGTCTCTGCCTAGGATCACACTGATGGGTGAATCAAGCTTCACTCACAGTGTAATCTTAGGCACATGATCGGAATGTTACAGATAATCTACCATGTCTGTCTCTGAAAACAGTATGTGTGTCTCTGCCTAAGATCACACTGATGGGTGAATCAAGCTTCACTCACAGTGTGATCTTAGGCACATGATCAGAATGTTACAAAAAATCTACCATGTCTGTCTCTGCAAACAGTATATGTGTTTCTCCCTAGGATCACACTGATGGGTGAATCAAGCTTCACTCACAGTGTGATCTTAGACACATGATCAGAATGTTACACATAATCTATCATGTCTGTCTCTGCCAATAGTATGTGTGTCTCTGGCTAAGATAACACTGATGGATGAATCAAGCTTCACTCACAGTGTGATCTTAGGCACATGATCAGAATGTTACATATAATCTACCATGGCTGTCTCTGCAAACAGTATGTGTGTCTATGCCTAAGATCACACTGATGGGTGAATCAAGCTTCACTCACAGTGTGATCTTAGGCACATGATCAGAATGTTACATATAATCTACCATGTCTGTCTCTGCAAACAGTGTGTGTGTCTATGCCTAAGAACACACTGATGGGTGAATCAAGCTTCACTCACAGTGTGATCTTAGGCACATGATCAGAATGTTACACATGATCTAAAATGTCTGTCTCTGCAAACAGTATGTGTGTCTATACCTAAGATCACACTGATGGGTGAATCAAGCTTCACTCACAGTGTGATCTTAGGCACGTGATCAGAATGTTGCACATAATCTACCATGTCTGTCTCTGCAAACAGTATTGTTGTCTATGCCGAAGATCACACTGATGGGTGAATAAAGCTTCACTCACAGTGTGATCTTAGGCACATGGTCAGAATGTTACATATAATCTACCATGTCTGTCTCTGTAAACAGTATGTGTGCCTCTGCCTAAGATCACACTGATGGGTGAATCGAGCTTCACTCACAGTTTGATCATAGGCACATGACCAGAATGTTACACACAATCTACCATGTCTGTCTCGGTCAATAGTATGTGTGTCTCTGGCTAAGATCATATTGATGGATCAATCAACCTTTACTCACAGTGTGATCTTAGGCACATGATCAGAATGTTACATATGATCTACCATGTCTGTCTCTGCAAACAGTATGTGTGTCTATGCCTAAGATCACACTGATGGGTGAATCAAGCTTCACTCTCAGTGCGATCTTAGGCACATGATCAGAATGTTACATATAATCTACCATGTCTGTCTCTGCCAATAGTATGTGTGTCTCTGCCTAAGATCACACTGATGGGTGAATCAAGCTTCACTCACAGTGTGATCTTAGGCATATGATCAGAATGTTACATATAATCTACCATGTCTGTCTCTGAAAACAGTATGTGTATCTCTGCCTAAGATCACACTGATGGGTGAATCAAGCTTCACTCACAGTGTGATCTTAGGCACATGATCAGAATGTTACATATAATCTACCATGTCTGTCTCTGCAAACAGTATGTGTGTCTATGCCTAAGATCACACTGATGGGTGGATCAAGCTTCACTCACAGTGTGATCTTAGGCACATGATCAGAATGTTACATATAATCTACCATGTCTGTCTCTGCAAACAGTATGTGTTTCTGCCTAAGATCACACTGATGGGTGAATCGAGCTTCACTCACAGTTTGATCATAGGCATATGACCAGAATGTTACACATAATCTACCATGTCTGTCTCTGTCAATAGTATGTGTGTCTCTATCTAAGATCATATTGATGGATCAATCAACCTTTACTCACAGTGTGATCTTAGACACATGATCAGAATGTTACATATAATCTACCATGTCTGTCTCTGCCAATAGTATGTGTGTCTCTGCCTAAGATCACACTGATGGGTGAATCAAGCTTCACTCACAGTGTGATTTTAGGCATATGATCAGAATGTTACATATAATCTACCATGTCTGTCTCTGAAAACAGTAAGTGTATATCTGCCTAAGATCACACTGATGGGTGGATCAAGCTTCACTCACAGTGTGATCTTAGGCACATGATCAGAATGTTACATATGATCTACCATGTCTGTCTCTGCAAACAGTATGTGTGTCTAAGCCTAAGATCACACTGATGGGTGGATCAAGCTTCACTCACAGTGTGATCTTAGGCACATGATCAGAATGTTACATATAATCTACCATGTCTGTCTCTGCAAAGAGTATGTGTGTCTCTCCCTAGGATCACACTGATGGGTGAATCAAGCTTCACTCACAGTGTGATCTTAGGCACATGATCAGAATGTTACATATAATCTACCATGTCTGTCTCTGCAAACAGTATGTGTGTCTATGCCTAAGATGACACTGATGGGTGAATCAAGCTTCACTCTCAGTGTGATCTTAGGCACATGATCAGAATGTTAAATATAATCTACCATGTCTGTCTCTGCCAATAGTATGTGTGTCTCTGCCTAGGATCACACTGATGGGTGAATCAAGCTTCACTCACAGTGTAATCTTAGGCACATGATCGGAATGTTACAGATAATCTACCATGTCTGTCTCTGAAAACAGTATGTGTGTCTCTGCCTAAGATCACACTGATGGGTGAATCAAGCTTCACTCACAGCGTGATCTTAGGCACATGATCAGAATGTTACAAAAAATCTACCATGTCTGTCTCTGCAAACAGTATATGTGTTTCTCCCTAGGATCACACTGATGGGTGAATCAAGCTTCACTCACAGTGTGATCTTAGACACATGATCAGAATGTTACACATAATCTATCATGTCTGTCTCTGCCAATAGTATGTGTGTCTCTGGCTAAGATAACACTGATGGATGAATCAAGCTTCACTCACAGTGTGATCTTAGGCACATGATCAGAATGTTACATATAATCTACCATGGCTGTCTCTGCAAACAGTATGTGTGTCTATGCCTAAGATCACACTGATGGGTGAATCAAGCTTCACTCACAGTGTGATCTTAGGCACATGATCAGAATGTTACATATAATCTACCATGTCTGTCTCTGCAAACAGTGTGTGTGTCTATGCCTAAGAACACACTGATGGGTGAATCAAGCTTCACTCACAGTGTGATCTTAGGCACGTGATCAGAATGTTGCACATAATCTACCATGTCTGTCTCTGCAAACAGTATTGTTGTCTATGCCGAAGATCACACTGATGGGTGAATAAAGCTTCACTCACAGTGTGATCTTAGGCACATGATCAGAATGTTGCACATAATCTACCATGTCTGTCTCTGCAAACAGTATTGTTGTCTATGCCGAAGATCACACTGATGGGTGAATAAAGCTTCACTCACAGTGTGATCTTAGGCACGTGATCAGAATGTTGCACATAATCTACCATGTCTGTCTCTGCAAACAGTATTGTTGTCTATGCCGAAGATCACACTGATGGGTGAATAAAGCTTCACTCACAGTGTGATCTTAGGCACATGGTCAGAATGTTACATATAATCTACCATGTCTGTCTCTGTAAACAGTATGTGTGTCTCTGCCTAAGATCACACTGATGGGTGAATCGAGCTTCACTCACAGTTTGATCATAGGCACATGACCAGAATGTTACACACAATCTACCATGTCTGTCTCTGTCAATAGTATGTGTGTCTCTGGCTAAGATCATATTGATGGATCAATCAACCTTTACTCACAGTGTGATCTTAGGCACATGATCAGAATGTTACACATGATCTAAAATGTCTGTCTCTGCAAACAGTATGTGTGTCTATACCTAAGATCACACTGATGGGTGAATCAAGCTTCACTCACAGTGTGATCTTAGGCACGTGATCAGAATGTTGCACATAATCTACCATGTCTGTCTCTGCAAACAGTATTGTTGTCTATGCCGAAGATCACACTGATGGGTGAATAAAGCTTCACTCACAGTGTGATCTAAGGCACATGGTCAGAATGTTACATATAATCTACCATGTCTGTCTCTGCCAATAGTATGTGTGTCTCTGCCTAAGATCACACTGATGGGTGAATCAAGCTTCACTCACAGTGTGATCTTAGGCATATGATCAGAATGTTACATATAATCTACCATGTCTGTCTCTGAAAACAGTATGTGTATCTCTGCCTAAGATCACACTGATGGGTGAATCAAGCTTCACTCACAGTGTGATCTTAGGCACATGATCAGAATGCTACATATAATCTACCATGTCTGTCTCTGCAAACAGTATGTGTGTCTATGCCTAAGATCACACTGATGGGTGGATCAAGCTTCACTCAAAGTGTGATCTTAGGCACATGATCAGAATGTTACATATAATCTACCATGTCTGTCTCTGCAAACAGTATGTGTGTCTCTCCCTAGGAGCACACTGATGGGTGAATCAAGCTTCACTCACAGTGTGATCTAAGACACATGATCAGAATGTTACACATAATCTATCATGTCTGTCTCTGCCAATAGTTTGTGTGTCTCTGCCTAAGATCATACTGATGGGTGAATCAAGCTTCACTCACAGTGTGATCTTAGGCACATGATCAGAATGTTACATATGATCTACCATGTCTGTCTCTGCAAACAGTATGTGTGTCTATGCCTAAGATCACACTGATGGGTGGATCAAGCATCACTCACAGTGTGATCTTAGGCACAGGATCAGAATGTTACATATAATCTACCATGTCTGTCTCTGCCAATAGTATGTGTGTCTCTGCCTAAGATCACACTGATGGGTGAATCAAGCTTCACTCACAGTGTGATCTTAGGCACATGATCAAAAGGTTACACATAATCTACCATGTCTGTCCCTGCAAACAGTATGTGTGTCTATGCCTAAAATCACACTGATGGGTGAATCAAGCTTCACTCACAGTGTGATCAAAGGCACATAATCAGAAATATACACATAATCTACTATGTCTGTCTCTGCAAACAGTATGTGTGTCTATGCCTAAGATCCCACTGAAGGGTGAATCAAGCTTCACTCACAGTCTGATCTTAGGCACATGATCAGAATGTTACATATATTCTACCATGTCTGTCTCTGCAAACAGTATGTGTGTCTCTGCCAAAGATCACACTGATGGGTGAATCAAGCTTCACTCACAGTGTGATCTTAGGCATATGATCAGAATGTTACACTTAATCTACCATGTCTGTCTTTGCCAATAGTATGTGTTTCTCTGCCTAAGATCACACTTATGGGTGAATCAAGCTTCACTCACAGTGTGATCTTAGGCACATGATCAGAATGTTACATATAATCTACCATGTCAGTCTCTGCCAATAGTATGTGTGTCTCTGCCTAAGATCACACTGATGGGTGAATCAAGGTTCACTCACAGTGTGATCAAGGGCACATGATCAGAATGTTACATGTAATCTACCATGTCTGTCTCTGCCAATAGTATGTGTGTCCCTGGCTAAGATTACACTGATGGATGAATCAAGCTTTACTCACTGTGTGATCTTAGGCACATGATAAGAATGTTACATATAATCGACCATGTCTGTCTCTGCAAACAGTATGTGTGTCTCTGCCTAAGACCACACTGATGGGTGAATCAAGCTTCACTCACAGTGTGATCTTAGGCACATGATCAGAATGTTACATATAATCTACCATATCTGTCTCCGCAAACAGTATGAGTGTCTCTGCCTAAGAGCACGGTGATGGGTCAATCAAGCTTCACTCTCAGTGTGATCTTAGACACATGATCAGAATGTTACAAATAATCTACCATGTCTGTCTCTGCCAATAGTATGTGTGTCTCTGCCTAAGATCACACTGATGGGTGAATTAAGCTTCACTCACAGTGTGATCTTAGGCACATGATCAGAATGTTACATTTAATCTACCATGTCTGTCTCTGCAAACAGTATGTGTGTCTCTGCCTAAGATCACACTGATGGGTGGATCAAGCTTCACTCACAGTGTGATCTTAGGCATATGATCAGAATGTTACATATAATCTACCATGTCTGTCTCTGTAAACAGTCTGTGTGTCTCTCCCTAAGATCACACTGATGGGTGAATCAAGCTTCACTCACAGTGTGTTCTTAGACATATGATCAGAATGTTACACTTAATCTACCATGTCTGTCTTTGCCAATAGTATGTGTTTCTCTGCCTAAGATCACACTTATGGGTGAATCAAGCTTCACTCACAGTGTGATCTTAGGCACATGATCAGAATGTTACATATAATCTACCATGTCAGTCTCTGCCATTAGTATGTGTGTCTCTGCCTAAGATCACACTGATGGGTGAATCAAAGTTCACTCACAGTGTGATCAAGGGCACATGATCAGAATGTTACATGTAATCTACCATGTCTGTCTCCGCCAATAGTATGTGTGTCCCTGGCTAAGATTACACTGATGGATGAATCAAGCTTTACTCACTGTGTGATCTTAGGCACATGATAAGAATGTTACATATAATCGACCATGTCTGTCTCTGCAAACAGTATGTGTGTCTCTGCCTAAGACCACACTGATGGGTGAATCAAGCTTCACTCACAGTGTGATCTTAGGCACATGATCAGAATGTTACATATAATCTACCATATCTGTCTCTGCAAACAGTATGAGTGTCTCTGCCTACGATCACGGTGATGGGTGAATCAAGCTTCACTCTCAGTGTGATCTTAGACACATGATCAGAATGTTACAAATAATCTACCATGTCTGTCTCTGCCAATAGTATGTGTGTCTCTGCCTAAGATCACACTGATGGGTGAATTAAGCTTCACTCACAGTGTGATCTTAGGCACATGATCAGAATGTTACATTTAATCTACCATGTCTGTCTCTGCAAACAGTATGTGTGTCTCTGCCTAAGATCACACTGATGGGTGGATCAAGCTTCACTCACAGTGTGTTCTTAGACACATGATCAGAATGTTACACATAATCTATCATGTCGGTCTCTGCCAAGAGTATGTGGGTCTCTGCCTAGGATCACACTGATGGGTGAATCAAGCTTCACTCACAGTGTGATCTTAGGCACATGATCAGAATGTTACATTTAATCTACCATGTCTGTCTCTGCAAACAGTATGTGTGTCTCTGCCTAAGATCACACTGATGGGTGGATCAAGCTTCACTCACAGTGTGATCTTAGGCACATGATCAGAATGTTACACATAATCTACCATGTCTGTCTCTGCAAACAGTATGTGTGTCTATGCCTAAGATCACACTGATGGGTGAATCAAGCTTCACTCTCAGTGTGATCTTAGGCACATGATCAGAATGTTACATATAATCTACAATGTTTTTCTCTGCCAATAGTATGTGTGTCCATGCCTAAGATCACACTGATGGGTGAATCAAGCTTCACTCACAGTGTGATCTTAGGCACATGATCAGAATGTTACATATAATCTACCATGTCTGTCTCTGTAAACAGTAGATGCGTCTCTGCCTAAGATCACACTGATGGGTGAATCAAGCTTCAATCAAAGTGTGATCTTAGGCACATGATCAGAATGTTACATATAATCTACCATGTCTGTCTCTGGAAACAGTATGTGTGTCTCTGCCTAAGATCACACTAATGGGTGAATCAAGCTTCACTCACAGTGTGATCTTAGGCACATGATCATTTTTGACACAAAGCAAAGCACATGTAATGTAAATCAGTCTTTTGTTGTATACTAGTGTTTATATTGTTTACTTATTATAATTGCTATGTAATATGTTTGTATTGGTCTACAATATGTTATTTTTTCTTTACCACAGATTATAATCATCTATACAAAGGAAAAACAATATGCCATCCAAACAAAGATGTGAAAAGCAATATAAAAAGGATTTAAGGTCTAAGGGAAGAAAAATACAAGACTCATCCAAAACAAAATCTTCAGTGAAAGAAAATAATGCTCCTGGTAAGCACACTAAAAATGTTCTCAGGAACTTATTGAAATGTCAAGAAATAAAACATGTGACTTCAATGAAAAGTAAGACACCTTTAATTTCAAAGAAGAAAGTGTGTCCCTCAAAAAATGTTAGATCTCTACAAGGAGATGATGTTGTCTATACCAATAGAAGAACAACTCAATTCATTGAAATTTGTAGATGAATGTTTTACAAAAGAATTATAAGCAATTTATTAAAAAATGTAAAGAGGTATTAAAAAACGACCGCTTTTTACAAGAAGAAAAAATAGTTAAGATTGTGGATGAAGCATTTAAAGTGAAAAATAAATTGTTTAGTTTAGTAATGAATAGAATTCGTACACTAGATAAAGTAATCAATGTGTTCAAATCAAAATGTAAGTGGAGGAGAGTAATTAATCAAACTAATTTTTGTGATGTTTTTTCTGGAGAATGGAAGCATAGTTCAAGTTGTGAGCCATTTATTAATGAAGAAAGTTACTTTCAGGATAATGATTTGGTGCATGCAGTTGATACCAGTGGTTGAGCATATGAGGTGAAGGACGGTTGTCCGGTTGAAAATGAAAAGATTGTGCCTAGGAATACAGAAGAGGTGTTAGCTAATGCAGTTATAGGGAGATGTCCTAAGGCTCCAGTGTATATTTGTAATAGTAGTAGTATTTGTAGTGTGCGACAGGATTCAATTGATTTGTTTCGCAGTTTCTTACGGACATATACTAAGAAAAGGGTAAAACAAAAAAATTAAAATTTTACAAGAGCTAGATCCTTGTAGAGTGAGAGAAAAAACAGGTTTGCAAGGGCATTCACTGGCTTGTCTTTCAAGAAAGGTATGTCAGAGTGTTTTTTACCATTTTAGGATGTTAGCAGTGCATCATAATAAAGTGAGGAAATTAGTGAGAAGGTTGTATTATGCAAAAAGTACAGCACTTAAACTAAAACAGTTAAACAGTGTTTTTTTGCATGGAACTGAATTAGATGTGAAAAACATTTGTGAAGAAATTGAGTTTTGTTACTTTGGTGAAAAAGAAGACAGTGCAGAAATTGACACAGTAATAGAAAGTAATGTAGAAGAGAATGTAGAGATTTCAAGTACAGAAAAATTTGAACATGAAATTATAAAATTTAAGGTCAATTCAAGTGAAAGGCCTAATTTTACTTGTGTTTGTTGTCGACGAACTCATTATAAGCATCAAACTAGATTAGTTGATCTATATGTAAAAAGCAAAAAGAAAAATAATAATGAGTGGAAGGATTTTGCAACTTATTTGTTGGTAGAACATTGTTTTGATTTGGGTTCTGATCCTTGTAGAGTGAGAGAAAAAACAGGTTTGCAAGGGCATTCACTGGCTTGTCTTTCAAGAAAAGTATGTCAGAGTGTTTTTCACCATTTTAGGATGTTAGCAGTGCATCATAATAAAGTGAGGAAATTAGTGAGAAGGTTGTATTATGCAAAAAGTCCAGCACTTAAACTAAAACAGTTAAACAGTGCTCTTTTGCATGGAACTGAATTAGATGTGAAAAACATTTGTGAAGAAACTGAGTTTTGTTACTTTGGTGAAAAAGAAGACAGTGCAGAAATTGATACAGTAATAGAAAGTAATGTAGAAGAGAATGTAGAGATTTGAAGTACAGAAAAATTTGAACATGAAATTATAAAGTTTAAGGTCAATTCAAGTGAAAGGCCTAATTTTACTTGTGTGTGTTGTCGACGAACTCATTATAAGCATCAAACTAGATTAGTTGATTTATATGTAAAAAGCAAAAAGAAAAATAATAATGAGTGGAAGGATTTTGCAACTTATTTGTTGGTAGAAAATTGTTTTGATTTGGGTTCTGATCAACGTATTTGTAAATATTGTTATAATAAATTAAATGAAAACAGAATGCCTACTAGAGCTGTTCATAATAATCTGGAGTTGGTAGACATTCCTTCTGAATTGATGGATTGAAATACGTATGAGTCTATTCTAATTCAATGTGTGCATCCTTTTCAGGCTATTGTTCGCATGGAGCCTAAGACAGGGAAATTGCCTCCTTCAGATTTACAGAGAGGATTAAAGGGAAGAGTTATTTATTTGCCTCTAGATTTTAAGAAAAATATTGATACTATTGGTGTCGAAAAAGTGGAAGAGAAACCTCTGGTTATTCTAGTTAATGGTGTTCCGACAAGGAGTAAGAAAATCTGGCAAGATTTAGTGGATGCTAGGAAAATCAAGAAGGCAACGTTGTATCTGGTAAAAAATAATCAGTACTATAAAAATGTGTATGTGGAAGAAGAGGAAAGAACTGCAGAAGACGACACTGATTTCTCAGCTAGGCAAATTGAAAAAGTTGATGTCTCTAGAAGTGAAGAAATATATGAACATTATAGTGTTCATCCATTGCATTCCAAAGACGTAATGGGGAATGCTATTGACTTGTTTGAAATGAAAGAAGCCAAAGGAAGTCTCATTAGTGTATGGGAAGAAAGTTTAGAAGCTCGTTGTTTTCCACAGTTATTCCCAACAGGTGAAGGTGGACGATATGATGACCGACCTGTTCAAATTCCTGCATCTGAATACCGGACATCAAGATTATATGCAGAAGATCCAAGGTTTCGTCAATGTATTCCATAGTTGTTCCATCTACTGTTTGAGAGTGACTTGTCTGGACTTTCTTATGCAGTAAACCATATACTGAAAAGTGGAGCACATCTACAAAAGGTTTCGGCAAGGGACTTTATGGATAAAGTGAAACTGCAAGACAGTGTTTTGGAATCTCAGCTAATTAATCTCATGGCATGTCAGCGTGGTACTAACGAGTATTGGTACCGTTGTCATGGGGAATTGAAATGTATGCTTAGAAACTTAGGAACTCCTACATGGTTCCTCACTCTTAGCTGTGCTGAGTATGCTTGGGAAGACTTAATTGAATTTCTACGAGAGGCAAATAAAAACATTGAAAATATTGAATACAAGACACCTGGAGAACTGTGCTCTTTGTATCCAGTTAATGTATGCAGGTATTTCAATCATAGGTTTGAAGCTATGATGTCTTTTATTACAAACAAAAAAAATCCTCCGCTTGGACAGGTGTGGGATTTCTTTTGGAGAAAGGAGTATCAAGCAAGAGGTGCTCCTCACATACATATGCTGCTATGGATTAAAGATGCACCAAAATTTGGAACAGATTCAGATGAGAAAGTGATGAATTTCATTGAGCAGTATTCTACATGTGCTGTTCCGAAAAGTACAGAAGAAAACAATTTAAGACATCAAGTTTTACGCTTTCAAACCCATCGTTGTGGGAAATACTGTCGTCGAAAATACAAATCCAAGGACAAGTTCTACACGAAATGTCGTTTTGCATTTCCACGTCCAGTAACATCGAAAGGAAGAGTGAATAATGTTATCTCTTCTCTACGACATACTGTGACAAGAAAATCACCCAAAAATACATACAACCTAAGAAGAAATGAGGAGTCCAAATACATAAATGACTACAACCCAGTCATTTTGTCCATGTGGAATGCTAACATGGATAGTCAATATGTTGCTGAAAACTCTATTGCTGTGACTCGATATGTGACGTCTTACATCACAAAATCAGAAAAGACGGAACTGAAGGAAATATGGGAGGAAATTTCACATGAAAAGAGTCTAAGCAAGAAATTATACAGTTACAGTCTGAAGATGTTGTCGCATCGAGAAATTGGAGCATATCAATGTTCTGATCTGTTATCATCAGCAAGTCTATATGCCAAATCTAGAACCATCATTTGGGTGAGTCTAGGTCTTGCTGCAACACGAAACCGAGTTTTGAAATCTGTACAAGAAATTGAGTATTTGGCGGAGTAAGAACCAGACAGTACAGATATTTTGAAGACAAACATGTTGGATACATACTATCCAAATAGAAGTAGTCATCTTGATAACGTTTGTCTCTATGAAGTTCTGCAAACCTATACTTTTAAGAGGAACGTCACAGAATACATCAATAAAGGTGAATATGCTGTAAATGGATGTGAAGGCTGTCTAGTGAAACAAAGAAAAGGCCATTTGATTAATCATTGAAAATTGAGTTGTGAATCTCCAGAAAAAAAGGGAATTTTATTACTTTGGTCTTTTGCAACTCTTTAAGCCTTGGCGTAGAGAAGAGGAACTACTTGGAGATTTTCTTACTTATGAAGATTCGTTCAATGCAACCAAGGATACCATAGAATGTCCTGTTTTTTCAAATTATCTGCAAATGTTGAACGAGGAAATACAGCAAGAAGCTACAATTGCAGCAGAGATTGCTAGAGACAGTTCTCAAGACAGTCAGAGTTCTGCTTCATTGAGTCAGGATCCACTATGAGGACCAATTATACAAAATGAAGCTGCCACTGCTATGGATGAAGTGAAAAGAGCCATGGAACTAGTTCAGGAGGATGTAGTTAACTTAGAAGATTTGGAAAAAGAACTAAATGTTGAGCAGAGGCAAATATATGACGAAGTTACAGAACACGTTGAGCATGGTTTATCTCATGAAAAAAAAGAGTGCTCATGTACATCATTTATACCTGTTCAACTGTACATGAGTGGAGAAGCAGGAACTGGAAAAAGTTTTCTGATTAAAGCAATTGCAACGTATCTGCAGAAAAGAACGGAGTCATCGCTGTCTTGTGTTGTTACCGCTCCAACTGGGTTGGCAGCACACAACATTAAAGGGATTACTTTACATCGCTTATTGATGCTGCCAGTAGAGCATGATAATAAATTACAATACCACAAGCTATCTGGAGAAGCTTGTTGGGAAGTTTCAAGAGTCCTAAAGAAAATGAAACTTCTTATCATTGATGAAGTAAGCATGGTATCAAATGTAATTCTTGCTTTTGTGCATTTAAGAATGCAAGAAATTCTTAAAACAGAGTATGATGTGTTATTTGGAGAAAAACACATCATCGTTTTTGGAGCTCTACTGCAACTAACTCCAGTGAAAGGACAGCCAGTGTTTAAAATGCTTACACATGAAGATACCAGGAAGTGCCTAGGAAGCATTGGAAATGTTAAAATATGGTTAAATTTCAAATATGCAGAACTGCTTCAAAATATGCGACAGGCAAAGGATGAAGATTATAAAAATATTCTACAAGATGTTAGAATTGGAAAATTAACTGAGCATGGCAAAGAAGCTTTACGTGGACGATTAATTTAAAATTTGTTTCCAAAAGAAAACATTCTCCCAGAGAATATTTTTATGAAAATTCCTGAAAACAAATCTGTTATATGCTTGATGCCAACTCTAAAAGAATGTTCAATCTTCAACAACAAAATGTTAAAGTCGGAAAATCAAGAGATTGTGAAACTGGAAGCTATTGATAAAATAGAACATTAGGAGCAACTATTGTTTTTTCTGAAAAGTTGAAATCAAAATTGGATTCTTTTCAAAAGGAGGAGCTACGCGAGCATTCGAGATGGCCGCGTGAGCACAGGGCTCCCGGGACCCTCGCCGCTCTTTGCAAAATATCCTGACGCTATCCTGATTTTTCAAATGGGTTACTGAAGATGAACCTCAGCTGATGCTTTTGCTCTTTGAAAAATTTGATTTGGACTCCGGGAACCGCAGTTACGTTGGACCAAACTTTTGAGGCCTACCTTGCGGTAAGCCGGGGGCTTGGCAAGCTGGCACGCCGGGACGAAGTTGAACAACAACGGCTGAGGGGTCTTCCCCCAGTAGCCCTGCATCAACTTTCGGTTTTGCTTTTGGGTCCTGGCATTGTCAGATCGCAGGACTTTTCCGTTCTGTCGGAGATCCGACCAGGCTCTGTCTCATCATCGGGTGCCTTCTATTCTTAACGCTTCTGTGTCAAACTGCGTTGTCACCTCGGCCACACGAGTCTACTTTTGTAGACCTTTGGTGACTTGCTTGCAAGCAGCCATTTTCACCAGGTCTCAAGGGCCCCTCCAGGGCGTATCTTCCAGTATGGCGGCTAGGGCCGACAACGAGAAACGGAAAACCAAGGCGCCTATTCGCGAGGGGGCCGGTCCACACTAATATCATGGATCGTTACACCCAATCTAAAGGATCCCCCGGTGGCACCAGCCGCACCCCGGAGGACGCCAAGGAAGACGCAACTGAGCTGTCTCTCCAAGACGTCATGAACGCCATTGCCAATTTGAAGGCTACCATCGTCCAGCAATATGAGGCTCTGGCCCATAAAATCGACACGGTTGCAATCGATGTCACCTTGATCAGAGCCGACTTGTCTAAAACTAACGAGAAAGTGAAATTGTTGGACTTGAAGACTTCTAGCCTTACGGCCGATGTGTTGGAACTGCAAACGGAAATCGGTAACCTGAAATCATCCAAGACCTCATGTCTCATCGACTGGAAGATTTTGAAAACAGGGCAAGACGCAACAACATCCGCATCATTGGTGTCCCTGAAGACCCCGAAAATCCTTCAACAGACCTTCTGGTGGAGGACCTTGTTTTGAACCACCTTGCCCCTACAGGACTGAGCAAATTCTTTGCAGTGGAGCTTGCCCACCGTGTCCCCGGTGGAAAGCCGAGGCCGGGCGCCCCTCCGAGGCCTATCATTGCCAAGCTCTTTCATTTCAGAGACCGGGATGCTATCCTGCAGGCCTCGAGGGTGAGCGGCCCGGTAAAATTCGAAAACGCTACAGTCAACTTTTTCCCGGACTTCACTCAGCTCGTCCAGAGGCAAAGGATGGGCTTTCAGGGTGTGAAGCGAAGACTCAGAGACTTGGGCCGGAAATATGCTATGTTGTTTCCTACCAGACTTCGTGTTGAGTACGAGGACCGAACGTTTTTCTTCGACCGGCCAGAGAATGTAAGTGACTGGCTGGATTCTCTGCCTGCCCGGAACAATCGAACTGAGCACCCTGGTGGCTCCGCGGGTGGTGAGCCAGAACAGAAGTGACGATGCGGTCCCTGCTTTCCGAACACTTGACTTTTCACAGCTGGGTTTGATTAATTTACCATTGTTGTATTTCATTGTCGTATACCCGAGGGTGGCGGGGGTGGTGGGACTCTTTCCTTCTCCAGGGTTCTTTTTGTAGATTAGTGTAATGCTAGGGCGACAGGCACACTGCAAGTTGGGGTGGCTTTCTAGTCTAATGCAGGGGTGCAGGGTGGGGGGAGTTGTAACAGGTTTTGGTTGGGTGTTTGTGGGTTTATTTTCTTTTCTCAAGGCAACGTATTGCTCCTTTCAATGATTCGATTATTGTGCTCTTTGTGGGGTGGGTTCCACATTTCTTGTTGGGAAGGGGGTAGTGGGTTGAGGCTAATATCTTGGAATTTCAACGGGTTGGGTGATAGAATAAAACGGGGAGTGGTGCTGCAATTCTTGCGTCGCCTGTCCCCGATGTCGTTCTTTTACAGGAGACACATCTGGTGGGGAACACGTGGCATGCCATGAATAGGTGGGGTTACCGTCTTGTTGCACATTCTGGGTTCACCACTGGTTCTAGGGGCGTTGGCATTCTTGTTCGGTCCTCTCTCCCCCTGGAGATAAATGACGTAATCCTCGACGACAGGGGGAGCTATGCCGCCCTCACTGGTAGGTGGGAGGGTAGGACTGTTTCGTTGCTCACTGTACATGTTCCACCGTGTCAACAGACCTCCACTTTTTCAGACATTGGGCGAGTAATGCTGGGACTCCCTGATGGTGCTCTGGTTATGGGTGGGGACTTTAATTCTGTTGTTTCTGGCAATGTAGATCATCACCCCCCCAGAGATCTTCCTAGGTCTCAATCATGACTGAGTGGGTTTTTGGAGACTTTTGGTTTGGTGGACTGCTGGAGGTTGATGCATCCAGCACAGATACAATACACTTTTCATTCTGGTACCCATGGAAGTCTTTCCAGACTTGATTACGTTCTAATGCCAGCGGCACAGTCCCCTTCTGTTAGAGAGATCAGACACCTTGCCCGGGGCATTTCAGACCATTCCCCATTGTGGCTTTGTATGGATACTAGAGTGTGTTGTGCAGGGCGAGTCGCTCCTATAAACCCCTGGTATTTACGTAATCCTAAGACCCGTGCTGGTTTGATAAAGTCCCTGGATCAATATTTCCTTGAAAACTAGGGGTCTGTGTCCTCATCTATGTCACTGTGGGAAGCCTTCAAGACTGTCATTCGTGGGCAGGCCCTATCCTTAATTGCCGATGCTAAGAAAACTAAAAATCAAGAAATTGTTCGTCTTGAGACAGAAATAGTCGAGCTGGAGAGTGACTTGGAATCAGGCGTTACCCATGCCAAACTCCACGCCCTTGGTTTGAAACAACTTGATTACAGGTCCTTGGTCACGGATGCTGCCAAAATAATGCACAGGGAGCAGCAGGGCAGATTGTACGATGTTGGGGACAAGGCGGGTAAATTGATTGCGTGGCTTGATAAGAAAGAAAGGGCGAATCGTGTGGTCCCCGTGATTCAGAATCTGAATGGAGAGTGTGTGACTGATCCGAGTGAGATAGTGGGGTGTTTTGTGGACTATTTTCGTACGGTGTACTCTCCGGTCTCTGATAGAGATGAGGAAGACTCTCACTTGTTGCTACGCGATGTTACGCTGCCACGCATATCAGAGATTGACCGAGACCTAACGGATGCTCCATTGTCGGCAGATGAGATTGCAATCGCCATTCGCTCCGTTCGCTCTGGCAAGGCCATTGCCCCCAACGGTCTGCCCATCGAACTATACAAATTGCGCCCCGACAAAGTCGCACCATATCTCCGAGATATGTAACTGGAGTCACAAGACCTTGGCTCCCTCCCTTCTGATCAGCGTTTAGCTACGATTGTGGTAATTCCTAAGGAGGGGAGGCCCTCGGGATCGCTTCGCTTCATACAGGCCCATCTCCCTGTTGAACGCCAAACCTAAAATCCTAGCTAAAGTTGTGGCTAATCGGCTGATCACGGTGATTGGTGACCTGATCCACCCGGACCAATCTGGTTTTATCCCGCATCGTAACACCGCACTCAACTTGCAGCGTTTGCATGGTGTTCTCGCGAGGGTGGGGTCTCTTCAAGAGCCGGCCATCTTGGCTTCCTTGGACGCCACGATGGCCTTCGACACTATAGAATGGCCATATCTCTGTGCCGCCCTCGCAAAATTTGGTTTTGGTTCTGAGTTCATCAGGTGGGTGAAACTTTTATACGAGGAACCGTTGGCTCAGGTGGTCGTTAATGGCCGAGTATCTGATTCTTTTACTCTTGGGAGGGGCACGAGACAGTGTTGTCCGTTGTCTCCCCTACTTTTTGCGCTTGCCTTAGAGCCTCTGGCTGCTTGACTCCGATGGGAGCCTTCGATAAAGGGCATTCAGTAGACTCCGGATTTTGAAGACCGGATCTCGCTTTATGCTGACGATATCCTGTTATATCTTACCTCCCCCCGAAAATTGCTTAATGTTTTGTTCGATGTTCTCACATCATTTGGTAAGAACTCAGGTCTAGTTATTAATTGGACTAAATCCTGTGTCTATGTCATTTCGGGTGGTCTTCCCCCCTTGCCTCGTAGATTTCCCATCCAGGTCTCGCAGACGGTATTCAAATATTTGGGGATTTTTATATCATTAGACCCCGCTGTTTGCTATGAACGCAATTTGCTTCAACCCCTCCAGAGACTGAAACTCGACTTTGTTCGTTGGCGTATATTACCACTGTCGCCGCTTGGTCGTGCTGCGCGCTTTAAAATGATGTCCCTACCACGTTTTCTTTACGCACTCTAGAATTCATTCGATATTATCCCCGCGGGCTATTTCCGGGCGGTGGAGAGCTTGCAGAGGCGGCTTGTCTGGGACGGGCGTGCAAGAATCGCCCTCGCTAAGCTAACCCTCCCCTGGTATGACAGGGACAGGGGTGACCTACTTGTAGGACACCCCGCGCCGCACGGCCACCAGCTGCTGCGTGTGCCCCAGCCTGCCGATTCGGCCTGCCTCGCAGAGCCCTCCCGCCCTCGGGTCCGCCCTAAGGTCACGCCCCCCGCCTGCTGTTTCCTCCGCGCTGTGTACCACTGCCTGCCTGTCTCTGCTGTGTTGTAATTTTTCTGTCTGTGCCCTGATACTTGTTTAGTTGTCCCCGTGCTGCCCCTCGTTCCCCCCCCTGTACTGCTGACCCCTGCACCCCCGATTCCCGCCGCCGGGGAGTGTAGCCATGCCCCCTTCCTCCCCGCTCCCGCCTCCCAGCTGCCCCTCCCTCCCTGCACTTCGCCATAAATGGCGACCGTGCGCACGCGCAGCGGTAACGCGCAGCGGGCGCGCCGAAGACGCGCCAAAGGTAAGCCCGTCTGCGCCTGTCCGCGCCTGGACCGCGCCCAGCGCCAGGACCCCTGGCCCCCGCAGACCCCTGCCCACCCGCCGGACGTACGACACCGCCACCCTCAATGCACTCAATGCCGGCCGAGGCCCGGGCTGCTACCGAGCCACCCCGAGACGCACCCACGGACCCTTCTGCTGCAACGCCTGCAAGTTCACCTGCATCCGGACCTGCACCACTCCAGCAGTGCCCAAGACCTCAACGAGCAACAGCAGCAGCCACCTGAGATGCATCCTGCTCAACA
This sequence comes from Lissotriton vulgaris, assembly GCF_964263255.1. NCBI lineage: Eukaryota > Metazoa > Chordata > Amphibia > Caudata > Salamandridae > Lissotriton > Lissotriton vulgaris. Next base: position 1,224,905,182 of record NC_141685.1, read on the forward strand.
CCCGCTCCGTCCACAGGCACGCCATCGAGATCTGGAACCTGCTCGACACCACAGCCCCAGACGTCGCCTTCTTCACGGAAACCTGGATGAACGCCTCCTCCGCGCCTGACATCGCCACCGCCATCCCAGACGGCTACAAGATCATCCAAAGGGACCGCATCAACCACACGGGAGGAGGCATCGCCATCGTCCACAGGAACACCATCCGCATCACGACAAACACCGATGACACCCTCGCTACAGCCGAGCACCTGCACTTCCAAGTCCACACCAACCCCAAGACCACCCTCAGAGGCACCCTCATCTACAGACCCCCTGGACAACGCACACAATTCAGCGAAGACATCGCCGACTTCATCAGCCCACACGCCCTCTGCTCCGCTGACTACATCCTCCTCGGGGACCTCAACTTCCACCTGGAGAACAACAACGACCGCAACACCACCACCCTGCTGGACAACCTCGCCAACCTGGGACTTAAGCAACTGGTGACCACCCCCACCCACTACGCCGGACACACACTCGACCCCGTCTTCTCATCCAGCAAGGACATCGCCTTCAGCCACGCCACCGGGCTCCACTGGACGGACCACAGCTGCGTCCACTTCAGCTTCGCAAGGACCACGATCCACCACCACCAGCAACAGGCTGCACGCAGGAACTGGAACAAGATCACAGCCGACCAGCTCGCGTCCTCCCTGAGCACGAACCCTCCCACCATCACAACGAACCCTAGCCAGGCGGCCACCAACCTCCCGAAGTGGATCAAGGACTGCGCAGACGAGCTCACCCCCCTAAGGACCCGGCCCAGCAGACCCGGCAGCAAGAATGCCCCATGGTTCACCGACGAACTCAAGAGCTCCAAGAAGAACTGCTGAGCCCTTGAGAGAACCTGGCGCAGAGACCCAACACCGGACAACATGACTGCCCTCAAGCTCGCCACCCGGAAACACCACCAACTCATCCGCGCCACCAAGAAAACTGCATTCAAGGAACGACTGGACAACAACGCACACAACAGCAAAGAACTCTTCAACATCGTCAAAGAGCTCTCCAACCCCAACGCCGGAAACAACGACATCACCCCTTCGCAAGACCTCTGTAACTCCCTCGCCTCCTACTTCCACAACAAGATCGCGGACATACACAACAGCTTCAGCACCCAACCGACGAGCACCACGACCGAACCACCGCCCCCCACCTCCACCCTCCGCGCCTGGACTCCGATCAGCACCGAAGACACCGTCCGCACGATGAACTCCATCCACTCCGGATCTCCGACCGACCCCTGCCCTCACCACGTCTTCAACAAGGCCGACGCTATCATCGCACCCCACCTACGGGACATCATCAACACCTCCTTCGACACCGCTACCTTCCCGGAGAGCTGGAAGCACGCCGAACTCAGCGCGCTACTCAAGAAGCCATCAGCTGACCCCACCGACCTCAAGAACTACCGCCCCATCTCGCTGCTCCCGTTTCCTGCAAAAGTCATCAAGAAGACCGCCAACAAGCAGCTGGCCGCCTTCCTCGAGGCGAACGGATCCCTCGACCCCACGCAGTCTGGCTTCCGGTCCAACCACAGCACCGAGACCGCCCTGATCGGAGTCACCGATGACATCCGAACGCTGCTCGACAACGGAGAAACATCCTCCTCGACCTCTCCGCGGCCTTCAACACAGTCTGCCATCGTACCCTAGTACAACGCCTCAGCAACGTCGGAGTCCAGGAGAAGGCACTGGAGTGGATCATCTCCTTCCTCGCCGGAAGAACACAGAGAGTCCGCCTCCCCCCGTTCAGATCTGAAGCCACCGAAGTCATCTGCGGCGTCCCTCAAGGCTCCTCGCTCAGTCCAACCCTCTTCAACATCTACATGAGCCCCCTCGCAGACATCGCACCCCAGCACAACCTCAACATCATCTCCTATGCCGACGACACCCAGCTGATCCTCTCCCTTACCAACGACCCCGCCACCGCCAGAGCCAACCTTCACGAAGGGATGAAAGAGGTAGCCGAATGGATGAAGAACAGCCGCTTGAAACTGAACTCGGACAAGACGGAAGTCCTCATCCTGGGATCCTCACCCTCCGCCTGGGTCGACTCCTGGTGGCCCCCCGCCCTAGGCAGCGCACCCAAACCAACAGACCACGCGCGCAACCTGGGCTTCATCCTGGACTCCTCCCTCTCCATGACCAGACAAGTCAACGCCGTCTCCTCGTCGTGCTTCAATATCCTGCGCATGCTACGTAAGATCTTCCGGTGGATCCCCACCGAGACCAGGAAGACGGTCACCCAGGCCCTCGTCACCAGCCGCCTGGACTACGGCAACACCCTCTACGCCGGAACCACCACCAAACTCCAGAAGAGACTCCAGCGGATCCAGAACGCCTCAGCATGACTCATCCTGGACATCCCCCGTCGCAGCCACATCTCCGGACACCTGAGAGATCTGCATTGGCTCCCGGTCAACAAGAGAATCACCTTCCGTCTCCTCACCCACGCACACAAAGCCCTACACAGCCAAGGCCCAGGATACCTCAACAGCCGCCTCAACTTCTACGCTCCCAAATGCCAGCTTCGTTCGACCAGCCAAGCCCTCGCCGCCGTCCCCCGCATCCGCAGAGCCACCACAGGGGGACGGTCCTTCTCCTACCTCGCCGCCAAGACATGGAACTCCCTCCCCACCCACCTTCGCCTGACCCAGGACCACCTCGCCTTCAGGAAGCAACTCAAGACCTGGTTGTTCGAGCAGTAGCAGATCCCCCCCCCAGCGCCTTGAGACCCCCTGGGTAAGTAGTGCGCTATGCAAATACGATGATTGATTGATTGATTGGCGCTCCCAGACATCAGGCGGTATTATTGGCCCTCTCAGTTGAGCGCGATTAACCACGCAATGTATGCACCCAGCCCAAATCCTGCATTTGAGATGGACAAATATCAGTTGCCGGGTGGGAATTACAACAGGGCCCTCTACTCTAAGGTGGCAGGGAGAAATTTAACGGGTCCCACTAAGATTGCTGTACGAGTCTGGTGTGATGCGAATGCGGCACTGGGTTGGAAGGATCGACTGCCACACGCGATTCCTTTGTATGCCTCTGAGAGATTGGGATGCCTCGTGACAACGAAAGGTTTTGAGAAATGGGATATGATTGGTATTAGCAGAGTGGGTGACCTCTGGGCCAAGGGTGCAGTTAAGACTTTTGAGACGTTGCAGAAGGAATATGAGTTGAGTGACAGGGAGTTTTTTAGATATGCACAGGTTCGTCATGCCTTGACCTCGGTCTTCGCTGCCGATGCCAATATCCCTGAGTCCTCCCCGTTGGAAGATCGTGTGCTTGATGGTCATGTGCCTGATAGTACGATCTCACTAATATACAAGAAATTGATCAATAACCGGGCGGATCTCCTTGTACGTCTTAGAGAAGTCTGGACCGGGGATGGGCTGGAACTGGACGATGAAGACTGGCAGTCTGCATTATCTTCACCTAAGGAGGTGGCTATTCCCGCCCGTCTCCGCCTCGTCCAACTTAAAATTCTCCACCGTGTGTATGTTACCAGTCCTCGTCTGGTTTCCATGGGTTTTTCTGCTGATGGGTTATGTAAGCGTGGTTGTGGAATGACTGCTACCTTCCTCCATATTATTTGGGAGTGCCCGGAGGTGACCGCGTTTTGGAATCGTGTGCATGCAGTGATGGAGTGTGTCACCTGAGTCGCGCTGCTGCCTGAGGCCCGGTGATGTCTGTTGAATGTGTGGGAACCGAATGATTATACCGTCGCTCAGACCCGGTGGGCGACCCTTGGGAACATGATTGCTAAGAGAGACATCGCACAGTTGTGGGGTTCCCGGCGGCCGCCCACTGTGTCAGTATGGATGGGAAATATGGACTGGTGCATGTTTAGAGAGAAGACTGTTTATTTGGCTAGGGGCAAGCCTAGGGCGTGGACTAAAATCTGGAGCCAGTGGAACGCCTACCGAGGGAACATATGTACGCCCCCGTTGGAGGACAATCCGGACATCTCCCTCTCCCCCTGATCCGACATTCCATGTCTTGTTTTAATTTTGTACCTATTTTTGACTCTCCCACTGGCCCCCCTGATCCCCTCCACTACCTATTAGTTTGCACAACTTTTCACTTGAAGATCCCTTCTGTACGAGCACAACTTTGTGTACAATGTTCCATGCCTTGAGACTTCTTACCTTTATTTTCCTCTTTTGTAAAAATAAAATAATACTTATCTTGAGTCAGAACTTTATCTGGATTGTACTTGATTGATTTTGATGAGACAAAGATAAATGCAGATCTAAATTGTGTAAAAGAATATAATAGGTTAAGAAGAGAGTATGCTCCAAATTTACCTCAATATCCTCTATTTGAAAAGTGTGTGGTAGTCCGAAAAAGAAGAAATGAGAAAAATTGTAGTGAAGTTGTAGCAAAAAGAAAAAAAAGTAGGTGAACCAGTATTTGTCAGCAGAAAGGAAAAGGATTCAGGTAAAGATGTTGGATTTCAGTTTAAAAACAGTTCTGGTGTCAACTGCTATGCTAATGTAGTGGTTAACGTTGTTTTTTTTCTCCAAACTGTACAAGAACAGATTGCTGAAAATCGTGATCAAACATTTTGTTGTTTATTAAATTCTGTGTTTGACAAATGTAGCAGTGATAGAACAAAAATACAAAGTGTTTCTGAAATTCGAAATGTTTTAGACATGTGTTCTGGTCAAAAACAAATTTCAGAGAATATTCAGCAAGATTGTCAGGAATTTCTAATGTATATGCTTGTTGTTTTACAAGATGAAGGTGTAGATGTAGAAAATCTTTTTGGTCTTTCTTATAAATGGCAGTATGACTGCGACAATTGCTCCTTTTCAAGTAGTACTACAATAGACACTGAAAGATTTATATATTTGACTTTACCAGACTGCAAATCAGTGTCATTTAATAATCTAGTTAGACAAGCAAATCAAAGCATGGTCTGTACTCAATGTAAATCTGCAATGCTATCTACATTATTTATACAAATATATGGACAGTATGTAATTTTAATGTGCCAACGATGTAGACCTGATGGAAGTAAATTGACAACTTTAATAAAAAAATGTGTGGCTTCTCAATTATCAATTTCAGGAACAACCTTTACAACTGCAGCAATTATTTACCATGATGGTCCTTCAACAACATCAGGACATTACACCGCTTATTTAAAGTGTCATAAAGGATGGAATCACTGCAATGATATTCAATTGACTTTCAAACAACGTTTGCCTTCTGACTTACAAAATTCTTACCTAGTGTTCTTACAACCAAAATTTTAGGGAAGGTAATTGGCCTATGAAGATTGCAACAGTTCAGTTCAGTTCAGTAAATCTTTATTTCGATGATTAAAAACCATCATAAAAATACAGTTCATACAATAAAAATGTCATTAAATTACATTTCTGAACTCTATTAAAAAACTGACAAATTAAAAACAATGAGGCAAAGCTAATACAATTCATAGCGAGGAATGAATATTATATACATGATTAGTTAGTCTCTTGTATTCCTGAACCTTACTGCTACTTTTAAAAAGCTTATAACAGAGCATAAAGTGCGCATATCATTAGCTCTTTGTAGAAACAGTAGTGCAACTTTAGCATGACGAAATTCCTTCTCTCTTAAAATGTCGACTAAAAAAGTACGCCGTGGATTCCGATAAAATGGACACAAAAGTGCAAAGTGAGGGGTGCCCTGCGGAGAACTATTGTCGCAGCCGCAGGCACCCTTCTGCTCAATAGTTACAGTAAAACCTGATTGATAAGCTAAAATATTAGGTAACAAATTGAGCCTAAAATGACACATTAAAAACCTATCCTGCTGGTTATGCATGAGAAATAAGTAGGGCTCCATGCCCTCCCCATTGTGAACTAAACAGTGAGTTGCTACTGATTGCTTTAATGGTCCAGGACCTACTCTGACCGTTTCCAATTTTTCTAGCAGCAGCTTTTTAATTCTTGGTTTACAGCTGGTAGAAATTGAGTCAGAGTTGCTAAAAAGGGTGTGTTGATCTATAGTTTTTAGCGTACTTTTAACGTATTTCAGCCAGGGAATCTGTAACCCCTTATCCCTTTGCAGACAGTCTACAACAATTTCCCTGCTCAATTCTGCCTCAGGGTTGGCCCATATTCTGATCCATGCCATAATCGGCCTCATCTTCCCCTGATCTATAATATACGGGGTCCCAAGTTCCACATGCGCCATCTCAGCTGGGGTGGACTGTGAGATCTTTAGGATTCTACGAAGGAATTTAGCTTCCTCTATCTGTAGTTGTTTGGCATCCCTGAAGCCCCACACATCAGCACCATACAAGGCCTTTGCTGTACTTATCGAGCCATATAGGCTCATTACTTGTTCGGGACACCAGCGACCTAGCCTGCGGGCAAAATGTGATATCGCACCGTTTGAAGAAACAAGCTTTGTGCAATGTTCCTCAATCAGGGAATTAAACTGGATTTCACCATCAAAAAGAAGACCCAAGAAGAGAAAGGTATTTACAGTGTTTAATGTATGAGTCCCTATTTTAAACACAAATTTCTTAGAGGGTTTTTTACCAGCCACCATCATGAAGGATTTGCTCAGATTCACCGACAGGTCTAAATTGTCCATGAACTTCACAAATCCATCAATGAGGTGTTGTAGGCTCCGTGATGTTCGTGCAAGCAGGACCGCGTCATCCGCGTACAAAAGTACCGGAATTTGACGCGTTCCTGCTTTGGGGCAGTCTACATTCTGGGATACAAGGGTCCTCCCAAGATCGTTGATATACAACGAAAACAAAAATGGAGCAAGGATGCACCCTTGCCTTACTCCACTTGAGCACGGAAATGGGTCAGTATGCCCCCCTTCTGCACTAAAGCGGACCCTAGCAGTGGTGTTCCAGTGCAACTCCTTTAGAATGTTTATAAGGCCTGGATCTATTCCCAATTTGTACATCATGGCCCATAATTTGTTCCTGTTCACATTATCAAAGGCCGCAGCCAAATCCATGAATCCCATGTAAACAGTGCCATTACTTGCTTTGGTGTACTTAACGACTAATAAATACAAATTGAGACATTGATCACTAGTCGATTTACCTGTTCTGAACCCATACTGTGTATCGGCTATAATATGGTGCTCCTCTGTCCAAGCCATCAGCCGATTTAATATCACTCGACCAAGGATTTTGGCTGAGACGTCAATTAATGAAATCGGTCTATAGCACTGAGGATTGTCCCTATTCCCTTTTTTGAAAATAGGGACAATCAGTGCAGTAGACCATGATCGTGGAAGCCAGATCTAATAGCCGCATTTAGGACCCTCGTCAGGATTGGCGCCCACAGATCTATGTTGCTTCTCTATAAATCTGGGGGGGGGTGCCATCGGGCCCTGGGGCTTTGTTCGGTGTCAGGCCTTGGATTGAATTGGTTATCTCTATTAGTGAGAAATCTATGTCCGAACTCCGAGTACCATCCCAGCCCTCATCTTGGATTGTTTACTTAGAGTGGTTATAGAGACCCTCAAAGTGAGTAACCCATTGTTCCGGTAGGATATTAGTACTAATAACCAGGGTACTGTAATCCTGAAAACAGGGCCTGTTAATGATCCTCCAGAATTCTGTGAAATCCCTATTTTCTCCTGCCTCTCTTAAATCAGCCCAGACTTCAGCTTGTAGGGTGGCCTTTCTCTCTTTTACCTTAATTTTGTAGATTTGTCTACAATTGGCGACTTTTACCTTATCCCTAGTGTTGGCTTTAAGGCTTGCTTTTAAATTCCTTAATGCTCTTGAGCAGCTTGTGTCAAACCAACGTGGTTGTAAGATAGGCTTTCTGGGTCCTTTTGCTTCCAGCAATTTGTCGGCCAGTTTGGTCAGCAACCCAAATGTCTCGACTAGCTCTGCGTCTACTATTCGAGGGTCTAAGCAGTCTTCAACCTGTTTTTTGCCTTTTTCAATTAATGTTATATAAAACTCCTTGGAGTTAATTTGCGCCCACTTTAGTCGCCTCCCCTGATCCGTTGGCCTCAGACTTATGTCCACTTGTTTGTTCATATATGAGCGGCCATTGTATATTAGTTCTAAGATTAGGGGATTATGGTCACTAAAAGTGCTCCATTCCGTTCTGGCCTCTATGATTCGAATTTTAGCAAAAGTGGATATCAACATAAAGTCTATGATGGAGGAACAACCTCTTCCTTTATATGTTGGGATAAACGTGCCCTCTACCCCCGGGTATATAAGGTCAATTGTATGTGCTAGTGTATGAGTTTCAATTAAAGTGGTTAGTATTGTGCCCTCAGTGCTGTGTTCAAAATGTGGCCCATTCTTGGCCGGTCAAGCGGCCCAATCTGCAGTTACACGGAGCAGAGTAGGGCAAAGGTGGCAGTTTAGATCTCCCATCAGTAACACAATTGGTTCCCCTCCACTTTCTTTGTTCGGCCTCTTGAGTGAGTCTTCCATCTAGTTCCCGTAAAACAGCATTATTCCCATTTGTTGGACCTGAGTTATAAATATTAAACAACTGTAGCCTCAGCCCTTTTCGGTGGAATGTTACTGCTTGAAGGGTGTGTGATGTCCAAGGTGGTAGCAACCATCTTCCTTCTAGGTTAAGATCAACATACAATGCTAGCCCACCCTTCGCCCTACCCGCTCTACTTTCTTGTGCTTGGACGAAAAAACACTTGTAGCCCTCAATTTGGTAGGGAGAGGATTCTACTGCCCAGGTCTCCTGGAATGCTAATATATGAAAACCACGTAAGTGATTTCTCCAGTCTATATTTTCAAATTTTCCGGCTAAGCCTGCTATGTTCCAAGACATTATATTCAGCCCTCCCCCTGGCATTTTCACAACATTAATGCTCCAAGCATTTAACCTAGATTCGTCTTTCCTTATTGGTATAGCCCCCTGTTCTCCCCTGTCCTGACTTGATGGGAGTTCTACCAGCCCCTTCCCCTGTTGGTTGTTTTGTGATCCTTGTTAGGTACCAGCCCCTTGTTTTCCCTTGTCCTGACTTGGTGGGAGTACTACCGGCCCCTTCCCCTGTTGACTGCTTTGAGATCCTTGTTCGCTACCGACCATGAGCACCCTTCTATCCGTACCCTCCTGATCGTTCTCTGGTAGGGGAAGTCAATCATTCTCATCCAGGAATTGTAGGGGACTGAATCTATTTGTCCATTGCAAACCACCTTGGTTTAATATAGGCAGGCCAGAGTATTCATTTTTCCTTGCCCAATATCCATCTGCTACTTTGCCCTTTCTACCCTGTATGAAATTTAGGGGGTATATAACAAATTTTCTCGGATAGAAATACCCTAGTGGCATGGTTCTTATAGTACTGGTAGCATTCCTGTTATAATTATCCAATATGTACTCTACTAGGTTCGGGTTCCTGAAATTTGCGATAATTCAATTCCCTTCTATATCCTTCCTTCTTCTGCCAACCCAATTTGCCCTCCTTACATGCAGAATTTCCCCCAATTCCTCCCCTTGCAGTGGCCTATGGATATTCAACCAGTTAATGATTTTGTTTTTGAGCTCTAAATGCGACTCTCTCTGCCCCATTCTAAGTACAGGAACCCCGGCAAAGATGACAATAAAAGGGCTCGCTTCCGGGGGTAAATTTACGCAAGGTAAAGGTCCCTGAAATCTATCATTTCGCTCCCTACCTGACTGGTAAGTATCTGCCTGCTTGGAGATTGCAGGGTTCCCTATTTGTGTTTGTGTTACGTTTGTCTGCCCCTGTGCTTTATCTTTACCATTATTCACATCTAATTGCATACTTCCGTCCCCCTTCTCGGCCAAAGCTTTGGGCACTGCGTGAACTTGTGCAATGGTACACTGTTCGTTGCTTACACAATTATTGTTAGCTGGGGGTTGCTGGTCTAGGGGAGCTACTAGTAATGAAGCATTGCCATTTAAGTTAGTGTTTGTGGTCTCCTTTATCTTACCCTGTCTATGCAGTTCTAGTTCTAGGCAGTTTTATCTAGTTTGCTAACTAATGGTTTCATTTGACTGACTATAAAAGCCCCCAGATGTTTTTGGAGTTCTGAGATTACAGGATCCAGCCACCCTGGGGAGATTGAGGGACATGGGGCTTCAATTATCACTGCTTCACCCTTTGTTTCTTTTACCTTATCGCCCCTAATGGACTGGTTCGCTTTTCTGGAATGTGTATTCTTATTACCCCGTTTTTTACTTCTATTTCTGGGTATTCTCATATCAGCCCTGTCTATTTCTACCCAAACGTCTATTACTGGTTTGGCACAAGGGACAACTTCAAGTGAGTTGTCCAGACTGCCATTTGGTGGTGATTCGCATAAGTTTAAGTCCCAGTTTGTGTGGGTGTGAGGGGGATAGCTGTTGGTGTCATTGATAAGCGCCTCTCAGTGCGCTCTATCTCCCCTGCGACAGCCCCGATGACCTTCCTCAGCATTAGGTCAATAGCTGTTGGCGTTGCTTTATGACTTACTGTATTGTTGGGGTCAATCCCTGTTTTGGTGGATGTGAGGGGTGTTCCTGATTTGCCCTTATTAGAGCGAGTTTTTGGTTTAGTAGCCATGGTGGTTAGGTAGTAATCTACACTATTTCCTGCCACCCACTTTGCTAAATACAGAGCAAGTTAGATAGTACTTAAAGGAGCAACAGCTATCAGCAAAATAAATCAGTTTTTGCCCTTCCCACACACCATCTATCAATCGCTTTATCAGATGTTATGCAATGTCCACAGTTTTGTTGTAAGCTAATTAGTCTCTATACGAATCAAAGTCACACAGCGGTACCTGAGGGAAGGTCCAAGGGGGGTGGCCCAGCCCAGCCTCCTCTGGCCCCTGATGGCCACAGATGGCCCGCCCTATGCCCGGGCTCAGCCCCGCACCGCCCGCGTGCGTCCCGCGAGGCGGGAGGATTAGCTCGCTCTTATGCGCCTCCGGGCGCGGGAGTCTGGCGCGGCTGTCGGCATCCCCGTGTGCCAGCAGGGGACGCTGGGAAATGTAGTTTTAGCAGCGCTCCCCCCTCTCAGCGGCCGAGGTGTCAGGAGCGGCGGCGGGGGAGAGCGGAACAGAAGAGCAAGGTGTCCGTGGATTCTCAGAGGTAGGAGCAGGCTTGTATATCCCCCAGCGAGCTTTGGCCCCCGCTCGACTGCTGGAGCAGCTTGCTCCTATGCGCCTCCGGGAGCGGGAGTCTGGCGCGGCTGTCGGCGTCCCCGTGTGCCAGCAGGGGACGCTGGGAAATGTAGTTTTAGCAGTGCTCCCCCCTCTCGGCGGCCGCGGTGTCAGGAGCGGCGGCGGGGGAGAGCGGAACAGAAGAGCAAGGTGTCCGTGGGTCCTCAGAGGTAGGAGCAGGCTTGTATATCCCCCAACGAGCTTTGGCCCCCGCTCGACCGCAGGAGCAGCTCGCTCTTATGCGCCTCCAGGCGCGGGAGTCTGGCGCGGCTGTCAGCGTCCCCGTGTGCCAGCAGGGGACGCTGGGAAATGTAGTTTTAGCAGCGCTCCCCCCTCTCAGTGGCTGAGGTGTCAGGAGCGGCGGCGGGGGAGAGCGGAACAGAAGAGCAAGGTGTCCGTGGATTCTCAGAGGTAGGAGCAGGCTTGTATATCCCCCAGCGAGCTTTGGCCCCCGCTCAACTGCAGGAGCAGCTTGCTCCTATGCGCCTCCGGGCGCGGGAGTCTGGCGCGGCTGTCGGCGTCCCCGTGTGCCAGCAGGGGACGCTGGGAAATGTAGTTTTAGCAGCGCTCCCCCCTCTCAGCGGCTGCGGTGTCAGGAGCGGCGGCGGGGGAGAGCAGAACAGAAGAGCAAGGTTTCCGTGGGTCCTCAGAGGTAGGAGCAGGCTTGTATATCCCCCAGCGAGCTTTGGCCCCCCTCGACCGCAGGAGCAGCTCGCTCTTATGCGCCTCCGGGCGCAGGAGTCTGGCGCGGCTGTCGGCGTCTCAGTGTGCCAGCAGGGGACGCTGGGAAATGTAGTTTTAGCAGCGCTCCCCCTTCTCAGTGGCCGCTGTGTCAGGAGCGGCGGCGGGGGAGAGCGGAACAGAAGAGCAAGGTGTCCACGGGTCCTCAGAGCTAGGAGCAGGCTTTTATATCCCCCAGCGAGATTGCAGCAGTTATTAAAATTTAGTTTGCTGTTCAAAATTACTTTCCATGTGACAGTGATGAAGATAATCAAAAACATGTAGTTCTGAAAGAGGTAGTATATGTATAAGCTAGAGGTGGAAATAAAACTATTGTTTCATAATGTAAAAGATGTTGGAGCTTTTCTTTCAGAAACCCGGGTAAATGAAAGTTTAAGAATACTCTTGACTAATTTCCAAAGAAAAGGACTTTCCATATACTATTTGGCCTCGTGGAAAAGTACATGGATCAAAAGTGAGTTAAGATATGTTTTTTCAAAATTGTATATTATTTATTGAAACGTACTATTGGTTTTTTAAACACAATCATTTTGATTGTGATTTTTTTTTTGCCCGCTGTTATATGATGAGTAGTATTGAAGTCACTGTTTAAAGTGCAATTCAATATATTCTGAGAACAGAAAAAATAAACCATATAACATGTTGTACAAATTATTTTGTATTTTGTATTATCTAATATATATTATGTTCACCTTCTCTTATGCTCACTCACCTATTTCCACCCTTTATCACTCCTTTTAACTCACCCTCACTGGCCTTTTCTCACTCTCCTTTACCTCCATTCTCTTATTCCACTTTACTCACTTATCCTCATTCTCCACTCCTTCACAACCCTTTCCCTCTCTCCCATCCACCACTTTCCAGCTGTCAGTCACTCTAATTCACTTACCTTATCCTTCTTTCTTTTCTTTGTTTCCTTAATAATTCCCCTTTTCTCACACACCTTACTCCACTTCACTCATTCAGTTTCTCACTTCCTCTGTCTTCTCACATCCTCACTCTCCTTTCCTCACTTCATCTCTCTTAGCCTCACTCTGTCGATCCTCTCACTCTCTCACTCCTCTTCCATCATGCTTACTCCCTAAAACTCATCCACTCTCCCTTACTTACCTTTCTATGCTCTCTCACTCAGTTCCTTTCTGCCACTCATTCCTTCACTGCCTCTATGTTCTCACTCCATCACTTCCTTTGTCTCATGCTCACTTGCTTATATCCTCTGTCTATCTTTCCTTTTTCCTCAATCTCACAGCCCTTGACTCACCCTCCCTCACCCTTGTTCCCTTACTCTAGTTCCTTCAGTTATTCTCATTCATCTTCCTTAACTCCCCTTCTTCTTTCTCTCCTCACGCACTCACTTTTTCCGAGTCCCTTTGCTTCACTTTTCTTCCCTTTCTTCCCTTCTTTTGCTGCCTCAGTCATTCTCCTTCCCTTAATCACCTTACTGCCCTTTACTCACTCTTTCTCTTACTCCCTCTATTCTCTCATATTCTCACGTGTCTTCCCTCACTCCCTCTCTGTTACCTTCACTCCCTTTGTCTCCTCACTGTCTTACGACCCTACATTCACCCTCACTCACCTTCCATGCCACATTGTCATTAATCCGCCGTTATTCACTCCTGCTTCTCTGTCACTCACTCCCTTTTGTTTACTCCCCTTTCTTTCTTTAGTTTTCCTAATGCACATTCCTTTACTATCTTACTCACTTTCACTTAATTTCTCTCTCCTGGTCTTCTTCTCTGTCACTGAATGTATCCATGTCATTATCCTATTAGTAATTTGCTCTCCCTCTATTTCTTTTTCACTCTCTCTGACCTTCATCATTCCTTTGTTTTCCTTTCTGAGTCCTTCACTCCTACTTTATCCTTTACTACCCTTTTATGACTTTTAATCTCCTACTTTGTCTCTTGTATTGTAAAATATATATTATAAATAGTCTAACTTTTTTTCTCTTTCACAGATATTAAATTTACTGAAAATATGTAATTAAGTTTACATTACTTAAAGGTAAGTCTGATGTACAAAATTAACTTTCTCTATACTCTTTTCTTTAACCTCACTACTCTTCTCTCATGCTGCCACACCCCTGTTCCCTTATTGCGCTTGCCTCACTTATTCTGAATCCCCATGTTTACTCCCCTTTTCTTCACTCTTCTCTTACACTCACCTTCTTTCAGACCTTCTCCTTTACTTTACTTTCTCTCTCTTCCCTTCTTTCACTCCTTCACTCTTTTCCCTTTTCTTACTGTCCTTACTCCACTATACTAACTCTTTCTCTTACTCCCTCTGTCCTCTTAGTTCTACACTCCCTTTCCCTCATTCTCTCTCTGTTAGTCTCATTTTCTCCATCCCCTTAGTCTCTCACTCCTCTTCTGTTACGCTCACACCCTGTAATGCAGCCATACTCCCACACTCACCTTCTTTCAGACTTTCTCCTTTACTTTCCTTCCTCTCTCTTCCCTTCTTTTGCTCTTCCACTCTTTTCCCTTCCTTTATTCTCCTCACTCCACTTTACTAACTCCTTCTCTTACTTCCTGTGTCCTCTTAGTTCTACACTCCCCTTCCCTCATTCTCTCTCTGTTAGCCACATTCTTTCCGGCCCCTTAGTCTCTCACTCCTCTTCTGTCATGCTCACTCCGTATAACTCAGCCATACTCCCAAACTCACCTTCTTTCACACCTTCTCCTTTACTTTCCTTCCTCTCTCTTCCTTTCCTTTGCTCCTTCACTCTATTCCCTTCCCTTACTCTCCTTACTCCACTTCACTAACTCCTTCTCATAGTCCATGTGTCCTCTTATTTCTACACTCCCCTTCCTTCATTCTCTTTCTGTTAGCCTCATTCTCTCCATCCCCTTAGTTTCTCACTCCTCTTCTGTCACACTCACTCCCTAAAACTCAGCCATACTCCCACACTCACCTTCTTTCAGACCTTCTCCTTTACTTTGCTTCCTCTCTCTTCCCTTCTTTTGCTCCTTCACTCTTTTCCCTTCCTTTATTCTCCTTACTCCACTTTACTAACTCCTTCTCTTACTCCCTGTGTCCTCTTAGTTCTACACTCCCCTTCCCTCATTCTCTCTCTGTTAGCCTTATTCTCTCCGTCCCCTTAGTCTCTCACTCCTTTTCTGTTACGCTCACTTCCTGTAACTCAGCCACACTCCCACACTCACCTTCTTTCAGAATTTCTCCTTTACTTTTCTTTCTCTCTCTTCTCTTGTTTTGCTCCTTCACTCTTTTTCCTTCCCTTAGTCTCCTAACTCCACTTCACTAACTCCTTCTCTTACTCCCTCTGTCCTCTAAGTTCTACACTCCCCTTCCCTCATTCTCTCTCTGTTAGTCTCATTCTCTTCATCCCCTTAGTCTCTCACTCCTCTTCTGTTACTCTCACACCCTGTAATGCAGCCATACTCCCACACTCACCTTCTTTCAGAGCTTCTCCTTTACTTTCCTTCCTCTCTCTTCCCTTCCTTCGCTCCTTCACTCTTTTCCCTTCCCTTACTATCATTACTCCACTTCACTAACTCCTTGTCTTACTCCCTCTGTCCTCTTAGTTCTACACTCCCCTTCCTTCATTCTCTCTCTGTTAGCCTCATTATTTCCGTCCCCTTAGTCTCTCACTCCTCTTCTGTCACGCTCACACCCTATAACTCAGCCATACTCCCACACTCACCTTCTTTCAATCCCCCTACTTCACTTCCCTTCCCCTCTCGTCCCTTTTTTTGCTCCCTCACTCATTTTCCTTTCCTCTCTCACTGCACTCCACTTCACTCACTCCTTTTGTATTTGTTAAGAATACAGCTCTTTTTGGAGAATTGGAGGTAGTTCTAAAAAGAACTGTTTTTTTTCTTCTTTTTAGGTTTTCTTTGTAAACAAAAACAAAAACAGAGAATGTCAAACTGCTCAACAGGAGCAAAAAAAAGTAAAAATTAGGGCTGGGGTTGGCAGCAGTGGTTTTCCCTTGTATGTACAATGTTCATGATACTTTGCTTTCCGTAACAAAGCATTTCATCACAGTCCTTACATTTTATAGTGATGACATGAAAAACAGGCTGAATGTTAGGACTCAGCTGCTCATGTCTCTCACGTTTGATGTAGTTGGTCTTCCAGTAGATGTTGAAGCACCATCACTTGGGGGATTTCGTGCCAGGGCCCTGACACTCTCCCGGGCCTAGTTCTGGGGGTGCCTCCTCTGAACATGCTGAATCATTGTCGAGTTTCCAAAACTGTACTTTCTTGTAGGATCACCCAGTGAAAGCACAGTTTTGCAAAGTTTTCACTCCACTTTTGGAGCATTCACCTTTTTTTCACCTGGTGATATGGTGAAAAACTTCCAAATAAAGTGCTCTTTCACATTGGGCTGAGGAGGCACCTCCTCAATGAAGCCATCTGAGTCCTCACTGCTGCTGGGTGGTCTAGCAGCCATTCTTTTCACAAAAAGGAAGAACAGAAAAGAACAGGTCTTGCTGTCTCCAAAAGTAAAGAAGAAGTGAAGGAAATAGGTGGGGTTTGTATTAGTTGTAAAAAAAACTGTTAACAACCAATGAAAAGAGTTATTTTAAGGTCACATGACTTGACGCGCTTGCGCGGCGCGCACCGAAGCGCTTCCGGGGGCGCTTACGCGGCAGGATTGTAGGCGCTTCGGGGGGCGCTTACGCGGCACGCACGTAGGCGCTTCCGGGGGCGTTACGCGGCACGTCTAAATGACATTTTGCTAGCATTACGGAAATACGTTTAAAGTTATAATACGGGTATTTACAATTAAAAATACTAGTTTTATAAGTATGCTACTGAATGTCTTGCATTATTATTTAGTTAAATACATACTTTTTTTCCGCACGCGGCAACAGTGCTCTCGCTGCGCTCTCGGGTGAGATTACTGGTGCGCGCACCCTGAACGCCCCAAGATAATATGATTAAAAAAAACTACATGAAAAATACAATGAAAAAATCATTTTTGTGAAAAAAAATTAAATAAATTAGTAGTTATAAAAAACAGGTAATAAAAAAATTATCAGTTTAAAAATCATAGGTTACAAACTCAATATACAAAGGATTTAGCTTTTAAAAAACCTTTGAAATTCACCGAAAAAAACATAGGTTTCACAATTGTTATAGTTAGGAATTAGCATTTAAAAAACCTTTGAAATTCACAGAAAAAACTATAGGTTTCACAATGGTTATAGTTAGGAATTAGCATTTAAAAAACCTTTGAAATTCACTAAAAAAAACATAGGTTTCACACCAGTTATAGTTAGCTAAAAATTTTACTGATACAAAACCATTGAAATTCCCACGTTATAGTTAGTTGGACTCACTATAACTCGAGCGCCCGCAATCCACTGCTGATGATGTCACATATTACATCATTCATGCCATGGTCAGTGACATCACTGATGACATCACTAATGATATCTCAAATGACATCACTGATCTTATCATTGATTACATCATCCAGTGACTCTGTGTTTCTGTAAAGTTTAAATTTGTTTTACATATTGAAGAATGAGTGGATGTATAAGTATCTGGATGAAGGATTTAGTAGGTACGTGACTGATTGTATGAGTGAGTGATTAAATGTGTCTTACTGAATGCATGGGTTAGTGAATAAACTTTCTGAATGTGTGCATAAGTATGTCTGTTATTGTGTAAGCTGCTGCATGTGTTGATCAGTAGCTATATAGGTGGCAATATAGGTTATTTATTGGTTGACCAAGTATTTGTATGGGAGACTGAGTGTATGTGTGGGTGGCTGGGAGGTGTGTGACTCTGTGCATAGATGTGGGAGCAGTTGATTCACTAGGTGTATGGGTTTAAGAGTGCATTTGGAAACAGCTGTATGGGCAGTTGACTGTGTGCATGGGTATGTTGGTGAGTGAATGGATATCTCAGTGCTACATGTACAAGTAAGTACATATGTAAAACACAGTGCTTGTGAGAGTTGGCATATATAAATGACTATACATAAGAGCCAGTGATTGTGCGAGTGGCTGTATGGATCAATGTGTACTTGTATCAGTGATTGTATAAGAGAGTATGTGTTAGTATATGTTTGAATAAGTAAGGTGTTGTTTGTATAACTGTATAGATGAGGAAATGGGAGTGTGATTGATTGTTTGCATGACTGACTAGGTGTGTGAGTAACTCCATGGATGAGTGGCAGTGTGTGAGTCTCAGTATAGGTGTATGAGTGCATATGATAGTGTTGTATTGATGAGTGACTGTATGTATGAGTGATTGTATGGGTGAATGAGTGGATGTGTGTGTAGACCTAGGAATCAGTGAGTGCATATGTAGTAACTGGTATTGGTGTGTCAATGGTTTCATGAATGGTAGTCTGTATTTAACACTGGGTGTATCAAAGGTTATATTAGAGTGTGAGGAGGTGCATCGTATTATCACATGAATGATGTCATCAGTGATGAGATCAGTGATGTCAATTGACATGTATATATATGTATTGAAATTAAAGGTGTCAATTGAGAAGCCATCAGTGATGTCATCAGTGATGTCATTTGAGATGTCATCAGTGATGTCATCAGTGATGTCACTGACCATGTCATGAATGATGTAATATGTGACATCATCAGCAGTGGATTGCGGGCGCGCGAGTTATAGTGAGTCCAACTCACACGTACAAGTAAGTACATATGTATAACACAGTTTCAATGGTTTTGAATGAGTAACATGTTAAGCTAACTATAACTGGTGTGAAACCTATGTTTTGTTTGGTGAATATATATATGTATATATATATATTTATATTATCTGCTGGCGGTCGCCAGTAGGTAGTTATAGTTAAGACCTAGTTTTCATAGGAAAAGTTTTTTTTGTTTTCCCAATATCTTTGGAGCCGGTTGACGAATCTCCGCAACATTTTACAAACCAGTGGCCCGCTCCAGTCAGTTCCTGTCTTGAAAGTTTTGGGGTTATTCAACAAGAGGGGGCTGAGAAAAAAAGGGTGTCCCAAGATTAGGGGTGGGCGGAATTTGCGTAGTCGTGCTAGGCAAAGATCAGCAAAATGGTAAAAAATATCTGCGAGCACTCAAAAGTTCTGCAACACATGGAATTGCATGTTCCGCCTATTCGCGATACTTTTTTCCTGTTCACGAACGCTGTTTGCGTGCTCGGGGAGAAATATATCACAAACACGCATTTAGAATGTCAGAACAAGCAAAAAATTCTGCGAAGCCACGGACCGCCAAATTACCTAAATTCCGCAAATTCAGCGAGCGGAACGGAATTTACCACCCAGGCCTACCCAAAACGTGTTTTCCCCATGTAATTTTCCATAGGAAACTTTAGACACAGCTACAGCCTGAACTGCTGTGTGGAATTACACTAAATTTGGCAAAAAGGTAGATCTTGTTTCAAGAAGAGCCCTTTTTGTTAAATGGTGTAAATCTGTTCAGTAGTTCCTGAGAAATTTGAAGACGAAAAAGTTTCGATATCTAGGGACGCAGTGGAGTCGTGACTTCTCCCAAGCACGAGCTTCTCTGAGATTGGCTGCCAACACTCCAAACCAGGGAGTGTTGGCAGCTATCTTGTGACTTGGTAGAACACAGTAAAACAAAGTTGAAAAACAAGAATGTGGGCAGGGTAGAAACACCTTGAACCCCTATGCCTGCTCAGGTGGTCCCTCAAGGACCCCCAGGTCCAGAAAAAGCATTCTCTTTAAAAAACAATTTGGCGAAATTCATGCTGGGGTCGCGCATCTCACCGAAATCTAAAAAAAAGATGAAGTGTGGGTTCCTGCGCTTCATTTAATTGAGACCCCCGGTTGGGCCAGGTCCTGGGGGCATTGCCAAAAAGTTTTAGCGGAGGCCTGCAGCGGCCCCCGTAGCCCCGGGGACCGCCGCCTCCCGGGGCTTGTTTAATTTTTGGGGGTGCCTCAAAGCCACCCCCAAGCACCATGGACCACCAAACCCGGGGTTCTTCATAAATATTCATGGGGGGCACAGAGCCCCCTGCAGCCCCGGAGACAGACACCCCAGGCCTTCTTTTTTTAATAAAAAATAAACTATGTGGAGGGGCTCTAGCCCCCCACACACCCTGGGGACCACCACCTCCCCGGGGCACTAATCATGTAAATGCGGAGGTCCGTTATGGACTCCCGAGCTCCGGGGGCCACCATCTCCCCGGGGCTGTGCACTAGTGCATCAGTGATGTCATTTGAGATGTCATCAGTGATGTCACTGACCATTTCATGAATGATGTAATATGTGAGCGGTGCATTGCAGGTGCACGAGTTATAGTTAGCTTAACTAACTATAACGATGAAATTTCTATGTTTTTGTAAGAGTGAAATGTCCAGCTAACTATAACGTCCATGAAACCTGTGGTTTTCTTCAGTGAATTTTTAAGGTTTTTTAAATGCTAATTTCTAACTATAACGTACCTGAAACCTATTGTTTTTTCATTGAATATATATATATATATATATATGTGTATACTACTTGTAAATGTTATCACATAACATGTAAAGAGCTCTGATACCTTCAGGTCTAGCTAGCGCTATGTAATACTCAAAATAATAATAATAATATCTTCCAACAATGTTCTCTCTCATTAGAGAGTCAGCCGCACCTCATCAGCAGAATTCCACATGGACTGCATAGCAACAGCGAGATGCTTTACAATTCTTTATTTTCTGTTAAGACACCAAACACCAGGAGGCCAACGCATTTCGGCTTACGCCTTCACTGGGCAACCCAGAATCCCACAACCACAGGTATTTGAAGATAGTCCTTCTTTCGTTGCAATTCCCCCTTTAATAGAAACAAAACTGTTGTAAACAATAAACTGTGACCCAACATGGCCGCCATGACAATTGACAATTGTCTGTTCAAAATATTTAATAGCTGTTATCACATTGCTGCATTCGAGGATCAATTTCATATATCACAAGGAAGTCATAGGATAAAACACAGAGGAGCAGATTTACCACTTTTTCACGCATCACAGTGCAGCATCCAGAAATGCTGTGCTGCTTGAAAAGGAGAGTGGTGGAGAGTGCCAAATATACTGAAATATGTCACTCTCCTCCCCTTTCCCTAGCTCTGAATTCAGCTGCAGTGGGCAACAGAGACATCTTTATGCCATGATGCAAGGGTGTGTCAGTGAGTCTAGCCTAGGTTTTGTACTGGAATGGTACTCTTCCAGTACAACATACTATGCATAGACTGACTTAAATCACTTTTCCTCTTTGAATGTGTGCTGTACAGTGCAGCACATGTACAAAGTCGGAAAAGGAAGGAGAAATGTTAGCATTTATCCTTCCTTGCGCCTACTTCAAAAGGGTGCAGTTTTCTGGTGCTGAACCCATCTACTTTATTTAGTAAATTGAGTTTAGCATCAGAAACTGTGGGTGGTTGTATGGCAATGCCCCTGCTCCACCCATGTTAAGTAATTGGATTACTTTCACGTTATTTCCAGTGCTAAACAAGTTTAGACCTGAAAAGTAAATTTAAAAAAATATTGAATACTGATTCGCATCACATTTGTGGTGCAAACACAGCATAAAATCTTAGTAAATCTCCACCTGAATTCATGCAAAATAAACTCAGGTGCCAATTTTTTTAAGAAAAAGTGTAAAAGTTTCTTACAAAATTTCTACAATCACCATCCTCTAAATATCTATTATATTACAGAGCTGTGCAAACTCAGCAAATAAAGTGCAATAATATTCAGGTATTGTAAATGCAATTATTCATGAGGGATTAGAATCAATCACATTATTGTTCAAGTGGTCCTCCGTTCTTTGCACTTTCCCCTTCAACAGAAACTAGACTATTACATACACTCAACTGTGAGCCTTGACATTTAACAATAGCCCGTTTATAGCATTATTTTCCTGCTCTTACATTATTTCATTCATGAAAGACTTCCATATGTTGAAAAGGGCAGCTTCGACCTCACAGTCAGCACAGACATGTTGGTAAGAATGGTTAAAAGACTGAGCCTTATACCAACAGATTTCTAGCCCAATACACTAAAAATAGCACAAAGTAGTTTATGAAATAGCCCAAAAATTAGCAACCCGCACAAACCAAAATTTACTGCACAACCGGAACAGATGTAGCCAAATCTTGCAACACAGGCCAGTATATGTATGGGAGGTGATTGTAATAAGCGCTAAGAAGGTCCGCTTTCGAGCCGGTAGCGGAAGTGTGTACAGCGTGAGAAAACTAGAGCAGTTACCAGAGACTGTTACGGCTGAGTTACGCTGCCATCTTAGGGAGGATGGGGTGCATGGCCAGGGGTCTTATTGCTCGGACGGTTATTAAAAACACAGAGTTTTGTTGCTTAAAAACAAGAGCGTCAAGGAGCTGAGGTACACACGATCATCAGAGTCAGGATCTTAGTGTTTGCAATAAAATTATTACAAAAATTCGTCCGGGGGTGTATTGTTCATGGTCTCACTAATCCAGAAAAGTCAGTGGGTGTGATCTTGACATGGTTCTGGCCGGTCACATGAGGCAACTTGTCAGATATATAGAAAAACATGGCCGTAAATGATGGGAGAGGGCAGACTTCCGGGGCTGGCAGTGAGTATAATAAAATTAGAAATGGATGTCCTCATAATCACCTGCACCAAGACATGGTTGACAGAGGGAAAATAAAACAAAGGATGGGGGTTAGAGGGGTTTTGAGGTTCATAATAGAGAGAGGAGGGCAAAGTAAAAAAGTACTACTTAATAAGATATCTGTTTAGACACCGTCTGGGGAGATAGAGGGGGTAAGGGTGTCTACGAGGTCAAATTCACCAGTTGAGTGCGGAAAAAAGCCCAGGTTGGTGTGGTTCAAGTGCGCTGACATTGAAGAAGAGGGATTCAAGAGAGAAATCAAATAATGAATTCAGCCAAGGGTATGTCGTCATTCAATCCCTGAGTGTTGGATCTCAAACAAAACACCCAGCTTTGTTCCTGAGTGAACAGAGTTCTTGCTGGCCAGGTAGGGTTGGAGTCAATAATGGTCCAGCGCAAACTGTTTGTTATGTGGTGTGCCTCAAGTAAGTGTGAACACATTTTGGCATTTGTTTTTTTGCAGCGGATCGTGCTGCGGTGCTGGTTGATCAGTGATTTTACAGGTCTGGTTGTCATTCCCACATAACGAAGTTGGCAGGGGCATGTAATTAGGTAGACACCGTTTCAGTATTGCAATTGGTGTGCCATTTTTGTTGCCATGGTCCCAGTAAGTGAAGGTCTATGCTCTTCGTTGTGGTGGTAAGAGGGCATACTGAGCAGGATCCACAGGGAAAATGACCCTTGACTGGTAGACGGGCCCATAGGGTTGGTTGTCTAGTTTCTTGGATAGGGGGCTAGTGTGTGCAAGAACTTTCTTCAAATTTTGAGTGCATTTGTATGCCAAAGGGGGGGTGGGGGCAGGAATAAAGTCTCCTGTGTTGAGGATCGCCCAGTGTTTTTTGATAACCTTCTTTATTTTTTTGTGGTGGGATGAAAGTAGTTATGCATGTTAGTGTACTAGTTGGGGCTATTTCTCTACTCTCTAAAAGACACTTCCTGTGATAGTTTTTTGCCCTCTTGTAAGCCTGGTGTATCACCTTGTATGGGTAGCGGTGGTCCAATAAATTGGATCTAAGGGAGGATGC
The DNA here is from genome assembly GCF_964263255.1 of Lissotriton vulgaris. Classification (NCBI taxonomy): domain Eukaryota; kingdom Metazoa; phylum Chordata; class Amphibia; order Caudata; family Salamandridae; genus Lissotriton; species Lissotriton vulgaris. The sequence goes on from NC_141685.1 coordinate 1,224,928,697, forward strand.
CTGTGTTGCATATTTGTTAGTAGTTTTACAGTTCCTGCATAAACAGAGAAACTGGAAAACTGGTGGATTATCCCTAAGGGATTTTGGATGGTGGCTCTCGTAGACTAACAGACTGTTTCTATCAGTTGGTTTCTTGTAGTTTGTTGTAAAGAATTGACCCTCTTACATGGAGATCAATAGGTCAAGGAATGGTATGGAGTTCTCTGATCTGGTATAGGTGAATTTCAAGTATGGGTCAAATGTATTGACCCAATCACAGAATGTCTCACATGCATCTGAGTTGCCACTCCAAAACAGTAACATGTTGTCAATGTAACGATGCCATAGTAGTATGTTATTGCAAAAGGGATTGGTCTCATGCTCAATGTAGTTGCTCTCAAAGGCGGCCATATAGAGACACTCCAGGCTTGGGGTGAAGGTGCTGTCCATGCACATGCCTTGGAATTCAATGAAAGTTTCTTTGACGGCGAGAGAGGCACACTCCAAAATGAATGTGATTGTGGTTTTGAATGGCCAAGGGTCCTCCAGGTAAAACATGTTCGCCCTGACTTCTAGAGTAGTGTCCTAGGGAATGTTAATGTTAGAATACAAGGCTTCGACATCCAGCGTCACCAAGAGGTTTATCTTCTCAGGTGCTGGGAAGGCTTGTATAAGGTTGAAGACAACCATTATGTCTTTTAGGTATGTTGGAGTCTTCATTACAATAGGCATTAAGAAGAAATCACAGAATTTACTTAGTGGTTCCAGGAGTGAGTCGATGCCTGTGACAATGGGGCATCCCGGTAGGAGATTGACTTCATTGCGAATTTTGGGGAGGGTGTAGATGTATGGTGTCCGAGGTTGTTTGTTGTTAATGAAGATGGCCACATTTTTGGTAATCCAACCCTTCATCTGGGCCTCTGTGATGAGTCCTTTGATCTAGTTTATAAGTTTTGCAGTGTGTTCTGTGTCAATCGGAAGGTAGTAGCATGTGTCCGCCACTTCGCAACGGCATTCATCATTATAGATGGTCACATCCTGTAGAAAGATGGCACTGCCATTATCAGCTGGTTTTACCACAAAGGTTGTGTCGTCCGAGATCCCCTTGAGTAGATCTCTCTCTGATTTGAACATGTTGTTGAATGGAGGTGGTCCACTTGTAAGAGCTACCTCTTTAAGGAAAGCGTGCTCAAAAGTGAGGATTTCATTATGGGTAGTGGCGACCAGGGGCATGAGACTGGACCTTTTGCGGAAACCTGTACCCTCTTCCCGGATGTAAGGTTTATCCTGGAAATAGGCCCGTAATCTGATTATTTTGAAGAATTTATGTAATTCCTGGTGGAGACAAAACGTGTCTTCTCGTGGGGTGGGAACTAATCCTGGACCCTTCTCCACAAGGGTTGTTGCATTTATGTCTAGTTGTCTTGAAGAGAGGTTGACTACGATTGTTTGGTTCCCGTTGCCTTGCCCCTCAGTAGCATCTGAGCTTCTGGTTCCTGCCAGTGAATGTTCTTGGCGGTGCCTCTTCTTCTTACTCTTCCTCTACCCCTCCCTCAGTTGAAAAAAGGGGGTTCGGGAATTGTTGGTACAAAGGAAATTGCTGAGGGTGGCCCGGTTGTACTCTCCACATTGGGGGAGTTGGTCCCATCCATTGTCCAGGGAACATATTTGTCTGGTACGGGTGTGCTGGAAAATTAGAAAAGAGGGGGGAGGTGGTTAGTGAAATTGCCCCTCTGTCTGTTTGAGTTGTTCCTGCCAACGTAGCTAGAGTCACTGCTAACTGACCCTCATCATCTGGAGAAGCTGGTTGAGCTTTCGTCAGATGATGTATTGTTAGTGGAGAATGATAGTCTTCTTTCATGTAAAGGTACACCTTTTCTCGGTCACAGCGCTTAACATCTTTTTGTAGTATGTTGATTTTCTGTTGAGTAAGATATTGTTTGTGCTCATTCATTTCCTCATCAATTTCTGCTAGGCAGGGTATAAAAACTGAATATTATGCCTGTTTTGAGTGCATTCTCTGCTGTTGTGATCTGAATAAGCAGGCGTCTGTGAGGCGTTTGGCCTTATTAATAATAAGGATGAGCCAGGGGGGGGACTTGCCTGCATCCAAGATGGCAGCATAAGGGGAGTGCTCCGTCCGACCACCTAACTATCCAGCAATGATCCTGCATTAATCCTGGCTATTAAATACTAAATGGATGTTGCTCCTGACATGTTCACTGCGCTGCCCTGTTTGAGCCATTTCTCGCTGCTGTAAGGGTCTTGAAGGCGATGCAGGGCGAAGGGGAAACGAGGCGGCAAGGCCTGATGAGTGAGGGCGGAGCCGGGACCTAGATTGTGGCCATAGCTCCCATCGGATCGTTTGTGCCCCTCTGAGGCCCGGCACATGGGGCAGTGCGAGTGCCGGTGGAAAAAAGGTCGTCTGGCATGAAGGCGTCTGCTCGGAATGAATGCGGTGCTGGCGGAATCCTGGAGGCGAGACACGGGTAGCGTACCCCGCTCTCCGCGTTAAGCGCTAGGAGACGCATGCAAGCACTGCCAACTACTCCCGGCATGCACAACTGCTATATTCCATAACAGACGAAATATTCATGGCTGCCACACGAGAAGAGATATGGACCTCTGGCCTCTGCAGGACACCCGGTGAGTGAAGCACTGCAAGCCTGTATTGCGCTGTGCCTCTTCAATCGTATCGAGTGCCCCTGTGGGATAATCCAGAGACAAGGTGGCTGTGAATCTTCCCCTGATAAGATGGTGGGTGCCACTCCTCCTACCACATCTTTGTGGAGGCCTGCTGCTGCCACCCTTATACTGATTCTTCCTCTGCAGTCTCCAGAGGCCTACTCATAATTTTATCTGCTACACCAGAGGAACCTGGCTAACGGTTGGGGGCGCTGCTGTGCAACATGGAGGTCGTGGGGACTGCGGCTGGTGACAAGTGCTGTGTACTGTGGCATTGTGATTTTGCGGCCTCCCTCTGGATGTGAAGCATGTGATGTATATTTTGGGCCCCTCACAACGTAATTACTGTTGAAGAAGTGTGTAACTCAGAGGCCGCATAGAACTACTGGGGTGCCTCTGTTGTGCCACCTCCCCCACCATCCGACCTCAAGAGCAGTTTGGACTGGGAATTGTTCTTTGTCAGCCTACGCTGTGCGCCGTCGATCAGTGTTGGTCCCGGATTAGTAGCAAACTCCCTCAGTGCTAAATATTTTAATATCCTGCCCTGACACTCAACCTAGTCCCAACCAGGAGAGTCATACAGAGTGCTGCCTTTGTGAGGAGGAGCTGCGGAGGCCAGCTTTACCTATTGTGTTACTGCACTGGACAGGAATTGTGAGTTCTGGTGTGCTGCAATGGGAAAGGTGGAAAGATCCCAGCTAAATGTACAATTCGAACAAAGAAAATCTAGGCTTCGAGACCAGACAACCGATGAAGAGCAGAGTGCACAATCTGAGGAGCCTGAATCAGGGGACGGGGATATAAGAGTCATCTTAGCCACAATGCAAAAAAGCTTATCCTCCATTGATGACAAGATTGACTCTTTGTCCTATCGCATGGATCGCATGACGGAGCGCATGGATAAACAGGTCAAATGGTTGGATTTGACGGAGCGACTGGTCACAGAGGTCTAGGAGGCACAGACGGACCTAGACACCGTGCAAAAGAAAGGGAACAAACTTTTACAGGTACTACAAGACAAGGCAGAGGATCTTGAAGCGAGGTCCCACAGGGGCAACATCAGAATCACCGGCCTGCCGGAGTCCACAAGCACTGGAAATATGGAGACCGTCTTAGAACATCTCTTGACCACGAGGTTGGGCTGTGATATTTTCTCCTCAATGTTCGTGTTGGAAAAGGGCGCATTGATCACTTGGCCCGAGACCTCGGCCTGGGGCCCCGCCAAGGCCCATAATAGCAAAGCGACTAAACTATATGGACAGAGATACGGCCTTGAAGGTGTCCCAGGAGTGTAAAATACTCCACTACGAGGGATTAACCATTTCTCTATATCCAGACTTTAGCATGCATGTCCAAGATGCACAAAGACAATTCACCCCTTTGAAAAAACAACCCCGATAACAGAAACATGAATACGCTATGTTGTATCCAACGTGCCTTAAAGTGAATCATCTAGGTGGCTCCTGCATTTTCTCGGGCCCCAAGACCGTGCAGAAGATATAGAAGGAATGGGCAAAGTAAAGACCCTCTGGCAGAGTGTCTCCCTCCCTTGAAGAAGCAACAGGTGGCAGTCTTGATGACCAGGACTGAGATCCTAGATGATACGTTTCCAAGTTTGATTTTATGTCTATTTGTGGCATTGATTGGGCCTTTCACTGTTGATATTTTGTCACTGTAAGGACAGGATGCACACCTCCTATTTCTAACTTCACATACTTGTCTTATTTTTTCCAAAGAATGCGTGCGGTTTGAGTTAAGTGCCATGCCCAATTAGCACTAGCATAATAAACGTCACTGAAGTGGGGCATCATCTCATCCCAAACAATCGCACAGCTAATTATGCCTGCTAGGCAATAATTATTTTATTTATTCACCATAATCAATGTACTCCATGGTATTCCAAACTTGTTATCACTTATTCTCCACCTTTTAATCAAGTCCACACGCGGAGTGTGCTTGCCATTTCCAAATTTCTACTGTTCATCTGAACCTTTTGCAAGAACATGACTCAAGCATGACTGAAGCATAAATCCATTTCAGGCAGTGTTTATTCCATAAAAATACCCAATGCATTTCAGGCTCAACGCCCTTCTTCGGGGGTCACTGTAAGTAAATAATGATTAAACACAATCACAAACTGTGGTCATCACTATGGTTTAACATCTCTCAATGCGACCCCATTTCTAAAAATACTGCGTGATACCAAAAACATTTTTTGCCACTTATAAAAGCTTTGCACAGCAATTATATTATGAAAATTCCTAACCACTCAACACATATGTTGTCCCCTTTTTTTAAAATATATGTCACGTCCCAATTTTTCAAATGAAACAGACCCCTCACCCTATCCTATATATACTTAGTTCTCATGCAACCTCCATACATCCCTGCTTCCTGGCAGTATACCAATTATATTTTACCTTTTCTTCCATCCTTCCCATATGCCAATCAATATACATTCATCCTTCCCAAGTTGTGAACAGTGTAAAGCATTGACCACCACATCTTATCTCTAGTGTTTACTTGCCAACCTCCGTTCTCATGCTCTCCATTGCTTAACACTTCCACTTTTATCTACCCCCACCCTTTGACTATAAATTGATCGTACGCTCAACCATTCCTCTTCCAACACAATCTACCTCACATGTACCTGCCATTTGATGTTAAAAACTATCCGTCCTCGCTCGGTTTTCTATCCCATCAGTATCCATCCCATAATCCCTCTCTTATTTAACCCCTGTTACTACGACCCAATTAGGCTCACCGATTCAAATATCCCGCCATGTCAGGGTCACAGATAATTATGTCAGGTATTTTTTCGTAAACAACTGCATTTCCCATAATTCAGTTCAACTAAACTAAACCAACAAATGCAGCTCACAGTAATGTAAAACAATGGTAAATCACATTGTGCAAACACATGGTGAATGTGAGTGTTTTAAACTTCGTTTTCATGATCATTTCAAAATGAATTCCTTGAGCGTTTCTAACACTGTCTTTGGGCATGGCACTTAACTCAATCTGCACGCATTCCTCGGAAAAAAATAAGACAAGTATGTGAAGTTAGAAATACATGTGCATCCTGTCCCCAACAGTGACAATTCGTAACAGATGCCCTACATCAGGATAGCATCCGGGGATGAAGATGGTTAAAATGATAAAATTGTTGCATGAAGCACAAGTCTGCACGCTAGGAATAACAACATGGTTCATCAAAGACAGTGTTAGAAACTCTCAAGGAATTCATTTTGAAATGTTCATGGAAAAACCGTTTAAAACACTCACATTCATCATGTGTTTGCACAGTGTGATTTACCATTGTTTTACATTACAGTGAGCTACATTTGTTGGTTTAGTTTAGTTGAACTGAATTATGGGAAATGCAGTTGTTTACGAATAAATACCTGACGTAATTACGTGTGAAGCCAACATGGCGGGATATTTGAATCAGTGAGTCTAATTGGGTCGGTAGTAACAGGGGTTATAATAGAGAGGGATTCTGGGATGGATACTGATGGGATGGTAGGCCAAGTGAGGACGGATGGTTTTTAACATCAAATGGCAGGTACATTTGAGGTAGATTGTGTTGGAAGGGGAATGGTTGAGCGTACAATCAATGTAAAGTCAAAGGGTGGGGGTAGATAAAGGTGGAAGTGTTAAGCAATGGAAAGTATGAGAACAGAGGTTGGCAAGTAAACACTAGAGATAAGATGTGGTGGTCAATGCTTTACACTGCTCACAACCTTGGAGGGAAGAATGTATATTGATTGGCATATCGGAAGGATGGAAGGAAAGGTAAAATATAATTGGTATACTGCCAGGAAGCAGGGATGTATGGAGGTTGCATGAGAACTAAGTATATAAAGGATAGGGTGAGGGGTCTGTTTCATTTGAAAAATTTGGACGAGGCCACGAGGAACATGGCAGCAGGTTCAAACGCAGGTCGCTGAGGCTCCGGGAGACCGCTTGATGGCTGCAAATTCGGGAGATTACAACGGGTCGTTATGCAACAGGATTTTGCTATGATATGCGGTAAGAGTTAGTGGGAGACGATGCGAAGGATGGAGGGGTTCAGCTGATTTAATTTGCCTCCCGTCTCGCTTTGTCTTTCTGAAGCACTCCAGTTGCTGCAGTGGCGGAGGCGGCGGCTGCGGGTCTCCTGGTTAGGACTTGGTTCTTTTTTTTTTTTTTCGAAACCACGCATGATCTGCAAAGGGGAGCCGGAGGAGGGACGCCTGGACGAGCGTCGGAGGAGCCTATGGGTTCGGACTAGGCTGGTTCTGGTGCAGCTGCAGCTTCTGGGGCCGGTATGTAAGGGAGCCTGTGGTCCCCTACTTACTGGCAGACTATCAGAGTTTTCTTCGGCCGTAAGGTGCAGTGAAGCGGGGACAGCACGGAAGTACGTGTATATGGAGCTTGATTCAGTGGTTGCTGCCTCATGGAAACCCATAGGTGGGGGTAAGATAGAGCAGCGCCGAGAGCTGGTCATAAATAAGCAGAGGTCAGCTGAGAAAACTGCTTTGCCCGAGTCTCCTATGAGTTAATTCCATCCCAGAAATTGGTACAGTTGCATGCTACATCACTTTCCCCTCCCAGGAGACGCCGGAATAGATACCAGCTCAGATCCCAACAGGAGCTAAATACAGGCGGGGTCTCAGATTTGCCAGAAAGGGAGCATCCTATACCACTGACTCCCTGTAAGGGAAGAAAGAAGGCAGGCAGTATAAAAAGAGCTAAGGGTCTCAAAGTAGCATTATTACCCCCCCAAAATACTCCTTCCCTTAAAACCTATTTCAAAATAATGGCGCAGGCTGTCAGCAAAGTACAGTCAGAGACTGACCCCTCTGCTTTGGGAACCGGGGCCCGATGCTCCCCCTGAAGAACTGCTTTACACCTTTGCTGGGCTTGCCAGACACTAGGAGCGGAGCACAGTTTGATTTAGTCCAGGCTGAGGTCGAGATTAAGGATCCAGCTTTTGAGCCCCAGGTAGAGCAGCCAGTACCTGTAATCTCTTCTCCTCCCCACTCTCCCCATTCCTCCTCTCCTTCCCATAATTCTCGCACCTTGGAAGTCTCTGATCCACAGGGGTTCCAGGCCCCATTGAAATCAGCCATCCTCCCGCCATATGACATGGCTCTAACTCCAGCAATCGATTTGGGTCAGGCACAGGGAGGTCAGAGAGAGTCAGAGTGCTTAGACGGGGATAGGTTGGGCTCCCTATTTCAGTCCTTAAAAGGGGGACCTTTTGACCAAATTTGAGATCACAGAGAGTAATCAAAAGGCGATCCACGATAGGTTTGACTTATTGGAGTCCAAATTAGATGATGTTATTACTCGGACTGGGAACTTGGAAGTTGAAGTCGCTGCTCTATCAGAATCGGTCCAAGTGAACTCGAAGGATATTGCAACCTTAAAACATCAGAATAGATCTTTGGCCATGGACCTGGAGAGGTTGGAAACCCAGGCCAGAAGGAATAATTTGAGAATTCTAAAGATACCTGAGAGAGAGGAGCTAGACAATATCAAGGGGTTTGTGTGTAAGCTTTTAAGGGACGGGGTTCTGAAAGACCGTCCTGACATTAACTTGGAGGCAGAAATACAAAGAGTGCACAGGGACCCTTTCAAATTACACGCAGACAGGAAAGCACCTAGGAAGATCCTTGTGAACTTTCAGTCACTTAGTTTCAAGGAGTTGATCTTGGGGCGGTGTCTTTCTAAGTCTGTCCTCCACTATCGGGCAATCCAATACCTTTTCAGATCGGATATAGAGGGGAGAGCAGCCCAGAGGCAGTGGGAGCTGGGCTCTAGAATGCCGGAGCTAAGATCATTGGGATCCCAAGTGCAAATGAAGTTCCCCGCTGTACTAAAAATCATGTGGAGGAATAAAATGTACAAGTGTAGCCAGCCTGAGGATGTGGATGACCCCCTTGTTCAGATGAGACAGAAATGACATGATTTGCTGGTATGTAGAGGGCGGGGTTGGTGTGAAATATTGGAGGTAGAATAGGTTATTGGACACTTGGGCTGTATGTAATGGTGATGGTATTGGGAAGATGGGAAAAAGGGGGGAGGGAAAAAAAAGCGGGGTGAGGGAGGATATGATGTGTTAAAAAAAAATGTAGAATCTTTTCACTGAAGCACTATTCGTTCACTAATGCACTACTCTCTCACACATTGGGAGCCATGTTAATATCCGTTGATGAATGTTGAGGATGTTAATTCAGTCACAGGCCATTCTCCTGGGGCCCTAAAGGCGGGTTTCATCGCCAGGTATGTTGGGGGGGTTCCTCAGGGGTGGGCTGGGAATGGGGTCTTGGGTTGTGGGGGAAAAATGTCCTCAGACGTAGAAAAAAGATCTTGTACATTTATGCTCTGGATGGGTGGGGAGTTAAAGTTCAGATATGAGTTGGTCAATAAGCATTAAAACCCTCTCCTGGACCGTGAATGGAATGGGTGAAGGGAGAAAACAATCAAGGGTCTACGAGTATTTAAGAGATTCAGATGCCCATATTATGCTATTACAAGAAACTCACCTTGAGTCGAATGTCTGCAAATCGCTCTTTGGTGGACTGAGATGGGTACAGGAAATAGTGTGTTCCAGACAGAATGGTATAACCTGGGGGTTGCGATAATCAAAGGAGAGAAAGAAATGTGAAAATACCCATCAGCCCACCCATTGGCGGAACCTCGTCATCTGGGTTTTTGTGAAATGGAAACTGGTATCCGCTAGACAACTCATCAGATATTTATCGAGGAGTACTAGTGTCGGATCCTCCAGCAAGACGGACAGCCAGTAGGTGGAATTAGTAGGCTGAAGGGACAGGTTGCAGTGCTCATAAAGTGTGGAAAAAAAGTGTGATATTTAAAAATACCTGTTGTGATGTCTAGAAGTATTTTATTGGGTGTGACCATCACAACGGCATGGTTAAAAGCAGAGTGAAGATAGTATGTAAGGAATTACTATGCATCATAGATATTTATTGGTTGACATGTTTCAGCCTAAACAAGCTTTCATCAGGACCTTTGATGTACACTACTGCAACAGTGATAATAAACTAAATAGAAAATGATTGTGTAGACCAGGGGTCTCCAAACCGGTCCTGGAGGGCCTGATCCATGCCATATTTTTGGGATATCCCCATTGAGATACATGTAGTAATTTTAAAAATCTGGCATGGATCCGGCCCTTCAGGACCGGTTTGGAGACCCCTGGTGTAGACCTACCGGTATGCTTCAACTCAAAGGCAGTCTCCCATCATAATGTCATAAACTCTCCTATGGAAAAAGGAACACAAACAAAGATACACACGAAGCAAAGCAAATGTCAATCATTTGGGAAAGGCAACAAATGTATTAAAATCAGTGCCCCAAGATTTGGTATAGTTGACTCACCCATATATGAAGGAGAGAAGACCTCACCTCGCCTGGCGCTCGCTCAGGACAAAGAGGCCACGCTCTAGAACCAGGGTGGAAAAACATGAGAAAATATAACATATCTGTACTTTGCCCAAAGGTGCAAAATATTTATAATGTAACTCCAAGTAGGTGGGGACCCATGACAGGACTGCAGGGCAGAAGTGACGATGGAAAAAATGAGAAAAAAAGCAGAGAAAGAGCACTTCTGATCCATGTAATTATAAAGTGCTCTTCTGTAGTTGAAAAGATCTCACACATCTAAACTGGCGAATATGTGTATTTTTATCGCGTGAAGAAACCAATGTCTCGCAATTCCCTGCTCAGGTTCGATAGTCACCATCCTCGTTCCTTGAGAGAGAATTTACCCTTTGGCCAATTTCTCAGGGTTCAAAGAAATTGCTCTGAGAAATCTGACTTTCAAGAACTAGCCGGAGATCTGTCTAACAAACTTAAACAGCGACTCTATCCGAGCAATCTGATTAAAAAATCTTGCAAAAGGGTTTCCAATAATCATCGGGAGGCACTACTTACAGTCCCTGTGAAAAAAAACCCTCTTGACAGACTGACCTGTGTTACTACCTTCAGTACTGCCTCAACATGTGTCCAAAGAATCATACCGACACAATTGGCGTATTTTGAACACTGCAGGTGAGAATATTCCATTACCTCTCTTTTCTTTCAAAAGAAGCTCTAATCTTAGAGATGAACTTGTTCACACTAGGCCGCTACACAGCAGAAATGACACTATAACCACGCTGTGGATATATACTGTCTTTTTTCCTCTTTACACTACAGTTGAGTGTTTAGTACAGGATCTTTAGAAACCCTTGGCATCTTTCTTGTGTTAGTAAGTTCTTCAGTTGGGGGACAAGATGCAAGCAGGTCTATAAATATCATTTCCCCTTGGACCCTCCTGATATTTTGTTCTTGGTGGGTTGCGATAATCATCAGAGCAAATCGGGTGATAAGGTTGTTAAGGAGCGACACGGATCAGACAGGCAGATGGCTTGTGGAAGTCCTCTCAATCTATAGTGTTTTCTTCACTTATGCCGCATATTACGGCCCTAATAAGGACAACCCAAGCCCTCTTTTGAAGTTGGTGGTAGGTCTACTCGAGACCTCGGCCCCAGTGATCCTGGGAGGTGATTTTAATCTGGCATTTGATTATGTAATGGACAGGACCTCTAAGGCGAAATATAATGCTCCTACTAAATCTATTTCTGCCCTGGGATCCATGATGAAAGATTTCAATCTGTTGGATGTCTGGAGATCTAAGTATGGTTCTACCAGAGGGTACTCATTTTACAGCAAAAAGTATAAGCACTATTCGAGAATAGATTACTTTCTGGTTGATCAGCATATGCTTACAGACATTACTTCCGTCTCCCATATTCCGGTGGGGATTTCGGACCATTCTGTTGTAGAATTAGTCTTTTCATTGAGCTCCCGACCTCTGGATATTAGATGGACACTAGAAAGGACCTTGCTTTTGGATAAGAGAATAAAAGTAGAGGTGAAAGAAAGAGTCATAGAATTTTTCCTCATGAATATCGGGTCCTCCACTGTGCAGATTGTGTGGGAATCTTATAAAGCTTTCTTACGCGGTTTGTTGAGTTCCTTAATGATTCACAAGAGGAAATCTATTAAACAAAAAAAGTTAGAAGATCTGAAGGCAATAATAGATAAAGACTCTGAACTGCAGTTGGCAATCATTTCAGACAGAGGGAGGATCCCAGGAATTGGAGAAGGAGCCTCTAGATTTACAACTCTCACTTAAAGTGAGTGATGAAAAGATTAGATTAGATTATTAAGGAAAGGTGGGATATTAGCAAATTGAAAAATGTTGAGTATGGAGAGAAGTGTGGGGCCCTCTTAGCTTGGAAATCCGGGGAAGAAAGATCTAGGAACAATATTAAAGCTTTAATACAGAGGAATACGGGTACTTTAATCATGGATGATGGAGCGATTAGGGAGGAAGCCAGGGGGTTCATGCAAGGCTTATATAGGGAGGATATGAGCTTTGAGTCAGAGGAGGCCCAGATCTGGTTGGCTCAGAGAAATCTACCCTAATTATCTGAATCCGATAGGAAGTACCTGGAGAGTGAGATTATGGAAGGGGAGGTAATGGATCAACTCAAGAAAATGAGCCGGGGTAAGGCTGCTGGCCCAGATGGGTTACCAATTGAGGTTATTATGAATCACTCAGTGTCCTTGATTCCGGTCCTTACTACATTATTTAACCATCTATTGATTCAGGGCCATAGGATCCCCCTACTTGGTTTGAAGCCATGATCACTCTTTTAGTGAAGCCTAATAAAGACCCAAAAAAATTGAATCCTACAGGCCTATCTCTCTCCTAAATTCGGACCTAAAGCTGTATTCGGGAATTTTGGCAACTCGACTTGCTAAAATTATAAAATCTATTATCCATTCTGATCAAAGAGGGTTCATTCCTGGGAGGCAGCTGAACGAGTTAACCTTCCAGGCAATTGGAGCAATAGATTTTGCTGAGGCCAAAGGGCTGCCGTTAGCCTTAATTGCGATAGATGCGGCCAAAGCTTTTGACCAGGTAAACAGGCAGTATCTGTGGGGCGCTATGTCCGGGTTCGGGTTCCTTTTAGTCTTTATAGAGGGTATTAAGTCATTCTACCAGAATTCACGGGCAAAGGTGATGGTTAATGGTGGTCTGTCTGACTGGTTCAATATCTCCCGCGGCACTAGGCAGGGTTGTCCTCTGTCTCCCCTCTTGGTCGACATTTATATTGAACCCTTTGTTTGTGCCATTAGGGCTGATCATGTAATCCATCCTTTTAAAATAGCAGACCTTGAGCTTAAGACAGCGTTGTACACAGATGACCTTCTCCTTTACACGTCCAATGATGTGGAAGCTATACCAATGCTATTTTATTTAGCCGAGGAATTTGGAAGGTCTCAGGGTATCAAATTAATAAGGACTGAAATAATGGGGTGGAATAACGTTACCCCCATTCAGGGCGCTAAACAAAGAATGAGGTACTTGGGAATATATTTGACTCAAGACTTAAATGGCATCCCGAAAATTAGTTGGCAGATAGTTGCGAAAGAAATTATTAAAACACTATCAAGATGGGGTAATCTGCCACTAAACATATATGGACGTGTTAATCTTATTAAAATGTCAATACTCCCCAAATTAACGTTCCTCTATAATGCTATTCCATTGACTTGTCCCCTAAAAGAGATTATGAGCCTTCAAGGCAAGATTGGTTCTTTCATATGGGCTTGTAAATCCCCAAGAATAGCTTGGAAAAAATAAAGGAGGGGGCTAAAAATAGGCGGATTGGCTCTTCTGGATCTACTCATTTATTGCCATGCCTTTCATTTTAAAAATTTTAGGTTATTGGCCAACAAATTGGACACTACCTCACAGGGCCGTTTATTCCAGGCACTATTGCATGACCAACCACTGGGCCTGGAGTTTTTCTTATTCAAATTTGGAGACAAGACATTTTTTAAAAAGGTCCGACTTAAGATTTTGCAGACGGCCCAATTTGGGATTCCCCGGGCACTCTGGTGTGCCTTCAGGACCATCTATCCCTGCCGTTAAAAGCTGCAGGGCTGTCGAGATGAGTGGACCATTGGGTCAACTCTGGGCTTATGGATTGGGACACGCTAGTATTCTTAACGAATGGCTCCTTAACAAGATTTAAGTTTTATCAACTCTCTGCATGGTGGGCAAGGCAGGCTTTGGACTTGGGAGGGGACACAGGGGTTCTTGATTCTGTCTGTAGGCAAGGAGGGTGGAAACGGGAGGTTTCGTTTTGGTATGGGGCATTAACGGGGGTAACAATAGTGTCAAATTGTGAATTGGCGAGCTTATGGGGTAATGTGATATCAGATAGCCCGGAGGAAACCCTGAAGCTTTGGACTGATTCCTTCTCCATGTCTCAGAGTTTAATAAAACCAGCAAATCTGAGGAGAAATCATTTGTTTACTGCCTACCGGGTCTACTGGACACCGGCTAAATTATCTAAGGTCACTTTAGCCAATTATTGTTGCCCCCACTGTAAACTCCCTGAAGCTGATGACAGAAATATGTTTCTAGAATGCCCAGAGATTCTTGAGTACTGGAAGGCGATTGTGGATTTCCTGGAAAAGGTTTTATCGACTACTGTTATATGCTCTCCTAGGCTATTCTTTTTTGGTTTACCATCTGGATATAATGTTAATAATTTCTCATCACAATTTATATTTTATGTTGTGGTTATAGCTAGGAGAGAGATATGTAGAGAATGGAAATCGGTCGCCCCACCCAGGTTCTCTGTCTGTTTACGAAATATCATGGCAGTAAGTAAACTAGATATGGCCTGTCGAGAAGAGAGCTCTGATAATGTATGGTCCGCATTGGTGGCCTGGTCGAAGAGGTAATGGTCCAATGATTATGCCAGAGGTTTTGTCGGTCATGTCCTCCCTGGGTTCGAGGTATTCCATCAGAGGGAATGGGATTTGGACAAGGAAACAGCCTACCTCTGGGACACCCCTGTTTGCTGCACATTGAATCCTGGGCGGCCACACGACTGACAATGTGAAAGGCATAAGGGGTTCCCATCTAGACTTTCTTTATCTGGTGGCATGTATGAGGAAAAAAAAAAAAAAAGAAAAAAGAAAAATTGGGACGTGACATATATTTAAAAAAGGGGACAACGTATGTGTTGAGTGGTTAGGAATTTTCGTAATATAATTGCTGTGCAAAGCTTTTATAAGTGGCAAAAAATGATTTTGGTATCATGCAGTATTTTTATCAATGGGGTAGCATTGAGAGATGTTAAACCATAGTGATGACCACAGGATGTGATTTTGTTTATTCATGATTTACTTACAGTAACCCCGAAGAAGAGCGTTGAGCCCGAAAGGCATTGGGTACTGTTATGAAATAAACGCTGCCTGAAATGAATTTATGCTTCAGTCATGTTCTTGTAAAAGGTCCGGATGGACACAGTTTGAACAGTAGAAATTTCGAAATGGCATGCACACTACATGTGTGGACTCGAATAAAAGGTGGAGAATAAGTTTGGAATACCATGGAGTACATTGATTACTATTGATTACGGTGAATAAATAAAATAATTGTTGCCTAGCAGGCATAATTAGCTGTGCGATTGTTTGGAGCGAGATGATGCCCCACTTCAGTGACTGTTGATATTTTCTCCCACATAATTGGGAGGCGGCGAGGGAAGGCCCGTCAGGAGTTTTTGCAGAATTGTTGTCACAGGCCTGTTTAATGCAATGTTTATATGACAAAGCAAGACCCTGCTGGGGTAGAGTTAGTATTATACAGGGGTGATTTGACGCTATTATTGAAAATTCAGGTTGATGCGCAACATGTGCTAGGTGGGTGACGGGGGACCGCCTAGTTAGTTTTGGTACTATTGTTTTCAGATTTAGGCAACATCTGCCTGCATGTGTGTTCCCCAATTTGTCTCGATTTTATTTGTATTTGCATATGTTGTTTATTTTATTATTTGTTTTCGCTTTCTTGAGTTTTGAGCACTGGGTGGAAGGTATTTACCATTACACAGTTGGGGTTTGTATGGCGTGGGTGGGGGGTGGAGGGGTACGGAGACTAAATCGAGATCTGCTCGGCTGTAGGTCATATGTAACATGTGAGATGTACTATCGTTGTTGGATAGGTGGTGGGCAGGAAGACAGAAAATTAGTTATTATAAGTGATGACATGCCCATACACCATCCGCAATGACACACCCATCTATGTGTAAACTTAAAATACTGACTTGGAACGTGCGTGGTCTGAATGATTTCCGAAAACTCACGAAAGTGATCTCTTATCTTAAAAGACATGAGGTTGATATTGCATAGTTGCAAGAACCGCACTTACCTCTCAGTAGCAAAATGCTGCACTTCAGGGACACACACATGTGGCTGGGTTCACGACACATGCTCGTGGGGTTTTCACTTGGATTAACCCTAAGGAGGGACTCCAACTGGCCCTGCTTGATACTGACACAGAGGGAAGGTTCACCATCTCACCATGTAGGGGGAAGGGTCTTGATCTGATCTTAGTGAATGTCTATAGCACCAACTATGACTGCCCACAGTTTTTCACAAGTCTACTGAATAAAATACAATGTTACAGAGGTGCGCACATCTTAGGGGGGGGATTTCAATTGTGTACTTAATCCACAGTTAGATAGATATGGTCATCCAGATTGCCGACCCTCTGCAGCAGAATGTGCTATTATGGTTGGGGAGCTGCAACTAGGGCTGTTGGACGCATGGCGATCGAGATCGACAAACAAGGGAGGTTTCACGCACTACTCAGCATTCCATGATCTGCATACCAGGATTGATTACTGGTTTGCCTCTCGAGAGCTGTTTCCTCACATACGAGACTGCACGGTCATGACTCGTACGCTATCGCATCACTCGCCTATTTTGTTAGTTACGGATCTCCAGCATACCCGGATATCCCCGTTTATCAGGTGCTTCTCCCCGAATTCTCTGCTAGACCCGGTCTTTAAAGCCGAACTGTTTGAGGCCATCACTACTTTGTTTGACTGTAATATTGGGTCAGTGGATACTTTTTCAATGGTATGGGAAACATTTAAAGTGTATATCAGGGGGGTAGCTATGTCTAAACACTCCGGAGTCCTTAAGTCTATACGTGGGAGACTGTCAGATCTAGAGAAAAAATTGCAAGGGATAGAGCAGGAGTTACTTGGGGGGGTCTGATGGCCTTATCACAGAGGAGTTGAATGAGCTCATAACTGATTATCATGAGACGGCTGATTTAGAGCTCAAACACATGGGAAAGTACGCATCTGCCTGAGTTTATGGAGAGGGGGACCGCCCTGGCTCAGTACTGGCCTCCCTGTTAAGGAAACACAGAGAGACGTCAGAGATATGTTTCATCAATGACGACTAGGGTGCCCCATTGACGGATTCGTCGGATATTGCTGACAGCTTCAAGCAGTACTATACACAGTTATATTCATCTAAAGCAGGTGTCTTGATGATGAGATGCTCGACTACCTGACTCACATTATACTACCATGGCTGGTTAACGCCCATAAAGAATTCCTGGTGCGAATGTTGACTGCGGAGGAGATAACAACCGCACTAGCTGGGATGAAATCGGGTAGTGCACCTGGGGGAGACAGCCTATTGGTCTCCTTCCACAAGGAGTACAAAGACATTCTGGTTCCACACCTGATCACAGTCTTTGAGGTAATTGGCGAAAGTGGACAGCTACTGTGCCCTCAATGAGGGAGATGCTCATAATTGCTATTTTAAAACCGGATAAGCCACCTACTGGATGTCAAACTTTACACCAAAATATTGGCAAATCAGCTTGTTCCTTTCATGCCGCTGCTCGTGGCACCAGAGCAAGCCGGATTTATCCTGAGCAGAAACGTGACTTACAATATCCATTCGGTCTTTGGAGCGATTCAGCACATGAGGCCGGAAGTAAGCCCAGTGGCTATATTCCCAGATATGGAGAATGCATTTGACTCGGTTGAATGGAAGTTTATGTATCATGTGCTAATGAGGATGGAGGTTGGGAGCATGTTCCTCCAGCTTGTAGGAGTTTTCTATAATGGGCCGACCGCTAGGATAAAGCTGGATAACATGGTTACAACAGTGATCCCAATTACTAGAGGCACGCGACAGGGGTGTCTGCTTTCGCCGCTTTTGTATGCATTGGTCGCTGAGGCTTAAGCTTGTGCGCTTAGAGAATACCATATATACAGGGGAATACGCTTCCCGGGATATCAATTGATCATCTCCACTTATGCTGATGACACACTACTATATGTCCGTGACCCTACAACTTATCTCTCCCCAGTTCTACGCGAGGTGGTCAGGTTTGGAGCTTTGTTCAGACTGCAGGTCAACTGGGCCAAATCGATAGTCTTCCCCCTGACCACAGCCCCAGTCCCCTCTCCTTTGATTTCCCACTCAGGTGGACTACAGACCCGGTTAGATACTTGGGCATCAAGATCCACACGGATTCAGAAATAGTATTTAGAGAGAATTATGAGGTTGTTTTGAGCAAATTGGAGGACGACATTGACATGGGCAGAATTGCAATCATGAAAATGGTGGTGCTGCCGCGGTTTCTACTTCTGTTTACCAACATTCCGATGGTCCTTCCCAGCTCCTTTTTTTGCACGCTTACCTCCTTATTGATTAGACTTACTTGGGCTGGCAAACATGTGCGCGTCAAATGGGATATTCTTACGCTCCCTTATCATATGAGTGGCCTTGGTGCCCCGGACTTAGATGTCTATTACAGGGTAGCGCAAATCGCACATGCACATTCATGGATCTACGGCCCGTCTGATTCTCCACATGTACAGATAGAGCAGGTTGTTGCGGCCCCAATGACTTTGCCAGCACTTCTATTTCTACCTCCAGATCACGAGAGGCATCATAGATTCTATAAATTTGACGGTACACACTTGGCACCATTTCTTAAAATTGCAGGCCGGTGCTGTTTTGTATTCTCCAGTCATGCTACTTGACTGGTGCCTCTGGTTATCAGCTTGTACAGACAAGGGGGTCACAAATGCAATCCTCTCCGTGAAAATTGAGACGATGGGTGAGGTGTTCAGTGAAGGCATGGTTAAAACCTGGGACGCAGTGGCCACAGTAGTACCCCATCACTCGCCATTTACTAGATTTGAGTTTCACTGACTGAGGCAGTCATTACTTGAGAACTTGGGGCCAGATATGGTTGAGCCACCCGAGGTAGCTGCACTCACATATGTCATATGTCAGATAGTCCGACGCATATCATTACTAAACGATACAAAGCCACGAAGAGTTTCCGCTATAACCAATACACAAAAGCAAGACTGGCATGGCAAGGAGATTTGGGATCCAATATAGACGATGTGCAGTGGAAATGCTGCTGCGAAAGTACGAAAATAATTTCCCTCAAAGGGGGCATAGACTGATCCATTTTAAGTTTCTTAGTAGGATCTATTACACTCCTGAGCGACACCACAGGTAAGGGTTATGTGCGGATGCAGTGTGCGAGAGATGTGGGGCTGCTGTGGCGGATGTCTTGCATTTAGCAATGTTGTGCCCGGGTTGGCTGCATTTTGGATGCGGATCTTCAAAATACTGAGAGAAATAGTGGATAAGTGCCTTGCTCCGGACCCTATGCTAGCGTTGCTGGTATATTTTAAACCTCTTCCCGAAACCATCAGGAGATTAGCTGACATGGGACGGCTGATCGCAAAGTGCCGGATAGCGATATGTTAGCCCTGTGGCCCTTGTCCTACAGGAGCTGCCTGGTCTAAAGATATGTTGTATTGCTGCACTCAGACAGAAAGCTACAGCGAACTTCTGCCCCTGCTCAACCGGCCTAAAAATTTTGGGGAATTGTACAAGACATATCTCACTACTAGGGATGAATACCCGGCTGATGAGGCAATACAGCCCCCACAGGGCGAAGAGGGAGCTGAGGATGTTCATTAAACATTCCAAGTTATTTATTCAGGCAGGAGGGAATTGAGTTAATAACAGCATTGCTGTTTAGCGCTCCTTGTCAATTGCTGCAGTGAATGTGGCTGTGATGACTAAATCATTGTTTCTTTCAGACTTTGTCATTGGCGCATGGATGTCTTGTGTATTTCTTTTGTTTCCCTTGTAACAATTCAATGCACTGAATGGGCAGGTCTTGGCTTGGCTCAGGAATTTCCTTAGCAATAGACGCCAAGTCACAGTGCTGGGTCAATACCAGTCTGAAGCAAAGGTCTTCAGCTCAGGAGTCCCTCAGGGCTCGAGTTTAAGTCCTGTACTTTTTAACCTGTACATGGTACCCCTAGTGGAACTGATCGCATCATTTCAAATCAGTTCAATATCATATGCTGACGACACCCAGCTCATCCTGGTGTTGGACAGGGAACGGCCGGGCGCCCAGGAAGATCTCAAGGAATGTCTAACAGCAACTTTTAAATGGATGACCAACAATCATTTAAAATGTAATGCTGGTAAAACAGAAATCCTGCCATTTGGGAGTCATAATTTGTTCTCCCCAAAAATGTGTTGGCCTGTGGATGCAGAAGCCCCTCCCAACACAATTACATCTGCTCGCAACTTGGGCATCAAATTTGACTACCAGTTGTCTTTTAAACATCAAGCAGTGGCTGTAGCTGGGACGTGCTTCCAGATTATAAAAGCCTTGAGGAAGTTCTTTGATCTTCTTCCGCTATCGGCCAGAAAAACAGTTGCAGTGGCTTTAATAAACTCCAGGTTGGACTATTGTAACAGCCTATATGCTGGAGCTAACAAAACCGTTCTACACAGGTTACAAATGGTCCAAAATGCTGCGGCCCGCCTTGTACTACGCTGGCCTCGCAGGTCTTCAGCCTCAGCAGCACTTAATACACTCCACTGGCTGCCAATAGGTAAAAGAATCTTATTTAAGATTCTCTTAATTACCTTTAGGGCATTCCATCAGCAAGGTCCAAAGTACCTACGCAATGGGTTTAAAAGATATCACCCCACACGTTGTCTGAGGTCTGCTGGTCAGAACTTACTCACAATTCCCCGTTTTAAGCTAGTAACAAAGGGTGGTAAATCCCGTTTTGTGCTAGGTTCCAAAGCTTGGAATAAGCTCCCACTCTTTTTACGATCACTGTCCCAAGAAATCCATTTCAGGAAGGCACTAAAAACGTGGGTCTTCTCTCTACCTGACGCGGCTTGTAGGGCATTGGTGTAATATGAGGTGTAGTGTGCAATTCATTCTTTTTCCCTCCAACCTTTCCATCTGGGTTGGGTGAGCGCCAAGATACTCCCTGGAGTGAAAGCAGCGCTTTAGAAATGTCCTTTACATTACATTACATTTACATAATGCTCAATTATGTATTACATGATTCCTATTATGACTGGCAGCTGATTTTTCATTGATGTACACCTTGACTGTAGTAGGGGCCCGTGGTCTCTGTACTTTGGGGGGTGGGTTAGTTTCTGCCCCACAATGGTTTTTTTTGTTTATGTTTACATTGTTTTGATGAAAATTTCAATAAAAAATAAGGACGAGCCAATCGTGCGTACACTTCCATGTGAATTTCGACCATTCCCTGTGGAAAGTAACATCTTCAAGGAAGATCCTGCGGGTCAGGGTAACAAGTAGGCCACTAGGAGCTATGTTAGCCCTGAGATATTCAGTCATAATTGACCCATGAAGGACCGTCTTAATTAGTGGTTTTCTAAGGGCTACTAAAGCTTTCCAGTCCTCTGTTTTGCTACCTGATGCCATGTTACCCTATGCTGTCAGTTATGATGGTGCTCCCAAGATTACTGCTATTGTGTCGTCATGAAACCTAAGCCCAAAGTAATCTGTCATGTTGGGATCAAGATAATGGAGAATATAGGAAGTAGGGGCAGGTGGGAGGAGGGATGTGAGGTAGTTGAAGCTCTATTTAAAATACCTTTGTGAGGCAATGGAGACTAGGGTCTCTTGTATTGTGTCCTATATGGTGTGAGTGACACAATCCGAAAAAAGGTCAAAAGGGAGAAGACTGATACACAATGACCCACGGCTGGCTGCCGTGCTAACTAACTGATGCACAAAGAGAGAGACGGGGAGCTAATGGAAAATTATTCCAGTACCCGTGCCCACAAGGTAAGGGATGTCAATCACTGGAGGGTAACCGTTCCTGCTCATTCTGCAGCATGTACTATAGGTAGAGAAGTGGCTATCTTCCTTAGTGTTTAAAGGTTGGATAGTGGGTAATTTTTCGTAATTGGAGAGTAGCCGAACACACCAATCAGGGGTGATATCGCACAGCCGTGCTTCTTGCAAACACACAATCTCATAAGTATCTATTAGTGTTTCAAGGTTTCCTAATTTTGATATTCTACTGAATCATTTATATTCCAAGAAAGAGCCCCAAAGCTGTGCGATGGCCCAGCATCCTAATCTATTTCACTTAACCACCCCTCTTCTTCCTGGACTGGGACAGTAGGGTTCATATATCTTGTTTCAGAGCTCGCATTTCACAAACACTTTCCAGACCCAAAACCTGACACGATAATTACTAAACCATCCGTTCCATTCAATGCCTGATCAATTAGTGTCACTTTCCTATGCCATAATCCCCATGTTGTCTCGGGTAAGCTATTCCATCATTGCCCACTGCTGTCACCTCTGATTCTGGCACTAGCCTGATTCCTTCCTTCAGCATCTCATTTTCAGCCGCTATTAATGTTGATTTTACTAATCCGAAATACATCAGTAATTTAGTGACCTTATTTCCCTTTGTTATTCTGCATAAATCCTACTTGTCTGAGGTCTTTTGTCCCTATTTCTTTTAGGCTAGGACATTCGGAAAAGGAAGATAATATCAGGGGCCGATTTAAGGGGTACAACCTTCTCACACTGTTCCCCCTTTCCTATACTGCGATGATTCAAGGTACAACCACAAGTTGCTTCTATCCCTTTTTTCGTCATCTGAGGTTCCTTCTCTGCCCTTACCCATCTCCTCCATCCCCTGTATTTCCGGTTTCCTGCAACTGACACCTTGTTCCATCGGATTATCGTTTCTTCTTAATCTGCTTAGTTTACCATGCTGATTGTTACACTCCCATCGTTCCTGCTTCTAAATGATGAAGCCACTTTCCTATATTTTTCTTGTGATATCTCTCCTTCATCTTCATGTCTCATCCTATTTTTGGACTCCTTCCGAATTCCTAATGGGGGTTTTTCATTTATACTTTTTCTAATTTAGTATTCCTTATAACCATAGCCATAGCAGTAATCCTTTTTTCCTGAGATTTCACTCTCCCATTTATACCCTTCACCACCCTCCTTGTCCTTGTTCCGGGTATATATTGTCTGTATCTGGTTATCTCCCTAATTTTCTTCATGACCATGGGGCATCTAGAGATAAATATGCTCTGTCCCCCTGAAACTTGTGCAACTTTCTGTTTTTGTCCTGCATAGTCTTTGGTTTCTATAATTGAGTTATTACTTCCCATCAGTCTGACTATAGATGGCATGTGCTCCCAGATTTATTTAAGTTCACCCACAATAATCTGCTACTGGTCTTTTTGGAATTTCAGAATATCATTGTTCAACAGGGATACTTCCAACAGTCCTAACAGTGTTTTTTGTAGAATCACCATTACATCCCACATGGTAAATAATAGAGGTGCTGTGATCTCTACATTGGAAATAGAATTCTGTGCTGAACCTGTGGTTTCCTCATTTTTTGTTTTCTGGGATTGCTCCATACTCTTGTTTTGCCCCCATGATCTTTTTAATTTCTACTGAAGCCATGTCACAATGTTTTGTATTCCCAGCCTTTCCTCCTGTTTATGTAGATCTCTATTGGCCAGTGGGGAAAAAAGCTGGGGTGATGAAGAAAACCTTGGTGCGAAAGAAAATTCACTTTGATTTAAGGCATGAACCTGCTTAAGATGGGTAGACTTAAATCCAAAGAGTTCTGGTAGGGGACCCAGCACTGATTTGCTTCCCTACTAAACTTAAACAGGGGTCTGACAATCGTTCCTTTCTTTTAAAATGTTTTTCCACAAACTCCTTGATGAATTTGGTGACTGACACTCCTCCCTTCTCACTTTGAAAGGGACTTCCATTACAGGGTTGCTTGTTAGCAATCCGATGTATTGACATTTTTTTCTCTTTACTCTTGGGGCTACCTCACCCTCATCTGTGAGTAACCCACCCGTTTTAGCATCCTTGCCCGTTACAAGATTTACCTCTCCTGGGTGCCATCTCCCCAGATATTTTGCACTTTTACACATTTTCCTAGATGCTTTCACCACCCTTATTTGACAAATCACTTACCTCTGCTGTCCCTGTTTGTGCAAGGTGCTGTGTTGTGCCACCTTTCTGTCGCCGCCACCACCCAAATTTCCTGATTTCTCTGCTCTCTCTACTATCCTTTTATCCAAACTTTTAGCCAAAAATGGCATAAGCTAATGCTGCTTCTCAACCCGTCTGAGTCTTTAGGTGTCACAAGCAACACAAGCACTGTCGTAAGTCTGCTCCTCGTGGCTAGCCCTGCAGGGCACAATTTACTGTGCTGCCCTTCCTTCTGATGATTAGCTCTCCTACTGACCTACAGAGGCAATGTGAGGATTGCAAAGGGGTAATGACCTCCTTCCTTGGAGGCTCTGATTCACCGTCTTGCCTTCGTCTTGTCTCTGTTGTCTCCTCCTTGGTGTGGCAGTGAAACTGTGTAGTGGTACATTTTGATATGCTGTGCGAGCGGTGGTGGGTGGGCAGGCAGTTGGGCGCGAGCCCGACAGAAGCACATGAACTTGCTCGTCGTTGGGTGTCAAGTGACAGGCATCAGGCAGCAGCATTGGGTCGATTGTGATGGTCATGCTGTTCCTACTAATCCATCTTTATCAGTTACTGCCTGCTGCTAATGATGTTGTAACTTCCTTTTTTATATCAGGCATTAGCCAAGACCTTTATATTTTTACCAATATTATATGCATAATATACATACCTAAAGGAGTTTTCAGCTACCTCTGTTCATATATTGTTCACATATTGGTCTGTTCTTGTGTCATTCACATTTTGCTTCCATCCACCTTAGCATACAGCATGGGTCAGCCTGCTTCAGCAACTGGCTAACTTCACTTTGAGTGACTGCATTTAGCCCTTTCACAACGTTTTTTTTAATTGGATAATTACTTTGTGCTGCTTTTTCACATGTATTCTAAATGTAAGCTCACGAGGGTGCTCTATCTTAGTAACTCCGTCTATCATTCCTTCTTTCTGCCCTTCTTTCTTTTCCTTCTTGCTAGCCTTTCATCCTTTCTTTCTTTAATTCATCCTTTTCTTAATTTCCTTCCTTCTTTCCTCTATTCTATTCTTTCATTCCTTTTTTTATTGTTTCCTTCCTTCCTTTCCTTCTTTCTTTCCATCTTTTTTCTTTCTTTCTTCTTTCTTTCTTTCTTTCTTTCTTTCTTTCTTTCCATTTTCCTTTAATGTTTTCTCTCCTTTTTTCTTTCTTTCTTTCTTTCCTTTCTTTCTTTCTTTCTTTCTTTCTTTCTTTCTTTCTTTCTTTCTTTCTTTCTTACGCTTTCTTTCTTCCAGATTTTGTCCATTAGTCTGTGTTTCTGTCATTCACTGTTTTCTTCCACCCACTTCAGCATGTATTAAAGGAGCAATGTGTCAGTCCACTTTGACAAAATGAGAATTGGAAAAAGGCTGGCGGCCAACACCAAAACCTATTGTCTTTGGCTTTTGACTTCCACCTGCAGTTTCCTGCTTTTCCTCCTGATCCTGTTTGCTCACAATTTGGCTTCATAACTTTCAGCATCAAACCAGAAGATCCTCCTCACCGCAAACGGATTAGATGGTTTCGTGAACAACTTCATTCTTCCTTCATGGAGCAAATTTATGTAGCCTCCAAATTGGCAGTGGGCTTGAGGGAGGTAGAGAATGGTACCGTGGATCACTCTGTGGTGTCTGTGTTAGAGATTTAAAGGCCAAACTAGCTGATGTGCTCAGTCTCCTTGTGCATGAGCTGTCAAGGTAGAACACAGTATCTGCCTGCACTACCATGATTGCTGCTTACAAACGTATCTCACTTCTTCAGTCAGTGGCCATTGTCTATACAGGATCTGTTGGTCAATGGTTAGAAATAGAGATGGTTGACCCAGAGTCAAGTGCCAGCTCTTGCTTCAAAAGCTTATGCGGGAGCAGAGCAGTAAAAACTTTTAGTATGTAAATTATGTTACAAAGATCACATCAGGCTATGAAAAGTTTCTTTAAAATTTCAAAAAGTGTACATATTTAACATGAAGAAGCGTTTCATCTTAGACTATCAGATTATATCATTGAATCAAAGTCTTTATTAAGTGAATTTTTAAACATGAAATTCGACACATTCTTTCCCCTGATCACAATGCTTTTAGCGAACGTAGACGCAAGTCGGCGTTCACGTGCTCCTTACATGTGGGCTAGATTATTATTATAAATGGAGTTCAGTTTTAGCCTACAAAATCAAACAAGGGCTTTTTTTGGGCAGCACACATCCTGAACTCGCATGCTTGCACATGCACACAATTTAGTCAAGCAATGAAGCCTCGATTGATTCTTGTTTTGCCGGCAGATTGGAAACAGCATTCCAATCTGCATTCTTGCATTCCAGCAGTACAAACCATTGTTTCTAAATGAAACAGCAAACCAAGATATCAAAAATGGACCCTAAATAAACCATGGGAACAGGTGGCAAAACATAGCACTGTAATGTACAGTAAGTTCTTTGCTGAGGATGTCAAGTTCCATTCCACGGCGTGCACTTTGAAAGAGAGTGTTTCTCTTTGAAAGTGCAACGCTCGTGGTGCTTGTAAGCTCATGAATGCTAACTGATGAATATGCCATTCATCAGTTGGACATTCAAGAGTCAAGATGCGCTCCTGTGATTTTGACACTTTTTACAAGAATAAACTTCTGGAAAGAAAATCGAAGTTCTTTCATCTTATTTCGTATATTCCTCCTGAAAACCTGCAGTTTACATATTGGCGACGAGGGTCAGTGGCATTTTACCATATTTGCGCAAAGGGAAATTTTAAAAGATTTATCTGAAAGATGAATGTCTCATCCAAGAGAGATCTCCGTGTTCAAAGCGGAAACTACGAGCAATTTTGAGCTTAGATTGACCCGGCTTTTGTTTTTCAAGTGTTTTTCCTTGTTTCAAGCCGTCTCATTGGTCTTCCCTCGAGGCATTCATGACGCCGAAGGCAGCGTCAGAGTAACGAAGGAAAAGGAGGCGTCATCACGTTGCTACATGCTCTGGCGGCCATTTTGTTTACAAAAACAGGTCGTCACCATAGCAACGAAGGAAAATCACAGAGTTTGCTTATTCTGATCCTATTTCAAGATCGTTGCTTGATCGGAGCATACAAACAGAGGTACTGTTTATTTTAAAAACTGAATACTCTGAGTAATACTATTTTTCTGCATTTTGGAACAGGGACATTGATTTGGAAAGCGGAATACTCTGAGAAATACCCTATTCACTGCATTTTCGAACAGGGGTATTGACTCACCTCTAAAAAGGAATATTAAGAGATATTTCATTTAAGTAATTATTACATTATACGGTTTTAAAGGTGAGAATAACAGAAGATTTGGAAATAAACCTAACATGTCTGTTAATTTGAACCTCCAAGAGAAAGCATAGTTTAAACATGGCTTCTCATCAACAGATTGTTTATTTGGAACATTTTCTACCCACACCTGGAAAGCCTAAAGAGGCATGGAAATTATGGTACAAACATTTTGAAAATTACCTGGTGGCAATTGGTGCTGATGAATACTCTTCAAAAAGAAACTTGCAATTTTGTATAGCCATTTAGGTAGTGCTGGGAGAGAAATGTACAATAATTTACCAATTTCACAGCCTTCTGCTGGTAATGGGGAGGGGTGGAATGAATTTACAAATGCAGTTTTTAGACTCAACAACATTTTTTTAGAACAGCCTAGCGTTATGTTGGAGCGTTTCAACTTCATGAAAAGAAGGCAGGAACAACATGAATCTGTCGAAGAATTCATATCTGCATTAAGAAACTTGGCTGCGGAATGTAATTTTGGTCCATATTTAGATACTGTTCTCCGGGACCAATTTGTGTACAAATGTTTTCATAAGAAAATTCAGGAGAGAATAGCCCAGTTTGTCCAGCCTAGCGTTATGTTGGAGCGTTTCAATTTCATGAAAAGAAGGCAGGAACAACATGAATCTGTCGAAGAATTCATATCTGCATTAAGAAACTTGGCTGCGGAATGTAATTTTGGTCCATATTTAGATACTGTTCTCCGGGACCAATTTGTGTACAAATGTTTTCATAAGAAAATTCAGGAGAGAATACTGAGAGGTCTATTGTTTCATCCAGGTGTATCACTGATGGAAATGTCTCTCATGCACATGGTGAAATACAGGTCAATGCTGTTTATTCTAAGAACAAAACCATGAAACCTTTTCAAAAGAAGGCTGGCTCATTCTGTTACAGATGTGGCTCCAAGGCACATCTCAGCAATAGCCCAGTTTGTCCAGCCTTTGGGAAAAAAGTATACATTCTGTGGTAGAATTGGACATTTTAAGATAGTTTGTAGGAACAAAAAGACTGTACAAGTTAGCACACTGTCCTCTTTTGAAAATTCTGATGTTTGTGTTTCTAATGTAGATGTGTTTTCTCTTGAGTCATCCTTGGATGATGTTCATGTTAATACTATTGAGACTTTTGATGCAAATTCAAATGTTTTACATAGAAAGATTTTATCTATTGATTTAGTTGAAACTTCTTCTGACAATAGTCGTGTTAAAGATCCCACATGTAAAGTAATTGTGGATCACATTGAGTTAGATGTAATGGCTGATTCTGGGGCTCCGGTAACCTTCATTTCTGATGTCTTGTTTAATGCTCATTGGTCTTCAAGTGTACACCTGTTATCTTTGGATATCATCCCAAAGGCATATAATGGGAAAGACATCGATATGTTTTTTAACAAAAATAGTATGTTTGAAAAGGTGTACCTTGACAAAGGTTTATGTTGCCATCAATGGTAAATGTATGGTTGGTTGGCAAGACCTTGCCAAGATGGGTCTGAAATTAGTCCCTGGTTCAGATTCACCAGACCAGATAAATGACACCCCTGTCTTTTAAGTGAATGACATTGTCAGTATTGAAATTCGTGATTTGATATCTGAATTTTCAGATGTTTTCAATGAATCTGTTAAGAAGATCAAAAATTTTGAGCACTTAATCAGATTGAAGCCTAATGCTGTTCCAGTTGTTCATAAGTTGAGGAATATTCCACTTAATGTGAGGGATGATTTGAAGAAAGTTTTTGACAAAATGGTGTCTGAGGGCATTATTGTACCCACAGATTCCTCACTCTGGGTCAGCCCCATAGTTGTCGTTAAAAAAAGGGACTTAAGCATTCGTTTATGTGCGGATCTTCGTT
The DNA here is from genome assembly GCF_964263255.1 of Lissotriton vulgaris. Classification (NCBI taxonomy): domain Eukaryota; kingdom Metazoa; phylum Chordata; class Amphibia; order Caudata; family Salamandridae; genus Lissotriton; species Lissotriton vulgaris. The sequence goes on from NC_141685.1 coordinate 1,224,957,735, forward strand.
CCTTGAACCAAAACATTATTGTAGACTGTCATCCCTTGCCAAAAATTCAAGAATTACTTACAGGCATTTCTGAGTCAAGAGTTTTCACGCTTCTTGATCTCAGAAGCACATATCATCAAATTCCTCTCTCCAAGTCATCTTCTGAACTCACCACATTTATCACTCCATTTGGAGCTTTTAAATATCTAAGGCTTCCTTTTGGATTGGCATCTGCTGCCAGTGTGTTCCAGAAGTTCATGGATACAATTTTAAATGATATTGAAAACGTCCAAGCTTATCAGGATGATGTTCTGATACATTCTAAGAACAAATCTGAACATTTTAAAATCTTAAAGAGGTGTTATCTCGTTTTAAAGATGTTGGTATAACTCTGGGTGAAAAGAAATGCAAATTTTTAGTAACTGAATTAGATTATCTTGGTCATAACATTCCCGCTGAGCGAATCGAACCCAAAGTATCCCTTACTAAAGCAATCCATGATGTGTCCATTCCTAAAGATAAGGACTCGCTAAAATCCTTCTTAGGTTTAGCAGAATATTATTCCAGGTTTCTACAGAATTACTCTCAGCTTCTTCAGCCTCTTCGTGTTCTTTTAAAAAAAGATGTGTATGTTTGTGTGGTCTAAGGAATCTGACTGTGCTTTTAATCTGGTTAAGAAGGTTATCGTTGAAGCTCCGGCTTTATCTTCTTTTGATCCAAGCCTAAAATGTGCTATTTCAGTAGATGCAAGTCAGAAAGGCTTGGGTGCGGTACTTTGTCAAAGGAATGGTTACAAAGAAAACACTGTTGGCTTCGCATCCAGGTCTCTAAGTGGTGCTGAATTAAATTATGGCACCATTGAGAGAGAAGCTCTTCCCTGTTCCTGGGCTGTGGAAAAGTTTAAGACATACATTTGGGGTTCACATTTTACGCTTTTTACTGACCACAAGCCCCTTTTACATCTTCTTAATGGTAATGGCACAGGGATGACCTCTGGCAGATTAGTAAGGATTCTGTCAAGACTTCATGAGTATCATTTTACCATCAAGCACATATCAGGAGGTAGTAATTCTAGGGCTGATGCCCTTTCCAGACTAAGTCTCGTACATGATGATGATGTTGGGTATCATGATTCAGATGACATTGAATGTGTAGTGGCTTCAATTGAGGAGTTAGTTTTATCACCTTTTTCAATTTTAGAAGCAGATTGGCTTAAGAGTTATTCAGATGACTCAGTCTTAGTTGCTGTTAAAAACATGATTGTTTCAGGATGGCCTAAGGTTCGTGCTCTACCAGCATCTTTAAAAACTTATGCACAAGTTTCAGAAGAACTTTCTATTATAAAAAATGTTGTTTTCAGGGGTGATCTATGTGTTCCTCCTTGTGACATTCGCAATAGACTTTTCTTGTCAGCTCACCAAGGACATTTAGGTGTTGGGGGTACTTCAAGGAAATTGAAGGAACGTTTTTGGTGGCCTGGTCTTGATAGGGATGTTGCTTCATGGATTAATTCTTGTGCCACATGTCTTATTTCAGACAAACATTGGAAGACACCTCAGTTACCCTTGCATACTGTTCCCTTCCGAGAGGAAGCTTGGCATAAATTGGCCATTGATTTTCCTGGTCCGTTTGAAATTTTGTCTCCTGATAAGCGATACATTATATAGCTTATTTATTATCACTCCAAGTCTTGTGAGTTTGACTTTTGTGAGAATCCCAATTCATCAACAGTTGTTCATTTTTTTTTTAAAAGGTGTTTCTTTCTGAGGGTCCTCCTAGCGAATTAGTGAATGACAATGGTTCTCATTTTTGTTCTTCTATGGTTGAATTTTTTTTATACTTTATGACATAAAGCATCTCAGGGTTGCTCTTTACTCACCTTCTTCTAATGGATTGATAGAAAGAATGAATACATTTATTAAAGAAGGAATACAGACTGCCATTGCTTCCAAAGTGGATTTAGAAGAGTTTCTGAGAGGTAAATTGTGGTAATATTTGGTGACTCCCCATTGCACTACAGGTTTATCACGCTTTAGACTATTGAAGAAACGTAATCCAAATGGGAACATTTGCCCATCTTGGATCAAAGGTTTGAAGATGAATGATAAGCCTTGCTTAGCTTGTCATGATAGGGTTATCATTAAAAATAAAGTGTCTAGTCAACAAATGATACAAAAGAGGAATTTTGATCCCAAGGTTATTTCTTCCCAAACTTTTGAAGTTGGGGATTGGGTTATGGTTAAAGTTCATGACAAGGTTAAGAAAGGTTTGTCAAGATTTTCATTACCCACTCAGGTTCTCAAAGTTTCCAGAGGGTCTCTCTTTCTTGACAAAAAGGGGTGGTGGAATAATTGTGTGATTGTTAAGCTCACCTCAGAACAAGCAAAAAAGATTTTCATGACTAAACATGTTGATAATGATTTTTCCTGTTCTTATTTTCCTTTGGGTACTCCCTCTGATAACATTGATTGTTTTCCACCTCAAAACTTGGTTATTTCAGATAACACTTTTGAGGACAATGTTGAACCCATTCTTGATCCCCAGGTTGTACCTGTCACCCCTAATGATTCTTCCTTTTCAGCTATAACTCATAGAAATTGTTCCTTTCCTTCAAGATTTTTGTATTCTTGTTAAATTTATACTTTTCATTTTTGTGTAAAGAAGGAGAAGATGCAATGTACAGTAAGTTCTTTACTGATGATGTCATGTTCCATTCCACGGCTCGCACTTTGAAAGAGAGTGTTTCTCTTTGAAAGTGCATCGCTCGTGGTGCTTGTAAGCTCATGAATGCTAACTGATGAATATGCCATTCATCAGTTGGACATTCAAGAGTCAAGACACGCTCCTGTGATTTTGCCACTTTTTACAAGAATAAACTTCAGGAAAGAAAATCGAAGTTCTTTCATCTTATTTCGTTTATTCCTCCTGAAAACCTGCACTTTACAAGCACATAGCAGTACATAGTTCAGTAAATATAAAACACATCTTCAGTTAGAACATCTTCTTTACATCTTCCATAGTGCCTAGTCTATACTCATTCCTCTGCATGATCGCTTGGAGATACATGCCTCAGACTGAGATCAGCCTGTTTGATTAGTAAGAATAGGGTCTGCCACCACTCAGTGGGAAAGGTCCCATCTTGAAAGTATGTGCATTCTGAAACGAAACCTGGGTATCATTGTCTTCAACCCACATCAATGGTTCATGTAGAACAGAATTCCTTGACTGATTTATGCTGATGCAGTGTCTGATCTGTCATCATGAGGAACCAAGCACCAAAGTGGTGAGATCATGTAGGGTTTTGCACTGAGCTCTTCAGGATTGCTTTTTGGATACTGTGTGCTTCATCACTCTTTGTACCTTTGTACATAGAGTGGCATCCATTATTAGTCTATCCTTGAAGAATTGTACATTGAAGCTATGAATATCTGATAAAATTGTATCCTTCTCATGCGTCCTTTAAAAATGTCAGCCAACACATTTTAAGGCTGTTCTTTTGTTGCGTTTATATTTTATGACCCATTTACACTCACTAGTAACATTTCTTAACTGCTTGTCATAGTGCATGCACGCTGTTCCCACTTGTGATTCTTAACCTTTAGTGTAGCAAATTGTAGTATTCATACTTTTAGATACACCTTCCTAATTAAGTCAGCCACATGTGATGCTCAGAACCTTTGAAAATGTATATTCAAACTTAAACAATGCTTTAAAGCACCTTTCAATTTTTTTGACCTAGGACGCAGACATACCAAACAAGCACTGGCATAGTCAATAAGTCTCGCATTTGGATCCTTAAAAGTGTTTAGCCATGGAACAGTTGGTGTTGTTGCACCAAGGATATTCTGTTGCATAACTAAATACTTATAAGGTCCCAAATGCGATACCTATTGGCTATGCCAGTGCTTGTTGTTTTTTTTGTTTTTCACGTAGCTATTTTTCCATATGGCTCTTCACGTTACTGCTCTGCTTCTACAGTCTGAGAAACAACCTGCCCATCTGCTGCATTATTTGAAGATCTGAAGAAAAAAATGGATTTCAAACTGAAATGGATTAGAAGTTACTAAAACTAAATATACCGCGTGGTGCAGAGAACTGCAAGACCCCTTTGAAGCAGTAGTGAAGCAAGAGCTTCGAAGGGCCCAAGCAGGGGAAATGGACCACCCTCCCTTTTGTAGTAAAATACTGCTATAATTGTGGTGCGTTGATCCATTTCTTCCCTGGGCCACCGTGCCACTGCACCTGCTGCACTAATGTTACTTACACCTATTTCTGCAAAAAAATAACCTGACGCCTTTTAGTTGTTGATTGCTGGATTGTTGGTGTTAAACTGGTACTATAGGGGTAAAACTTTTCTTCAGACAAAAATAATGTCTGTTAAAAATACTTTTTTGTGCCTTACAATGCAGTCCACAAAATTTGCACATATTTTGTTGCATAATTCCAGGGGCTGTGACTACATACATCTGGTGTGAACACCTTGTGATCACTGAAACAAACAGTAATCACAAACGAACAGATCAGCAATTTAAAACCCAGAGCCACTAGAATAATGTACCTCCTCGACTGGGCTGTTTTTAACTTTGATTATGGGTTTGCCATATAAGCCATCATCTGCTGCATAACTTACAGGGTTTAACAAAAAAGCTATTACTAAAAACACAGGAACAGGTGAAACCTCTTTGTAAAGTTTGAGTGGTCGCTTTTCATTTGCTTATTGCTGTATTTGGACGTGAAACTGGTACTTATAAGGGTGAAGTCATTGCTCAGGTAGAGTTAAAGAAACAATAAGTAACTATCACAAAATGTGCTGCTTAATTTGGGCAACCTTTCATATACACAAGCAGACCCCCTCTAACCTATAGTAAACACGAGCTGCAGGTACTCACCACCTGGTAGAACCCAGAGTCCTGCATGCAGGAGCCTCTACTGTTCCTCTACGAACCAGCGACCACAGGTACTTGACCCCCCCATAGTACAAGTCCACTTAGAGCCGTGCAGGAGGCCTCTAGTAAGTCACCAGGACGGCAGCTTTCATCCTCAACTCATCCATCAGTTTTTAGCTTACGTGACTGTCCATAAGAGCGTGTCACGCAACACCCTCACCACCTGATGACCTGCCGCGTCTGTCCATGGGCTAGAGCAACAGTGGTTAAGATGGAATTCCCTTAGGTCTAATAAACCAATTGGGAGTCCCTTATCTTGTAAGGAACAGAGTAAAAGTGGAGGCTTGGGAACGCCTCTCCGCGAACACGCCATCTTGTAAATGGAATATAGATTAAGTATTGTTCACAACGTGGATTAATGCGATATAAAAGTATCTATTGGAAACCTCAATTTTTAGGAATGGTCCAGGGGGCTATATGCAGTGCTTGAAATGGAAAGATAGAAGACCAGGTACTCTGTAGCAGAGTACATGCTTGTTTCTGTGAAGTGCCGGTACTCTCCAATTAAAAGTATAGCATTTCTCTTGAGAAGTGGCGGTACTCTCCCTCTAAAAATAAAAAAATGCCGGTCCCATTTAAAGCCCTGGCTATATGGAAAAGCTTGATGCAAATGTGCACCGTTTCCGCATAGCTGTATGGCGTAACGATCTGCGGACAGATTACAAATCCTGGCCAGTTGCATAACAAAACTTGATTACCCCCCGCCTGCTAAGATCCCTGAGGGGCCCGTCCCCTGGACCCAGAGCGGAGCAGTCCTCGGGCCAGCCGCCCTTGAACAGATACACCTCTCCACGCCCCCATCCCCCTACTGAGCAGGCTGTTTTTATGCCACTTTTTCTGGCAGGGCAGACCAGAATGTATTGCCTGCCAGAATGGGCATAGACGGCCTCTCCGCTGCCCTCACCACTTTCAAAACCTTCCAAATAATATCAGATTGCCCCCCATTTAAACCTGAAATTGTTTTGTCTACGTGGAGACTCGGATTCCACTTGCGCTACCGCCAGCAGCATGAATTTGTGTACTGCCAGTTGATACCCGACGTCTTTCATTGGATGGCTAAATATTCTGATGAGATAACAAGAAAAACGCCACATCCTAAAATGTAAAACAGTCTAAACAAAATGCATAAAGGATTAAGAACAAAATATTCCTCACATTCCTTCTAAATACAATGACAATAAGACAAAAGTTTGCATCAGTATTAAATGAGCAGGGGGAGGGGGGAGAGGAGAGGGCCTGAAAGATTCCCTTGTGGGAGCGAGCCAGGGGCACCATGTGTTTGTAAGTTAATTAAGGGAATCGCCAAACGTGCAAGCGTTGCCATTGAAGGTTGCATGTTTTTGGCCGAAAAAGAGAATGATGGCTAAAGGTCTCTTTCCTATGCAGCGCTTGCGTGCGGCGTAGGCGAGACCTAAAAAGGATTCTGGACTCAGGGTTATTTGTGTGAGCTGTTGACTGCAAAGAGGGCCCAATATGCACTTGTGCCATCTTGATTACTTTTTGCAGATCTTTGTTGTGCTATAGGATATTTAACAAATATCGTTCACTGCAGATGGAAAATATACACTTAACTGTTAATGTCAATAAACTCATTTTATCAGTTTTCTAAAGATAAAGATATAAATTAGTCATAAACGTAAATTGTCATTTTGTAGATAAGAGTTCTGTTTCATCAGATGTTGTATATTTCATAGCCCAACAATTTGGGGTCATGCAATAATACTTCTCTTGCCCTTTTGAGGTTTAGAATCTTCTTGTCCTTCAAGGTGGATATTTCCTCATTTGTCCATGACCAGTTTTGGAAAGAACGGAGAGTCAATACTTTTAACAACCAATGTTTTACATGTGCTTTTTACATTGTGGGCTTTAGGTGTTTGAAATTTTGCCAGGTATTTGATAGAATCTAGAGTGATAATCTGAGGCAGGGAATTTTGTAGGATTATCAATTTACCCTTTCAGTGTTTTTCATGAGGAGAGTATGTCCACACCCAATTTGGGGGCATATTATCAAGAACAGCATTAAAGATTATCGCCGGTTTAGCGGCAGAAAACTGCTGCTAAAGCGGCAATAATGGGCTTGATAATATGCCCTTGAGAATTCCAATAGAAGTCCATGTTCTGGTGTGAACATGGGTTTCTATTGGAATTCTCCAGGGCATAATATCAAGCCCATTATCGTCGCTTTAGCTGCAGTTTTCTGCCGCTAAAACGGTGATCATTTTAACCCTGATCTTGAAAATATGCCCCATAGTGTTCTTGCTAAGGGTGGACACTTTGCAGTCTAGATAAGCTAAACTAGATGAGGAAGGATGAGTAGACGACTGGATCTGAATAGAAAGCAACTCTTACTTCTTAAACCTCACTTCAGTTCTTTAACTACCTGCTAGCCATATCTTAATGGACGAGCACATCCTTAAACTGAATTCTACGAAAATAAAAAATCTTTTTTTCAGTGTCCCCTGCTGTGAGTAATTAAAACATTTGGCTTTCCAGATTGGGTATTTCTCCTACCGAGGTGTCCTCTATTGGCAAACTTGGTTTTGAACTGGATTTAGATCTTTAGGAGTACCCATTTTTGGTCCATGTTAGCTAGTTGTTTCCACTCAGTACAAATTCTTGGTAAAGTTCTCCAAGACTTGACTTTTGCTGTTGTTGAAAAGATAGTCAACTTAGATATGTAGTCTCATTTAGACAATCTTAACCCTTATAGGTTGGTATTCCTGAGAGCATTCTCCATCGAGCAGTCCAAAATGCTGCAGTGCCGAATTACATTGATAGCTGTCAGAAAGGGAGGTAGACAGGGATGCGTTTTAGCCCCTACATTACTTTGTCTCTACACCAATGGGCTTATTGCTTTTTTTTAAACAATATTAAAGATACTGATGCACCAAAACTGGACTGAGAAAATACCTGCATTGATGTTTGCGGACAATACTTTGTTATTGTCCAAGTCACTCTAGGCATTCAAAGCATCCTGGATGGGTTTGCACAGTTCAATAATATGAAAGGTTTGGAGATAAATTGATCTAAGACAAAATTTATGGTCTATAAACCTCCAAAAAGCACGCGTCCAAACCCCTCTCTCAATGAAATCCTCCTTGACAAAGTAAGGACATTTGATTATCTGGGCATAACATTGTCAGAGCATTTCGGGTGGGGCCCCCAGATGACCAAAGCACGGCTTAGGCTCACCCAGACAGCAGGGGGGGAATTAAAATGCTCAGAACATCTGCTTTTAAGCCAGCAGCCCCTGTGGTGAAGATATACAAGGCTCAAGCAAGAAAGCCCACATTATATGGGGTGGAGCTTTGGAGGCATAGTTCTACTATGGATCTTGTGAAGCTAGAAAATAACTTCATGAGACAGCTCATAGGTCTACCACGCAGCACCCCATTGGTTCCCCTCCGCATGGGCTTGGGTATGAGGCCAATCGATCAAGAGATTGCCTTCAGGCCCTTAACATTTTGGTGGAGGTTATGGGTAACTCCTGAGCTGAATGCGTTTAAAGAAGAGCTGAAGGAGCTCCTCCCTAGACTCAATCCTAGTAAAACACCTTGATTGGACCATATTAGAAGCCTTTCAAATAGGCTTGGGATACAGTAGCTTTGGTTATCTCCTGAGCTATCCTGTCCCACGATATCCAGGGTGGATCTCGTAAAACATTTTAGGCAATCTAACCTGCTGTCTCTATGGGTGCTAAAGAGGGCAGGTTGACAAGGAGTTTTTACAAGTAAAGGAAGTGTACATGAAGGAACCCTTTTTGGGTGCAATCCAGCCGCCTATGGCGAGGAAACTCTATGCGCAATTTAGATGGGGTAATTTACCTTTGGCAGAGTACACTAGTTCATGGGCTCTGGAGGACTAGAGTTTATGTCCCAGTTGTAAACTAATGGCTGAAACTGATCTGCATGTGCTGTTTTTCTGCCCGGCATATGTGCTACCTCGCAAACGCTGGGTAACCCAATTATGTAAAAATGTAGGGTTTACCGGTTGCACCGAGGCATTTAGAGTTTTAAAATATGATACTGATCCTCCAGTTGTATTTACGGTATCTCCGTTTTTAAATGCTATGTGGCATATCAGGAGAGGACTTTTAAAGTATCTGTGGGGGAGGATTGTTTGGAAGCACCCCTTCTCTATTCTTAAAGTGTATTCTAATGATTGTCCGGCTCTTTTTGTTTTAGAAAACTGAACTTGGTAGTATTTGTTTTTAACCGTGCATACACTATGAAAATGTAAATGCTGTATAAATTGTGTATATACTTGGGAATTGTCTTTTATGCACTTTTATGGCCTGAATGGCCGAAATAAAGTTTTTACAAACAAACATTGATAGCTTGTTGGTCTTCTACCATAGACTTACACTCTTTTGTTGAAGAGATTGAAAAATACACAATATGTTTTGAACATTACAGTTCCACTTCATGGAAGTTCACTTCATTTAGAATCTTGGAGATTGTTTCTAATTTTGAGTGTTCTATTGCTCTGTTGTCAATGGAGATTCCTTCTTAAGACAGATTGTGCCCTTCATGGTAGGTAGTCTTTTTCAATACACCCCAGAGATCAACTTCAAAAGACAGTGCTTTAAACAACATTGACACTGTTATGTGAAGTAATGAAAGGTTGCAATGCCTAGCAGCTAGCATGTGGATTTTATGCCAAATCTGTAGACACATTGTCAAACCAATCCTGTGTGTTTTTTATTAACTATTTTCAGCTCCAAGAATTAAAAATGCTTTGTGAGTGGATTGAAAGTGCTAGAATAAACATAACAAAATAGATTAAAGCTGCAATGTTAGCAGAATAATGATTGCAAGGAGCTCAAGGTGATCAGAGCAGAGATAAGAGTATAAAAATAACTGGCTTGCAAGAGATGCATATTGCCTATTCTGATTGTCAAATGCTGTGGCAGCTTGGGCTCAAAGTCATAGTTTATTCATTTCAAGCAGATACTATATGCAGAACTACAATCTTCATCAGAGCAGGTGCCAATAAAGTGGTGCAGACCATTGATGATACAGAGGGGTGGTAAGCAATTGCATGAGCACATAATAACTCAGTATAATGACTGAATTGCGCTTAGAAGGAGGTTGGAATCCCCATTCTCTAAAGTTTGAATCTGAGAATTGAGCAGTCAATTCCTCCGAACACCATTCTGTAGTCTATAAAACAAGCAAAGAGGTTACACTTTTTTTTACCATAACTGTTGCATGTATTAGTAATGAGAGGCTGACAATATTATCGGATGTATTACTAGCCCCCCGGAGCATGCTTGAGTAGCTACTATTAAATTGTTGTTTTTTAGCCAAGATCCTCAATCAATCAATCAATCATCGCATTTATATAGCGCACTACTCACCCAGAGGGTCTCAAGGCGCTGGGGGAGGGGGGTCCGCTACTGCTCGAACAGTCAGGTCTTGAGTTGCTTCCTGAAGGCGAGGTGGTCCTGGGTCAGGCGGAGGTGGGTGGGGAGGGAGTTCCATGTCTTGGTGGCGAGGTAGGAGAAGGACCGTCCCCCTGTGGTGGCTCTTCGGATGCGGGGGACGGCGGCGAGGGCGTGGCCGGTCGATCGAAGCTGGCGTTTGGGAGCTTAGAAGTTGAGGCGGCTGTTGAGGTATCCTGGGCCTTGGTTGTGTAGGGCTTTGTGTGCGTGGGTGAGGAGACGGAAGGTGATTCTCTTGTTGACCGGGAGCCAGTGCAGGTCTCTCAGGTGTCCAGAGATGTGGCTGCGACGGGGGATGTCCAGGATGAGTCGTGCTGAGGCGTTCTGGATCCGCTGGAGTCTCTTCTGGAGTTTGGCGGTGGTTCCGGCGTAGAGGGAGTTGCCGTAGTCCAGACGGCTGGTGACGAGGGCCTGGGTGACCGTCTTCCTGGTCTCGGTGGGGATCCACCGGAAGATCTTACGTAGCATGCGCAGGATGTTGAAGCACGACGAGGAGACGGCGTTGACTTGTCTGGTCATGGAGAGGGAGGAGTCCAGGATGAAGCCCAGGTTGCGTGCGTGGTCTGTTGGTTTGGGTGCGCTGCCTAAGGCGGGGGGCCACCAGGAGTCGTCCCAAGCGGCGGGTGAGGATCCCAGGATGAGGACTTCCATCTTGTCCGAGTTCAGTTTCAGGCGGCTGTTCTTCATCCATTTGGCTACCTCTTTCATCCCTTCGTGAAGGTTGGCTCTGGCGGCGGCGGGGTCGTTGGTGAGGGAGAGGATCAGCTGGGTGTCGTCGGCGTAGGAGATCATGTTGAGGTTGTGCTGGCGTGCGATGTCTGCGAGGGGGCTCATGTAGACGTTGAAGAGGGTTGGACTGAGCGAGGAGCCTTGAGGAACGCCGCAGATGACTTTGGTGGCTTCAGATCTGAACGGAGGGAGGCGGACTCTCTGTGTCCTTCCGGTGAGGAAGGAGGTGATCCACTCCAGTGCCTTCTCCTGGACTCCGACGTTGCTGAGGCGTTGTACTAGGGTACGGTGGCAGACAGTGTCGAAGGCCGCGGAGAGGTCGAGGAGGATGAGGGCCGCTGATTCTCCGTTGTCGAGCAGCGCTCGGATGTCATCGGTGGCTGCGATCAGGGCGGTCTCGGTGCTGTGGTTGGCCCGGAAGCCAGACTGCGAGGGGTCGAGGGATCCGTTCGTCTCGAGGAAGGTGGCCAGCTGTTTGTTGACGGTCTTCTCGATGACTTTTGCAGGAAACGGGAGCAGCGAGATGGGGCGGTAGTTCTTGAGGTCGGTGGGGTCGGCCGATGGCTTCTTGAGTAGGGCGCTGAGTTCGGCGTGCTTCCAGCTCTCCGGGAAGGTAGCGGTGTCGAAGGAGGTGTTGATGATGTCCCGCAGGTGGGGTGCGATGACAGCGTTGGCCTTGTTGAAGACGTGGTGAGGGCAGGGGTCGGTCGGAGATCCGGAGTGGATGGAGTTCATCGTGCGAACGGTGTCTTCGGTGCTGATCGGAGTCCAGGCGCGGAGGATGGTGGTGGGGGGCGGTGGTTTGGTCGTGGCGTTCGTCTGTTGAGTGTTGAAGCTGTTGTGTATGTCCACGATCTTGTTGTGGAAGTAGGAGGCGAGGGAGTTGCAGAGGTCTTGCGAAGGGGTGATGTCGTTGTTTCCGGCGTTGGGGTTGGAGAGCTCTTTGACGATGTTGAAGAGTTCCTTGCTGTTGTGTGCGTTGTTGTCCAGTCGTTCCTTGAATGCAGTTTTCTTGGTGGCGTGGATGAGTTGGTGGTGTTTTCGGGTGGCGAGCTTGAGGGCAGTCATGTTGTCGGTGTTGGGTCTCTGTGCCAGGTTCTCTCGAGGGCTCGGCAGTTCTTCTTGGAGCTCTTGAGTTCGTCGGTGAACCATGGGGCTTTCTTGCTACCGGGTCTGCTGGGTGGGGTCCTCAGGGGGGCGAGCTCGTCTGCGCAGTCGCTGATCCACTTCGTGAGGTTGGTGGCCGCCTGGCTTGGGTTCGTTGTGCTGGTGGGAGGGTTCATGCTCAGGGAGGTCGCGAGCTGGTCGGCTGTGATCTTGTTCCAGCTCCTGCGTGCAACCTTTTGGTGGTGGTGGTGGATCGTGGTCCTTCCGAAGCTGAAGTGGACGCAGCTGTGGTCCGTCCAGTGGAGTCCGGTGGCGTGGCTGAAGGCGATGTCCTTGCTGGATGAGAAGACGGGGTCGAGTGTGTGTCCGGCGTAGTGGGTGGGGGTGGTCACCAGCTGCTTGAGTCCCAGGTTGGCGAGGTTGTCCAGCAGGGTGGTGGTGTTGCGGTCGTTGTTGTACTCCAGGTGGAAGTTGAGGTCCCTGAGGAGGATGTAGTCAGCGGAGGGGAGGGCGTGCGGGCTGATGAAGTCGGCGATGTCTTCGCTGAATTGTGTGCGCTGTCCCGGGGGTCTGTAGATGAGGGTGCCTCTGAGGGTGGTCTTGGGGTTGATGTGGACCTGAAAGTGCAGATGCTCGGCGGTTGCGAGGGTGTCGTCGGTGTTGGTCGTGATGCGGATGGTGTTCCTGTGGACGATGGCGATGCCTCCTCCGGTGTGGTTGATGCAGCCCCTTCGGATGATCTTGTAGCCGTCTGGGATGGCGATGGCGATGTCGGGCGCTGAGGAGGCGTTCATCCAGGTTTCCGTGAAGAAGGCGACGTCTGGGGCTGTGGTGTCGAGCAGGTTCGAGATCTCGATGGCGTGCCTGTGGACGGAGCGGGTGTTGAGCAGGATGCATTTCAGGTGGCTGCTGCTGTTGCTCGTCTTGGTCTTGGTTGGTGCTGGAGTAGTGCCGGTCCGGATGCAGGTGAACTTGCAGGAGTTGCAGCAGAAGGGTCCGTGGGTGCGTCTCGGGGTGGCTCGGTAGCAGCCCGGGACTCGGCCGGCGTTGAGTGCGTTGAGGGTGGCGGCGTCGTACGTCCAGCGGGCGGGCTGGGGTCTGTGGGGGCCTTTGGTGCACCTTCGGCATGCTTAGGGCGTGCCCGCTGCGCGTGCACGCTGCGCGTTGGCCACTCTGCCATAAGTGGAGAGTGGGGGGGCGGAGCGAGGGAGGGGCAGCTGGGAGGCGGGGCAGCGAATGGGAAGGGCTGCAGAGGAGGGGCGGGGAGCGGGGAGGTGGCGGGAAGCGCGACAGGGGCCGGTGGCGCCAAAAACACAGGGATGCTAAACTAACAGGACGGGGATACAGAAAATAAACAGGGGCCTGTAAATACACCAGGGGATACAACAAAAGGAGTCAACAGAGGTGCGGCGTTGCACGGATCACAGAGCGGAGAACACAAGAGGGAGACAAAGTAAATGCAATAACAGCGTGGCGCAGGCGGGGCAGGAGCAGCAATCAGCGGTGTCACTGGGTCACAGCTGCGGGCAGCCTCGGCGGGAACAAGGGGCAGCCTGGTCGCACTCACGAGGAGTGTGCGAGGTGAGTGGGGGTGACCGGCCCAGAGGGACAGAGGTCTAGCTCTTTTAAAGAGCGTTGATGTAATATTTGGCTTTTATGTCAAGTTGTGCAATCAGCCTGTAATGTGAGGGTTAAGAAGAGTCACCTTTCTTATAGATAGGATGTAGGATAGATACCTGCCATGATATAGGAACTATCTGAGTTTCAAATGCAGACATGAATAGCACCCAATAATTTGAATCGTGTTTAAATAGTTTAGGAGACAATTAGTGCCCAACACCATCAGATTTTGAGCACTTAATTACGGTCTGCACTGAGCTATCCTCCACAGTGGTGGCCACATAGACAGGTGTAAATGGGGAGACCACCCTTTAGACTGATCAGTGTATATAGTCTCAATGTGGGTAATCCCATTTTTGTCAGAAATGGTGTTACCCCAATTAATTGTATACTGGGTGTCAAGTGTATTTCTGCATTTCCAAAATTTTTCTGGTGAACCAGACTTACTGATTTCTGCTGTTTTTAGCCACTTGTTTTCTGTATAAGTTCTCTTTGCTTCCCATATTTACTGTTATAGTACTTACAGAATGTTTGTACAGCTATTATGCTTGTCGGCCCAAAAGGTAGAGCTCTGTTTTCAACAACCCAATGGAAAATGTTGTTTCTTATTACAGTAGATCAAGAGAGGTGCCTTAAATGCTGTGATTCTGCTAGAACACCTAAGAATGGATATGTTTGATGTCTAATTATAGCGTAAGAAACACAGACATGTTGAGAAGCATGATCACTCTCTAATCTTGAAATAATAGCAAATGAAAATAATAGTCACAGCTCAGCAGAGACAAAAGTGTAGTCTAAAACGGCATTTGGCTAGTTGAGTAATGAGTGTATTTTATAGGATTGACTCCTGAGAGACTGCCTTCGGGAGTGAGGAGTGCAGTCAAGACAAAATATACTGACAACTGCCTTACAAAACTAAAACTTTGCAATATATACATTAAACTACCGTTTGCCACCAATCTTACAATCCCCTCAACATGCCCACCCCCAAAGAACAAATTACATAAATTACAATGTATTGCATTTCAACATTTCCAACTTTCTATTGACCCCACATTCTATGACGGCATGTATGGAATGGTAAATAACCAAACATCTTAAACTGAACCTTGAACTACCTGCCTACCCTTCTTTTCTTGCGCATGGTTCGCTAACTGTCAACGCCAACCAAATATCTCCCAACTCCTGTCAAACTTTGCAGAACCTCCACCATGGAGAAAAAGGGGGTGGCAACACAACCTTTTTTGGCCCCCTAAGTTGCTAAGCTGGTTTGTGGTCCATCACGGACCGACTATTGTACATTTATTGTCATGGCCAACACCTCTCTACATTCTAACAAATAGAGTACCATACCCATCCTACAAAAGTGAAACCGATCTCTCTGCAAGAATTCAACTGTATCAAACTTTATATCTAATGGGAAATTCTTTAAAGTCAAGCACCCTGCTAAAACAAGCCATCTCTCTGCTCACTATCCTCCGAGCTCTCTCTATTGCTCCAGGTTTCAACACTCCTCTTCAAGCCCTCCAGGGCACAAACTCTGTTCAAAGGACAAAACACCCTGCATACCTCTCCTTTATGTGCACAAAGTCCCACTTCATACTGCGCATCAAGACAACAGTTTTTTCCTTAACCAGATCATTCTCTCCCAAATGCAAGAGCAGCACCCTTTCCCCTTCAAGTGATTTTGAAAAGACTTTTGGTAAAACCCAAATTGTGGACAAAATGTCTTTGATGGGCGTGAAACTTTGCTATTTTGCACATATGAGTGGCCCGCCACCCATATGGCCACCTCCTCAGCCACTGTGCCGGCCACCGAGCCTGAAAGAAACAAACAAGCAGTCCATTTTTACATAGCCTACCGCACGCATATCCTCCCCTAGGCCCTGCACATATCGCCTATATTACTGTGAGGAATAACCTCTGCGGTCTGCTTCCGATGCCACACCAATTCAGGAACAGTGTGTACCATAATCCGCTGCCGTTTCCCACAAGCACCTTAAAGCCTTCTGCAAGAAGCTTGCAAGCTGTAACGGGTTAACCCGATTATTGACAAAAAGCCATCCCAACTGTTGATCTGCAACAGTACGACTACTGAGAAGCCCACCAAAGCAGGCAGGGGCCTGGTGCCTCCACCGCATGTAATGACACCTGTCTGTCCTGACCCCGCTGAACTGCTTTTTATTGACAAAGCCATATCTCCAGCTTACCCTCCCATCTGAAAACATACTCCCAGTGTACCCAACTTGAACCTTTACTTCCCAGCAACTCTGATACCCAAACTCCTCCCAAAAATATCAACAATATCAATGTGGTAAAAAGGTAGGTTTCCCAGTCATTCCTTCGGGCAATGTGGCCAAAAACTTGCAAAACGGGCCTTGTTCCATTGCCCAACCATGCAGGATTCTACGTCCTAGTTCACTCACTGATGGAGCACAGCCCCAGGGTAATTTACCAATGAAAGCAATCCCAGGCAATTTCTCAGAATTGGTCACCCTCAATCAATCAGGGGAATTGTAAGCGCGCTGCTCCTAGTGAGTGTCTCAAGGCACGCGGGGGGTACCCAGCTCTGTTCAGTCAAAGATCCAGGTCTTGAGCATCTTCCTGCAGATGTCCAGGGAGGGGGCGCATCTGATGTCGATCGGTAGCTCGTTCCAGGTCGTGGCCGAGATGTAGGGGAAGGTTCTTCTCCCTGTCTGGCTCTGCAGATGCACGGGTTTTGACGGGGGGCGAGGTCAGCAGATGGGAGGTTTATCTTCGGTACGGGGAAAGGGATTCTCTTGTTGCGCTATTTGGATCCAATGTTGTGGAGGCATTTGTAGGTATGGGTGAGTATCTTGAAAGTAACTCTCTTCTCGACGGGGAGTCAGTGGAGGTTCCGCAGGTTTTGGGTGATGTGTTCGTGTTGAGGGATGCCGAGGAGGAGTCTTGCTGTGGTGTTCTGTATGGTCTGGAGCTTGCAGGGCAGAGACTTGTTAAACCCCACATAGAGGGCATTTCTGTAATCCAGTCTGCTGGTTATGAGTGCGTGGGTGACAGTTTTACTTGAAATGGGGGGATCCATTTGAAGGTCTTTCAGAGGAAGTGAAGGGGAGGGCACTGACCTGTTGGGTCATGGAGAGGGAGGAGCTGAGTATAATGCTGAGGTTTTGGGCGTGGTCTTTGGGTATGATTTGGCTGCCGAGGGTGGTGGGCCACCAGGTGTTGTCTCATGCAGAGGGAGTGGGTCTGAGGATGAGGACCTCTGTCTTCTCCGAGTTGAGCTTCAGGCAGCTGCTGCTCATCAAGAATGCAACATCCTTCATGCCTTCCTGGAAGTTGGGTCTGGTGGTGATTGGGTCCTTGGTGAGGGAGAGGATGTGCTCGGTGTCATCAGCATAGGATACTATGCTGAGTCCGTGCTGTCTGACCATGGCAGCAAGGGGAGCTATATGATGTTGAAGAGCATGGGGCTGAGCAATGATCCTTGGGGTACTCCGCAGTTGATTTCCGTGGGTTCGGAGAGGAAGGGTTGCAGCTTGATTCTTTGGGTTCTGCTGGTGAGGAACAAGCAGATCCAGTTAATTGCCGTTCCTTTTATGCCTGTGTCGTGGAGTCTGGTGGTGAGTGTGCAGTGGGAGATGGTGTTGAATGCTGCAGAGAGGTCGAGTAAGATCAGGGCCGCGGTGTGTCCTTGGTCGAAGAGGGTGCAGATGTAATCTTTGGTGGTGAGCAAAATCCGGATTGGGAGGGGTCGAGGATGCAGTTTTCTTCAATACATTTTTATTTGGTTGTGCATTGACGATCTTCTTGGTGACTTTAGCTGTGAAGGAGAGGAGGGGAATGGGTCGGTAGTTTTTTAGGTCCATGGGATCTTCTGAGGGCTTCTTGGCAGGGGCCTGACTTCTGCATGTTTCCAGTCGTTGGGTAAGATGCCGGTCTTGAAGGTGGTGTTGATGGTGCGCCGTAATTCAGGAGTGATGGTGGGGACAGCTCTGTGGACAATGTGCGGGGGCATGGGACCATAGGGGCTTCTGAGTGGATGCCTTTCATATCGAAGTGATGTCTTCGGTGGTGACTGGAGTCCAGGAGGAGATGGTGGACTGGCTGGCGTTGCTGGAGAAGGAAACAGTTTCGGAATCTGGTGTTTGGTAGTTGAAGTTGTCATAGAGGCCCTTGATCAAAAGACCTCTCTCAATCATTTCTAGAATATACTGGATGATGTCCTCCACTGGCAACCACATTTTGTCCAGATGCTGAGCCCCAGAGTATGGAAGCTCTTTCCATGCAAGAATATATGTGACTTGTGTGGATTCCGCAAAGGATCCTGCCACCAATTGTAGCAGTCAGCGTTGCCCACATACCATAACTGCTGAGTCATGGTTGTTGGGGTCCTTTTGGCATCCTTGCCCAATCCATGGCATCTCCCCCATTGTGAACGAGACAAGGAATCTGCAATGTAATTGTCTACGCCTGAATAAACAAACAGTATCCCAACTGGTCCTATTCGAAGGTAATTAAGCATGTATGCATAAAGCATTACAGAAATAGAGACAAGGAGACTCAATGATTTTTTCAAACGTGCTCATGGCATTGTATAATTGAGGAAAAATAGAGCGGTACAGTTGTAACAGCGCTGTAGGTAAATAAATAATAAAGCAACCCGAATTTGACTTGGTGCTTAGCATGTGCAGGTGACACAAAAGTGGTGACGCAAGTGACAATTGTGGTCAGCATATATGGCGCATAGTGACTGGTGCTCAAATATATACAGTGAATAGCAAAAAGAATGTGGCTCCAGATAATTTACAAAGCAAGACTTTTCAAAGTTTTGCAGGATTTGTTTAGATGAGCCACATTTGGGGCTGCGCCATTCATTGCGCTGAACTGTCGACCACATTTCGATCCTCTTTGGGCGGAATTTCCAGCCTCGCACTGGACGCGACCTTTGATGCCCGATCTACTATCTCTCTCCGTTCTCATCCGAGACCATTCCTGCACCGTTTTCCCATCACAACCCGGTCCTGAAGATGATCCCAAACAAAGAGGATCGAAACGTTGTCGACAGTTCAGCACAATGAATGGCACAGCCCCTAATGTGGCTCATCCTAATAAATCCTGAAAAACTTTGAAAAGTCTCGCTTTGTAAATTATCTAGAGCCACCTTCTTTTTGCTATTAACTGTATATATTCGAGCACCAGTCACTATGCGCCATATATGCTGACCACAATTGTCACTTGCGTCACCACTTTTGTGTCACCTGCACATGCTGAGCACCAAGTCCAATTTGGGTTGCTTTGTTATTTATTTACCTACATTGCTGTTACAACTGTACCGCTCTATTTTTCCTCAATTATATGATGCCATGAGCACGTTTGAAAAAAATCATTGAGTCTCCTTGTCTCTGTTTCTGTAATGCTTTATGCATACATACTTAATTGCCTTGTAATAAGACCAGTTGGGATACTGTTTGTTTATTCTGATTACCTACTCCAATTCCAACGTGGTTGACGGGTCGCACTGCTGTAGTCCTTTACAAGATTGTCTACGCCAAGCACATGCAATGCTCTGAAAGAAATGTCATAGCACAAGCATCATGCACAAAGAATCTCTACAACTTCGAAACCTGCACATCCCTGGTAGACTGTTGATTCACTATCTCCACCAGAGCCATATTATCAGCTCGAAACAGTACGTTCTTCTGTTAATTCTCCCCCATAGCGTCACTGCCACCACCAGGGGAAACAGTTCCAAGAATGCTATACTCCTGCTGCTGTTGAGGCATTGTTCCAGCCCTCTCTACACACACCACCTCTCTTGCCAATAGAGTCCAAAACCCAGACTACTCACCACATCTGAAAAAATGTGTACATCCCACTCCACTGACCACATCACCTTGTCGCGACAGCAGTATACTATTGAAGGACTGTGAGAATACACCCCACATCTGCAAGTCTTCTTTGACCCCAGCTGACAGCCGCACATGATGATGAGGTAGATGTTTATCAGTCAGAGCTTAGCCAAACCTCCCGTAGAAAGTCTTTCCCGCCCTGACTACCCTACAGGAAAAGTTAAGTCGCCCTAAAAGGACCTGTGCCTTCTCGACCTTCATCTTCTCTCTGGGCAGCATGTTACACAAGAGCACTAACATCTTGTCTGGTTTGTCCCTTGGTAGCCGTGTTTCCATCTTCACTGAGTCAATGTCAATACTCAAAACCGACAATCGTGCTAGGGCTCACTGTTTTTTCGGGCACCAATGGTACTCCTAGGTCCCCCATTAGCTCTTGGAATCTTACCAGTGTAGCCTGGTAGTCCACAGAGCCGGGTGAACCTACAAAAAAGTCATCTAATTAGTGGGTGACCAGCCAATGCCCTGTACACCATGTAAATAGCCAATGTAAAATGGAGCTGAAACATTCAAACAACGCGCATGATATAGAACACTCTATTAGCAGCTCCTGGTCCACGTACCATTGCCCATGGAAGTGGATGCCCAAGAGTTGAAAATCCTCTGGGTGTACTGGAAGCAGCCAGAAAGTTGACTTCCCTTTGCACTTTGCCATCAGTGCACTTTGGCCTGCCGTCCCCACAAGTGACATGGCAACATCAACTGAGGAATATGATCCGCAGCCACTTCTTCAGCAAAAAAATCAATCAGTGACCCTCCTTCTGGCCAGAACAAGTGCTGGATTAACTTAAATTGCCCTTCCTCCTTTTTGGGTACCACTCCAATTGGTGACACAATAAAATTGTCCATGGGCCAATCCGAAAAGTGGCCCTCCATTCTACCCTCCAGCACTTCCATATCCAATTTGTCCTTCACTGTCTGTTTGTGTTCTTTGGCTGAGCAGAGATTATCCACCCACCTTCTGAAATGAGGCCCCATTTACCCCAACTGTAACCCCTCTTGAAACCTCTTCAACAAACCCCCTGCTTCTTCCAGACGCTCCTCGCACCCCAACCAGTATTTCAACCTGTCCAACTTAACCGGAGTGCAAGCTGTTTGGCCCAGTCCCTTTTGTTCCCCTGTCGCCCCAGATACCTGTGAACTGCTGATGCTGCCCCCCTGAACTGCCGCTGGGCTGCTGCCAGTGGTTTCCTCTCTGGCCGTGATAGCCACTCCCCGTTCCAAAAACAGCTGACCAGGGGATGCTACCCTTGCATTCAGAACACTCATGGTGGCATTTGCAGTATTCGTGCATGCAAAACCCTTTATTGAAATCGCAGAAGGTCCCCCCATTTCCTTGCTAGCCCTTAACTGAGTTCCTCATCCCTTTTTGGGTAGGGCAACCCTGAAAGGGGCGGCAAAGTATTAGTAATCTGCTGGCAGTGCTTATCGACTGACCCTTTCACTGCCCCCATCGTGTGCTGCCAGAAGTCACTGTCCAATTCCTCCCTTTTTGCCTCCGGGTCCCATGCCAAGCACGCCCTGAATTCCTCATTATACTGGGTCCAAGCACAACCCCTGTTATTTGGACATTTCAGATGATGTCCATGTATTTAAACATGGTGAGACAATGCTTCGGATACTTTATGCAATAAAAACTGGAATAAATTGAGGAGGTCCCCGTCCAGTTTTTGATAGTAGAGGGAACCTTTGGCCAGCTCGCATTCTTTCTCTTTTGAACCCTCTTTTGATCTTAACACACTGTTAAAAATGTTAAGCACTCCCCTCTTTAGGTGTACTCTTCAGTGGCCGCAATAAGAAGTGCCCTCAAAGGCTTGGTCTCCCCATCTAAGGCAACCTCCTAATATTTAGCTCTTTGATCTCCGGGCCATCCATTTTTCCCCTTTCTCAACCTCCTCAACTTTCTCCTTCCCCGAGACTTTACTACACTACACTTTACTTACCCCAGGATCATCCAGCTCACTGGTTGCTTCCCCCACATCAAGCACGTATTTCCCTTGTCGCATGTGCTCCACCACCACCTGTAGCTCTCCCACATCCACACCAATGGAAACCATAGCAGGTTTTCCTCTCATGCTTGTAGCCTTACCTAGCTCCAAGGTCGGAGCCTGTATAGATGCAGTCTGTCTCACCAGTGGCCTTGTCTACGGTGCTCTTGCTGGCCTCCCTGCAGTTCTCAATGCACTTGCCGGCCTCTCCACAAACCCTTGAGACACACTTGATAGAGCATTAGTGCTTCCCCCATCCCCCTAGGTTCTTCCTCCCTCAATTCACTTTCTTCCTGGATATTCTGATCATAGTCAAACACTACCAGGCCATGAGGTTTCACTTCCTAATGTCACCCTAGACCTGCACTTACAACCAGTAGCACTGTCCCTTGCTCACCATGCTCTTAGCCTGATGTTTGGCATCCTGGGGAAACTGACTGAACCCATCTGTGCCGTACCCCCACTGCTAAATGCCAGCCTTCCTCTTCATTCACTCTGTCTGGAGGCTATTCCAGACCCACCAGATGCAGGGGCCAGTAAAGATGTTCTGGGCCTACATGCCATGGCTGCTTAGGCACCCTGGTCGCCATCAGGTGTGCAGTGCTTGGCCCAGCCCTCTCTTCACCTCGGTGCAAATGAGCTGCTTCCAGCGCTGCTGAGTCGGTCTCCCTGTGATGAAAATGACAGAACTGGTGGGCTGCTCCTCTCCCTTAGGTCTGGCCACTTTGATGACCTCAGTTTATCCTTCCCCCAATCTCTTTGCCTAACTACCACCTCTTCTGCTATCTCAACAGCATGCCCTGCTTCCTCCTCCCCACCATCTTCCTCACCACTCTATTTCAGTGCTGCGATAATCATAGAAGTGGGCCCCTGTACCAGTGTTGACCGCCCACTTACCTTTCCACTCTGGCTGCCACATACTGTCCTATACAGTGCAAGATCTATTGTGTCCCCACTAAATATAATAGGCATCCAGTTGTGCCACTCTGTTCCCCCTAGCCTCTTCCCTCAATATCTAAAATATCCAAGCCTTCCAATGCACCAGGATCCTAGTCCAGTCCTGGAGATCCAGGCACCTCGCCCTCCTTTCCTGTGAACACACTCTAATCTTGCACCTCCAGATCTCCAAGCCCTGCCCCTTGCTGAAACCTACTGCTTTCCATAACCTGGTCCCCAACATCATGACCACCAAGCACCTCTGGCTCAATTTCCCTAAAAGCATCCTGGCCCACACCCAGTCTCCGTATCGCCTAACTCCCCCTCAGTAGTACCAACAAAAAAGGAAGGGATCACAGAGGTTGTAAGTCGTGGACTCAGCCTCCTCTTTAAAATATGAAAAAACAAAACTCGTGTGCTCCAAATTCACAGAATATGTGCTTTCCTTACAAGTAGTGACTAAACCCAAGAGAACCGTTTGGTTCTGGCATGGCAGAAACTATACATTTTCTAAAAAAAAGCCTCACCCTCCAAAAGGCCCCTTGGTGGCATGCTTCATCATTGGGTTCTACCGCCCCGCTGCCGAACAGGGCGCGCTAGGGTACGAATGCGTGGGAGGACTTTTAAGTGAGGTGAAAATAATGTGTTTGGTGTGAGAGTGGAAGGGTCAGTAGATGAGTGAGTTAAAAAATACCTGGCTGCATGGAAAAACTAAACTTTAATGCTCCCTATAGCTGGTATTAATAAAATGTGGGGACAATAAGGAGGAAAAAGTGCTCATTGTAGCACTTTTTATTCTTATTTTCCTGATATTTTATTATCATATATTATATCAGGGGTCTACACGCACACTCTACCATGGCTGAGATCAAAGGCCTCACTTTTTTTGAAGAGGAGGTAGAAAGGATTCTATCCACCATTACCCCATTTGAGGGACTTACTAATTCAGAACCTAGCCCAGATGACAACGATTGGGATAAGTTAACAACACGTAGGCGAACGCAGAAATAAAACGCACTACACGGTCTCCTGATGACCAAATATTTAAGAGCAAATACTGCCCTCCAGGTTTAATTGTAAAAATCAAACCTTTTGTCTTTCAAAATGATAAGGGTTTCAAGAAAGACTGGTCCCTTATATCTTGGCATTGTACACAGGACTGGCCTATACTAATAATATAAACTGTCACCCGCATGGCACAAGAATTGAAGATAGAGATACAATCCATTGAGGTACGCCTAAGAAGCTACTCACTGATCCGTGTCTTAAGATGCGTCTCGAATAACTCAATCCAACTATGAATGAGTTTGAAGTCACCCTAAAACAAAATAAATACATCAAACTGAAGAAGGATACTGGGTGACTTAGCCATGAGAGGGTATATCCCTACATACAGGATGATCATGTTCCATCATCAAACTACCAGGATTTCAATACAGATGGTGACCCTTCAGACTCAGGGTCTAAGAGCTCGGGGTCTAGTAGACACAGGAACCAGGGTAGAAGGGCTAACTATAGAGGGCAACAGGGATGGGGTAACTATCAAGGACCCACACCATACCAACCTTACACATGACATGAACCTTGACCCCCACCAGAGAATTACTAATGCACTTTGATGTAGAGAGCCTCTACTGTAGCCTCCCCATGAAGAGAACTCACGCATCATAGAAGATGTTCTTTTTGAGATTTATTGGGAGTACCAAACCCCACGCAACTTAGTCATGGACTGTTGCAAAATGGCTCTGACAGAAATAAAATTCCTACACAGGAACCTCCAGAAGCATGGAACATGCATGGGCAGTACATTCGCTCCCAGCATAGCGGACTATATGTCCATCACCTGGAGTCACATACAATACTCAACCCGAATAACCCTTATCAGCGATACATCAAAGTTTGGAAACATTACATTGATGATGTTCTCATCATTTGGCAAGGCAATGAGGAAACGGCCAACAATTCATGACTTGGCTTAATCATCAGAATCAATTTCTTACATTCACTAGTACCAACTCAAACAAGGACCTTGTTTTTCTGGACCTCAACATCTTGCCCAAAGATGGTGGCTTGATAACTACTTTAAGGTACGGGTTACGCACTCCGCGTTTGTTGGTTAGGTAGAAAAAACTGTGGTGTGCATCAAAGATATCATCCCCCGACTAGAAGGCGACTAGAAGGTGTGGTAATCAAAGCACTGTCCGTGGCACCTAGGATAAGCGCCAACTCTCTGAGCACAACCTCAAAGAAAACAGGAATCGTTTTTATCCAATGTATTTGATGCCAATAAAGTTTGAACCAAAATTGCCTGAGATTTCCTCATATTTTATTTCATGTTCTTTTCACATGAGTTTTTTCTTTTCAAGAGGTTAAGTTTGTACATTCCATATTTAAATTCTGGCGTCACAAATAATTTTGCATCATAACCTCATCTCCCAATGCATTTCGGACTATCAGTCCTTCATCAGGGGTATTCTGTAAAACAATAATAAGCAATCTAAGTATGATCCACCGAAAAAAACTGTACATTTAAATGCATGTTACAATATCAAATATCAGGCTGAGTCATATGTACTCGAATCAAAAAAGAACGCTAACAAAGCGATGTCTCATGTTATATATAGTTCCCAAGTGTGCATTATTCTTTAGGTCATAGCTGGGTGTCCCGTAGATGTATACGGTGAAAGAGAGGCGTTGATGTGCTCAGAAAGTTTAAAGAGATCCATAGTGAAAAACAACGTGCTGGTAATTACAATAGTGACTGCTCGTGTGAGTCCCATCATGCAAAGTAAACCCGCAAGTGTGTTCTTATATCTAAAAGAAAAGTGCGCCGGTTAAAAGCAAGTTAGAGGCATCCGTGTGCCGACTTACAGATAAAGGAGAATGAAATCAGAAAACAAAAAAGGTATTTGACTCCAAGCAATCCAAAAACGTCCAGCATGTACATGCTGCCTAAAGTTCATAAAAATCTGACTCGACATATGTACTCGAATCAAAAAAGAACGCTAACAAAGCGATGTCTCATGTTATATATAGTTCCCAAGTGTGCATTATTCTTTAGGTCATAGCTGGGTGTCCCGTAGATGTATACGGTGAAAGAGAGGCGTTGATGTGCTCAGAAAGTTTAAAGAGATCCATAGTGAAAAACAACGTGCTGGTAATTACAATAGTGACTGCTCGTGTGAGTCCCATCATGCAAAGTAAACCCGCAAGTGTGTTCTTATATCTAAAAGAAAAGTGCGCCGGTTAAAAGCAAGTTAGAGGCATCCGTGTGCCGACTTACAGATAAAGGAGAATGAAATCAGAAAACAAAAAAGGTATTTGACTCCAAGCAATCCAAAAACGTCCAGCATGTACATGCTGCCTAAAGTTCATAAAAATCTGACTCGACCTCCATTCAGACCAATTGTTTCAACCCGTGGTAGCATCCATGAAGGAACGGGAAAACTCATTGACAGATATTTGCAACCATTAATCCAACGATCTCGCACCTATGTCAAGGACACCACAGACTTTTTACAACAGATAGGTGAGATCACATTTGAGGACAATGAAACCATTTGGCTTTGCTCTATAGATGTTAAATCACTCTACACCAGCATCCCACATGACCTTGGTATGGAAGCAATTGAAAACATCTTTTTGCATTCTGATCTAAGCAATGACTTTCTGATTTTCATAATGCAACTCATGCACTTCACGCTATATCAGAGTTATTTTTCTTGGGAGGATCAATGCTATGTACAGTTGTCCGGTACTTCCATGGGCAACTGTGCGGCACCGGTCTACGCGAATGCGTTTATGAAGTATTTTGAAGAGAACAATATCTTGAACCAAGCCCCTCGGAATACGCATGCTAAGATTTTTCTGAGATACATCGACAACATCTTTGTATTGTGGCAAGGGGATCAGGAATCTCTAACAATAGCACTCACACAACTCAATAGCATCAATGACCGAATTCAATTCACTTTTGAAATGTGTGGCGTTTACAAGGATGAAAGAGTCACCTTCCAGCTATGTGAGGAAAACGGGTATGCTACAAACCACTACAACTCCCAGATTGCCATGGGGGAGACTCGTTTGTACTAAGCCCCTCCTTTCCCAGAGAAAGGTGCTTGTCAATTGTTCCTGCAGTTCGAGTCAGAGGAGAGGCGGATGGTGTTCCCCGCTGGATTCCAGCGAGAAGAATCACAGCGCATAGGAGAGAACTGTTGTTTAGTGCCTGGGGAGAAACGGAGATCTCCAAACGGACCTGTGTATATAGTTAAGAAGGAGCGCGGGCTCGCCTCCTTCTCTGTCGAGATTTGGTTTCCTGGACTCTTGAAGGCGAAACGCCTGTCAGAGTAGCCGCGGAGTTTCGTTTAGCGCATTCTGCGCTAAGGAACACGTGAGTAATACAGTCTGTATTGTTGTGCGCGTGATATCAGAAACGCGTGCAGAGTACTGACTGATAGTTTTGAGGAGGACTAAGGATCCGGCGCGGCTGCGCAGGTAGATTCCTGATGAGAGTCCGAGCATGTTGAAGTAGTATTCTAGATCCAAGTTGGATATCCATTGACATTTTGAACTGCCTTATGGGAATCGAAGTCCAAGTTGTGCACATAACAACTATAGGAGAGAAGAGATCAACAGTATATCTTGATCAGCCTTTTTGTTTAAGTTCATTTAAGTTAAATCGTGGAGGAGTCGCACTTCTAAGACTTTGGGACTATAGCATAATTGTTAAAGGACACTTTGAAGAGAAAGGGATCTAAGGTGTTACCTTTCATTGAAGTCCTGTATAGAGAAAGTGTGGTGAGTGAAGTCATCATCCCCATTAATGGCAGAGTGAAGTATTTTATGGACTTGAGTGGTAATTACGTGTTTGTTCACCTTTTAGATACCCGGGAAGGTGTTACAGAGCAGTCCCTTAGACCCAGTCCATCTCAGAGAGTAATGAAGATAAGAAAGATCGCATCCACGCTCTCCTCCAACGCTTCTTCTCTCCTTTTTTCCCTTCTTTGCACGAAGCCAGACAGAGGCATATTGTTTCCCTGTTGGGGGCCGTGTGAGAAGGGAGTAGAGGATCTAGCATCTGACATCGTCTCCGCTGGGCCAAGACAGAAGGTTAGTGGCGTTTATGTTCCTTGCGCTACTGCCGATCTTGACAGATTGACAAGCCCAAGTAACAAGACCCAGCCCGGACGATGAATATTGAAAGTGTACTGAATTCTGTGGTGGAGAGCCTTGCGGCTCTTCAGCAGGAAGTCACCACGTCACGCACAGAGAGTCAGGTCCTATATAAGGAACTGGGGGTCCTTAGAAAGGAGGTGTCCGAGTTGTCCATGAAAGGTAGCAAGGGGGCTTCATATATCAAACCAGCCACTTTACTACCCCCTTCCTCCACCGTATCTCCTGTCACAGGGAGCTGAAGGGGGTGGGTTCACTTTGTCATCTCCCTCTTCACCCTCCTCTTCTGCTGCAGTTCCTACAGTCCATGTTATACAAAATACCGGGATTCCACTGGCCCCTCCTGAAAGGTTTTACGGGGATCCCCGTAAATTTGAAACATTTCTGAACCAATGTAGACTGCACTTTCTGTGCAAACCGGGGGTGTTCCAAGAGGATACAACAAAGACAGCGTTTATGATGTCCTACATGGGAGGCAATGCAGCGAGTTGGACAATACCCTTGTTGGAGAGAAATGATCCTGTATTGCATGATTTTGATGATTTTTGTTTGGAACTGCGACGATTGTTCGACAGAAAACTCCATATGTTATCTCTGGATAGAGAGTTGTTAACCTTGCGGCAAGGGTCTCAAGATTTGCTTTCCTATATTACTTCTTTCAATCGACTCGTGGTCGAAACAGAGTGGCCTACGGCAAAGAGGATATCTATTTTCTATCAAGGGCTCCGAGGGGAGCTAAAGGATGTATTAGCTCAAGTGGTACAACTTCCCACCTCCTGTGAAGAATTGATTGACTTAACTGTTCAATTGGATCATCGTCTACTGGAAAGACGGGGTGATAGAGGCAGAGGCGATGGTCGCTTCTTCTATCCTCGTCCCCGAGGTAACATGGAAGACCATCCGAAGATGCCCGAGGGTGTCGAACCCATGCAAATCGGAGGTCTAAGGGGCCCCCTTTCAAAGGAAGAAAAAGACAAAAGAAGAAGACTGAAACAGTGTCTATACTGCGGAAAGGGTGGTCATTTTGTTAAAGATTGTCGAGCCAGAAACGCGTTCCCTGGAAGACCGACGGCACCCCCTTCACAGGCTGTCATACAAGCGGGAAGATCGGCGGAAAACTAGAATGCCCAAATCAGGAGGAGGTCGCTGCCTTGGGTTGTTCACCGTCAAAGATCTCATCTACACTTGCGAATACATTGCATCCTGCAGTGGCCCACATGAACTTAAAGGTGACTTTATGGGTCAATACCCGCGACGCCATGGAGATAGATGCTCTGCTAGATTCCGGAGCCACGGGTAACTACATTGACCAGGAATACGCCATGAAAATTGGGATAGTATGTGAGAAAAAGGATAAATCGGAGCTGGTCAAAGCAGTGGATGGAACGGTCTTGTCATCTGGCCCAGTCTCTTATCATACACAAGCATTGTTGATGCAGACGAATCG
Source organism: Lissotriton vulgaris (assembly GCF_964263255.1). NCBI lineage: Eukaryota > Metazoa > Chordata > Amphibia > Caudata > Salamandridae > Lissotriton > Lissotriton vulgaris. The sequence goes on from NC_141685.1 coordinate 1,224,986,990, forward strand.
AAATCATCAGGAGATGATCCAATTTGACTTGATTGATGCACCCCAGTTCCGTCTCATATTGGGGATGCCGTGGTTGACACTTCACGATCCTCAAGTCAGTTGGGCAGCACGTACCATTACTTTATCTTCGGCGTTTTGTAAGGCCAATTGTAGACAGGACGTGTCTACTAATGAAGATCAACCAGCTACGCCTTCAGTCTGTCTGGCTTCTGGATGTTCTATCGGACCATACTGTTGTGCCACCGCTCTCCCTGACGAATACCAGGAGTTCAGTTCCTTGTTTGATAAACAAAAGGCTACTGATTTGCCTCCACATCGTGTATACGATTGTAGGATTGACCTCATTCCAGGTGCTGATATTCCTTGTAGCCGAGTCTACGCCCTCACTGAAAAAGAGACAGTGTATTTGCGGAATTACCTCGATGAAAATCTGGCTACGGGGTTCATCCGTCATTCTACCTCGCCTGCTTCCTCGCCGATGTTTTTTATTCCTAAGAAGGATTGCGAGGAATTGAGGCCATGCATCGATTACAGGGCCATTAATAGAATGACGGTAAAAAAACAGTATCCACTACCTCTTATACCTGTACTTCTGGACCAATTGAAAGGGGCCCGATTCTTTACTAAACTTGATCTCAGAGGGGCGTACCATCTGGTTAGAGTACAGAGCGGGGATGAATGGAAGACCGCGTTTAGAACAAAATTTGGATTGTTCGAGTACCTTGTGATGCCGTTCGGGCTCTGCAACGCCCCTGCCGCCTTCCAGTACTTCATGGATGAGGTACTACGTGGGTGTCTGGAGACGTTCTGCATCATGTACATAGATGACATCTTAATCTATTCATCTACACTTCATGAACATGTGGATCATGTGAAAGCGGTGCTACAGCGATTACGGCAGAATTCCTTGTATGCCAAACTTGAAAAATGTCTTTTTCATGTGAAGGAGGTATCCTTCCTTGGTTATATCATCTCGGCCCAGGGCTTCCAAATGGATTCCAGCAAAGTGGAGGCTATTATCGGATGGAGTACACCCAAGAATGTTAAGGCGGTACAGAGTTTCCTTGGTTTTGCCAACTATTACCGCCGGTTCATAAAGGATTTCTCCAAGATCATTCAGCCTATATCTAGTCTGCTGAGGAAGAACACTGTGTTTGGGTGGACCCCTGAAGCGGAAAGGTCGTTTCAATATCTCAAAGAACAGTTTACACAGGCTCCTATCCTACGCCACCCTGATTCGCAGATACCTTTTGTCTTGGAAACTGATGCCTCCCTGTATGCTATTGGTGGAATACTATCACAACGCCACCCCGAAACAGGCCAGTTGCATCCCGTGGCCTATTTCTCAAGAAAACTTACGCCTTGCGAGATAAATTATTCTGTCACGGATAAGGAACTCCTTGCAATCAAAAGGGCCTGTGAGGAATGGCGTCATTATCTGCTGGGAGCCATGCACACCGTCGAAATCTATACCGATCACAGAAACCTGCTATTTCTGAAAACAGCCAAGGCCCTTACTCCCAGGCAGTTGAGGTGGACTCTGTTCTTTTCGGACTTTGATTTCGTTATCAAGTATAAACCGGGGCCTCAAAATGGTAAAGCTGACGCCCTCTCTCGGATCGGGGAAACGGCAGAGCAGAGTATCGAGAATGTAGATGAACCTCCACTTATCCTCCGAGAATCCGACAATCCATCCTCGTTGATCGCCTTGGTATCTACACCTGAATTCTTGGATGATGTTCGAGTGGCTCTTGCAGATATGGATGTACAGGAATGGTTGCAAGAGGATCCTGAGCATCGCACGGAAAAAGATGATCTTGCCTATCAGGGATTAGCCATCTATGTCCCTACCGAACCCTTGCAACGGAAGGTGTTATACTGGATCCATGATTCGCCATTGGGTGGCCACTTGGGAATCTACAAGACTATTGCAGGTGTGGAACGTAGCTTTTGGTGGCCAAAATTGAGAGAGACTGTGAGACACTATATAATGAACTGTGCCGTTTGCATTCAAGGGAAGGCCATTCATGTCAAACCTGTCGGCCTTCTTAGACCTCTCCCTATTCCTCCAAAGCCTTGGCATACTGTGTTGATGGACTTCATTGTTGAAATGCCACCCTGTGAGGAGAAAACTGTGATTTTAGTGGTCGTAGACCATTTAACGAAGATGGGACACTTCATTCCTCTAAAAGGCCTGCCTACATCTGTGGAATTGGCGCAAGTGTTCTTGCAACACATAGTTCGTGCTCATGGGATTCCTTGTGTACTCATCACCGATAGAGGTACTCAATTTACCTCTCGCTTCTGGAAAGCCCTCTGTCAGACCATGGATGTTGATGCTCGACTCTCTTCATCCTATCACCCCCAGACTGACGGAAAAACAGAACGCCTGAATCAGACGTTGGAGCAATACCTTTGCTGCTTTGCCTTGCAAAACGATACTGAGTGGACTACCTTGATATGGATGGCTGAATTTGCTTACAACAATGCCATTCATTCCACCTTGGGCTGTTCACCTTTTTTTTGTCTTTTTGGCTTTCACCCTAATGCACTACCTTTTGAGGTTCCTGTTCACTCCCCGGTGCCCAGCATACACGAACACCATGCACATCTTAGGGCAGTGCTAGTTGAGGCGCGACACAGTTTGGTTGACGCTCAGTCTTCTCAGAAGCGTTATGCTGATAGTAGAAGGTCTTCTGCTCCTGTGTACGCCGTGGGGGATAGGGTGTGGCTTTCCACAAAACATCTACATCTGAAGGGGGAGAACAAGTTGAAGCCTAGATATGTAGGACCGTATAGCGTTGAAAAGATCATTAACCCTGTGGTTGTACGGTTGACGCTCCCTGATTCTTGGAGGATCCATCCAGTCTTTCATGTTTCTCTGCTCCAGCCTTGTCCTGCGGGTACGAGGTTGTCAGATAGACCCCTTCCTGTGGATGTGGATGGACAAGAGGAGTATGAGGTCCAGTCGATCCTCGACTCCCGTATGGTGCGGGGGCGGATTCAATATTTGGTTGAGTGGAAAGGGTATGGCCCTGAGGAGCGGACCTGGGAGCCTGTGGGTGATCTTCATTGCCCTGAGTTGGTTGCTCATTTTCACGACCTGTTTCCTGGTAAGCCTGGTCGACCGCCGGGACGGCTGTCCTAGAGAGGGGCTTCTGTGGCATTTACAAGGATGAAAGAGTCACCTTCCAGCTATGTGAGGAAAACGGGTATGCTACAAACAACTACAACTCCCAGACTGCCATGGGGGAGACTCGTTTGTACTAAGCCCCTCTTTTCCCAGAGAAAGGTGCTTGTCAATTGTTCCTGCAGTTCGAGTCAGAGGAGAGGCGGATGGTGTTCCCCGCCGGATTCCAGCGAGAAGAATCACAGCGCATAGGAGAGAACTGTTGTTTAGTGCCTGGGGAGAAACGGAGATCTCCAAACGGACCTGTGTATATAGTTAAGAAGGAGCGCGGGCTCGCCTCCTTCTCTGTCGAGATTTGGTTTCCTGGACTCTTGAAGGCGAAACGCCTGTCAGAGTAGCCGCGGAGTTTCGTTTAGCGCATTCTGCGTTAAGGAACACGTTAGTAATACAGTCTGTATTGTTGAGCGCGTGATATCAGAAACGCGTGCAGAGTACTGACTGATAGTTTTGAGGAGGACTAAGGATCCGGCGCGGCTGCGCAGGTAGATTCCTGATGAGAGTCCGAGCATGTTGAAGTAGTATTCTAGATCCAAGTTGGATATCCATTGACATTTTGAACTGCCTTATGGGAATCGAAGTCCAAGTTGTGCACATAACAACTATAGGAGAGAAGAGATCAACAGTATATCTTGATCAGCCTTTTTGTTTAAGTTCATTTAAGTTAAATCGTGGAGGAGTCGCACTTCTAAGACTTTGGGACTATAGCATAATTGTTAAAGGACACTTTGAAGAGAAAGGGATCTAAGGTGTTACCTTTCATTGAAGTCCTGTATAGAGAAAGTGTGGTGAGTGAAGTCATCATCCCCATTAATGGCAGAGTGAAGTATTTTATGGACTTGAGTGGTAATTACGTGTTTGTTCACCTTTTAGATACCCGGGAAGGTGTTACAGAGCAGTCCCTTTGACCCAGTCCATCTCAGAGAGTAACGAAGATAAGAAAGATCGCATCCACGCTCTCCTCCAACGCTTCTTCTCTCCTTTTTTCCCTTCTTTGCACGAAGCCAGACAGAGGCATATTGTTTCCCTGTTGGGGGCCGTGTGAGAAGGGAGTAGAGGATCTAGCATCTGACATCGTCTCCGCTGGGCCAAGACAGAAGGTTAGTGGCGTTTATGTTCCTTGCGCTACTGCTGATCTTGACAAAATGAATCAACAGACCATCACGTTCTTGGATGTCAGTATAACAAGAGTCAGTGATCATCTGGAAACCAACTTGTATAGAAAAGCAACTGACAAAAACAATACCCTTCATTACAGTTCTTTCCATCAGAGGTCATTGAAGAATCACCTTCCATTCTCTCAGCTCCTCCGAGTCAAATGGATTGTATCTGACACAACCAAATATGAGGGGCAGGCGGCCAACATGTTAAAACGTTTCGAACAAAGAGGTTACCCAAAAACCATCTTGACAAATGCCAAAGAACGTTGTGACAAATTGAAGCGCCAAGACGTGCTAATGACAAAGAAGAAAGACAGCGTCAAGAGACTGGTGGTCGTATCTAAATATTCAGAGGCTTCAAAAGCATACAATGCTTCCATATTAAGACACTGGCCAATCATTAGCAATGAACAAGATTTCAATGACATTTTTCGTGATCAACCTCTATTTGCGTACAAAAGGGGCAACAACTTGAATGAAATTATAAAAAATCCTAAACACATTTCTTTCATTGCTTACAAGGGCAACCAACCTTGTCTCAATTGTAAAAATTGTAACAACCTCATCAAAGGACCGATCATCAAACACCCAATGAAGGGCACAAACATTAAGCTGAGATTCAATGCAAAATGTGACACTGAGAACGTAATTTATATAATTAAATGCCCTTGTGGACTAGTATATACTAGAAAGACCTCTCGAAAATTGAAACTAAGAATAAATGAACACAAAAGTAACATAAGACCTGAGAACGTCAAATCTAATCTGGCAGCACACTTCAAAGACAATAGACATAATATCAGTCAACTTAGGTTTGCTGCTGTGGAAGTTGTGGCCAAACGAGATGACCGGGACAACAATAACTTTTTGTTACAACGTGAAAACCATTGGATAAAATATCTACAATCCTTGAAACCCTCTGATCTTAATGACCGGATGGAATTTATATGTTATCTATAGTGAGCTATATTAAGAACTTCATTTACTGCTTTACATTACTCGTTATCTATCGTTCATGATAAGGATGTTTCACAATTGTATAGCATATCGTACTAATTAGATCTGTTTTCATAAAACAATTCATGTAGTTCTCGTTACCTATCGTTTATGTGTATTTTCCCTTGGGAATTCACATTTTTTCCGTTTTTCGGGCACCTTCACACCACTATGACATAGCCGCTACTCAAGAGGTCCGCTTTCTATGTCTTTGCTCAACTCATTTCACTTCCGCATATACGGAACACGCTGTTCACTTTCGCTAGCGAAGGGCGTACGAGTGGGACGCGCGGTTTCATTCTCCTTTATCTGTAAGTCGGCACTCGGATGCTTCTAACTTGCTTTTAACCGGCACACTTTTCTTTTAGATATAAGAACACACTCGCGGGTTTACTTTGCATGATGGGACTCACAAGAGCAGTCACTATTGTAATTACCAGCACTTTGTTTTTTCACTATGGATCTCTTTAAACTTTCTGAGCACATCAACGCCTCTCTTTCACCGTATACGTCTACGGGACACCCAGCTATGACCTAAAGAATAATGCACACTTGGGAACTATATATAACATGAGACATCGCTTTGTTAGCGTTCTTTTTTTATTCGAGTACATATGACTCAGCCTGATATTTGATATTGTAACATGCATTTAAATGTACAGTTTTTTTCGGTGGATCATACTTAGATTGCTTATTATTGTTTTACAGAATACCCCTGATGAAGGACTGATAGTCCGAAATGCATTGGGAGATGAGGTTATGATGCAAAATTATTTGTGACACCAGAATTTAAATATGGAATGTACAAACTTAACCTCTTGAAAAGAAAAAACTCATGTGAAAAGAACATGAAATAAAATATGAGGAAATCTCAGGCAATTTTGGTTCAAACTTTATTGGCATCAAATACATTGGATAAAAACGATTCCTGTTTTCTTTGAGGTTGTGCTCAGAGAGTTGGCGCCTATCCTAGGTGCCAAGGACAGTGGCTTGATAACTACCACACACTTCAAAGCAACAGCTAAGAACTGCCTCCTCCTTTACAACAGCTTCAATCCCTAACACTTATGGGATAATCTCCCTTACGGCCAGTTTTTAAGATTGAGGAGGTACTGTTCTGATGTAAAGGATTCTAAGACCCAAGCAGAAGAACTGCAGAAAACGTTGGTGAAAAGGAACCATTCGGCGAATGTGGTGCCAAGAGCCATAAAACGCACTAGGACCAAAAATAGGGATGCCCTACTGGAACCGACATCGCAGAGAATCAAGGAAGGCAGAGCTATGTGCATAACAATGTTCAATACCTGTTCCAATCATGTAACCAAAATAATAAACAAACACTGGCGCACACTAAACTGTGGACACCTGAACTTCCCCAAACTTATGTACTCACACAGGAAAAGGAAAAGTGTGTGGGATTTAATTGTACATACAAGACCACTGAAACAGCCAGAAAACGCAGTATCAAACACACTCCTTCCACCATTGAAAGGTCAGTACCCATGTGGACAGTGTAGCGTATGCCACCTAACCAGAATGAGTAGGAACATTCAGGCAGATGCATCAACGAAGCCTTTTGCTATTCCTAAATAGCGATTTTTAAGGAATCGCTACTTAGGAATAGCGAAAGCCTATGCATGTAGGAATTGCTATTAAAATAGCGATTCCTAAACATTCCTTAATTGCTACTCGCATTGCTACTCGCAATTAAGGAATGCTGTCCCATTCATTCCTATGGGCCTACAGGCCCATAGGAATTAATTGGAGATTGCATGAGCAATTTGCGAGTACCAGTAGGTACTCGCAAATTGCTCATGCAATTTCAAGGGTGTCAAAATGACACCCTGTTGCACCCCTGAAATTGATCTCTGCACATATGTTGCACCCACACATGCCCTAAGGGGATGTGTGTGCGCAACATGAAACTTTGAAAAATGCACAAAAGTGCTTTTTTCAAAGTTTTTGCAAATTACCATGAAGATCAACTTCATGGAAATTTGCTACTACTATTAGCGAATTCGCTATTTTTTTGACTTTCATGCATTGCATTTAAGGAATCTCAATTTGGGATTCCTTAAATCCAATCACAATTTAAGGAATCTCAATTTAGAGATTCCTCAAATTGCGATTTTTGCATTTGGGATGATGCATCCCAAATGCAAAAATTCCGGGAGCAAAGGGGCAGATTCTGAGAATCTGCCCATTTGCGACCGGTATTTACTTTGATGCATATGTCTGAATGTCTTTAACAATAACAATAAATGGGAACAACAGAGATTCACCACATGCAGCAGCAAAAATGTGATCTACGTGATCACCTGCCCATGCAGTCTTCACTATATTGGAATGACCACACATCCTGTGAAAGTACGCATCTGAAAACACAGGAGCAATGTAAAATGCAAAAAAGCCACAACCTAAATGTCTACTCATTACTTAAAAACCAACCACACCATATTAGACCTACAGTGGACGGTTATCGAACAAATGGATTCAGAAAGCACTCTGTTCAAAAAGGAGAAGCAATGGATTTTCCATCTTGGCATACATAAAAGGGGCCTAAATGATGATATTCCATGTGGGAAAATTAAGTATTGTGTTTATCTTTCTATCTGGCAACTATAAGTCATTCCACTACTTGTATCATCTTTGAACACTATAAGGCTCCTCCAATAAAAACAAACATTTATCATGTGGTTCTTACATTACTGGTTATAAAAAAGCTTGCCATGTTTCTGGTTAATATGCACTTATTTATATCAACAACTATCCTTTAGGGAGTCCTGCCACATCGAGCCATTTTTCCCTATGGCACACAGCAAAAAACTGCACAACTCCGACACTTTTTTCCTCCCCTAGTAAATCTCTTTTGTCAGAATTTAGCAATGTTTTTTAAACACGGTACTGTTTTTTTGTGCTACCTCGCGATTTAATTTTCGTTTTACACTACTTGTGGGTCACAACAAATTAGTCCATATGCAACCGCCAACACCGTTCTGGTACAAAATCAACCAGGAAATAGTGCCATATTAGGACGGCCATTTTCTGAACCCAACTTTGTAGTCTTTTTGGGCTTCGCTCCACCTCAAGCACGGAAGTTAGTCATTTCTAAAGAAGGCGGCCATTTTTAGAGGTTAATATTCTGTGTATTTACATGCCGAGTGTAGATTTAACCGTATAGAAATACTGACGCTCTGCAAGCAGGCAGTGTTTCTGGGGTCAGAGAGATGCTTTGATGGAGTGAGTATGGCAAAGCCGATACCCCGGCCCACATAAACAGACATACTACCATTATACTACCTTTATACTCTATGTATATATATTTTTTTTCTTTGACTGAATCCTTCCTTTACCCACAGTGTTAGACTACAAGTGCTCCTCCCCTCCAGTGTTGAAGCTCATGGGGCCCTAATTAGGCAACCTAGGTGTACGTTCACTGTCAGTTTTTATGACATGCTGAGAAACTGTTACATCGTTTTTTCTCCTGTACAGATGACTACTGGCACGCAGCACTTATGCATTATAAAAGGGCACTGATCTCGGCAAACTTATAAGCGCATCTAGAGAGTTATTTTTGTTACATTTACTGAATTGTCTTGTATGTCTAGTACAGAACTTTAAAAGGGCAGCCCGATTCACACGTATAATTTATGATAAAATATTGTGCATGGAGTGAAAAATATATTGCCTTTTATCCTCTCACGATTGGAATGAAGGGTTGTTTTGAAAGTATCAGAGTGCACACGATTATTAACTTTGTTTCTTTTATCTTTTCAGATTGTTTTTATATGAAATTCCCAATTTGTTTATTAAGAAATTACCAAGTAGGTAGTGAACGAATGAATATTGACATGGATGCCTATTAGCCTACAACAGTGACTAGGCTGACTGCACTAGGTAGTAATCAGAGTGGTAACAGGGATCAACTTACTAGGTCATTGAAGAGAAGCTTAGGGGTAGGATTCAAAACATGTAGGCCTGTGAGGAAACTGCTCAACGTAGCACTTTTTCTTCCTTATTGTGCCCACATTTTATTAATACCAGCTATATGGAGCATTACTATTTAGTTTTCCCACTCAGCCAGATATTTTTAAACTCACTCATCTTCTGACCCTTCCACTCTCACACCAAATACATTATTTTCACTGCAATAAAAGTGCTCCCAGGTATTCGTAGGTTGTAGCATGGCCTGTCCCCAGCAGGGCGGGAAGAACCCGACGATGAAGCATGACTCCAAGGGACCTTTTGGTGGATGAGGGTTATTTTAGAAAACTTATTGTTTCTACCATGTCAGAAACCGAACAGCTCTTTTGAGTTTAGTCACTATTTGGAAGGATAGCACGTTCTTTTGGAATTTGAAGTGGACTCCCCCCTGACTAGTGCCTGCAGCCTCCCCAGGTGGCCGTGACACCCCGCTCTCTACAAGTGATATAATGTCCCACCCTCCAGGTGCCAAGGATAACTGCAGGTTTTCCCCTGCCCTGGAGAGCTGCTCACTCAACTCAGCCCGCTGGGCTTTGCCACACTCCTTCCCTGTCCTGGAGCGGATCAGGGATGCAGCCAAGGCCAATCTGGACAGTCCTTGTCACCCTTACGTGGCCCTGTGGACGTGTACACCACGTGATGGGGCCACGGTCACTCAGCCTGCACTCGCGCTGTTCCCATCGGTCGTACTCTTTACGCCCCCCTGCGCACAATGGAACAACCATGCTTTCTGCCTCCACACATATGGCAGGAACCATAGAATGCAACCGGTCACCCGCATGATGCACACCTCGAGGGGCCACTCTCCTGGCCATTGATCAGCACTTTGAAGTTACCCCAACCTTATCCTCAGCAGCTGCTGCCCTCCATTGAACATAAGGCTACTCCCTCTGATGCCTGCCAAGCCAAAAGGGCCGACCCTGCAGCCTCTCCTCCCACCATGAGGTCCATGCCTTCAGCCTCACTCAGGAGATGCATAGTCTAGATAACACGTTCATCCTTCATCCTGAATGGTGAGACCACTCTACTCTGTGTCCTAACTAACTGCCTACCAAAAATCTCCTAAAATAACCAACTGTGCTAATTCGAATACATTTGCAAACTCTCCTTGCCACCAGCCACCAGGTCACCAAACCTAAAATGGTAGCAGGGAGCCCAAACACACCTTGTTAAACAACTCTTGAGCTATATTGATCTATGCAGATGCAGCCGAAATACATAATCAAAAAGGACAGTCCCCTGGACTGCAACACCTTCCCAATCTGCCCAGAGGAAGACCTCCCTGCAGTTGGCGGCCCCCAAACCCTATTTGAGGAAGCGGAGCTTAAAGGAATGTAACATATTTATAAGCTCATGACCCTTTGGATCCCTAAGTTGGTAAGGAGGGAGCACGGACAGGATGCGCCATTTGTTGTCTGTGTGAGCGTGCAATGGACCTTGAATTGTGTTACATGTAAGATTTAATTTAACATCTGCTGTTAGTACAGCACACACATTCAACTGATCAGCAGCAGAGGTATTAAGGATTGAAAGTCATTTCTTTATAACTGTCATTTTCGATTTGGTTTTAGGGTACAAATAGCCATTTAGAAGTAGACTGGGGCTAGATATCCTAACCTGCTTTCAATTAAGCTGTATCTCCTGAATATTGTCAATTCCTGTATCTAAAGACATGGTTTTAAAGTTGAGAGAGTTTTGAAATAAAGATGCATAAACCCCCTCCTGCTTTGCCTTTAGTTTGCACACAGCAGACTTGCTAAATGCCATTACGGTGCAATGGTCTTTACCCTCCGAGCTTGCCTCATTGCCTCTTCAGTATTTACAATATTGTTATGATGCAATGATCTTAGATCGCACAGCTGCAGGTCTCCAGAAAACCCTTAAAGCTTTGACTACTTATAATTCTACCAAAAAATGAATAATTAATACAAATAAATTTAGTGTGCTAGTCTTTAGCAACAAATGCTGTAAATTGAGCAGATGAAAGAATGAGGATTCTACAATAAAGAAACAAAGCAAGTATTGTTACTTGGGCCTTTGGTTTGACGATAAAGTTCCCCTATTGGACTGGCACACTTAAACTAAAGCTGCCTCTGCAACCTATGGCATGAAATATGTATATCATCTAAAATCCTTTTCAGTAGCACATTTACTAACAGTGATACAAGCAAGATTTTTGCAAGGATTAAATTGGGTGCCATTTTGGGGGAAGACAGCACTGTGGTTTAACAGATCATATTCTAATTTATTTCAGCATATCTTTCGCCCTTCTAACTCAGTCAGTCAATCTCATATTGGACTGGTGTTAGACGTGTGAGCCGTAGGGTGGTCTTCCCAAAAAAAATTGCCTTCTCCCCTCCTGTTTGGCTGAATTTGTTTTTGTTGGGCTTAGGACTCTGTGCATGTTACCACTGCTATATTTAAACAACAAGAGAGACAGGGTAAAGCAGATTACTCTCACACCCCATAGGATAATCTTTCAGAAACAACTAGAGAGTATCTCAAACTACAAAAAATAGAACTAGAGGGTAAGAAGAGGTAAGACAACCTATCACTACCACCACCACCCGTAAGTGCACTAAGCCAACAAAGACTGTGTCAATTTGGAATAAAGGTAGTGAATTCCTAGTGAGGAAAAAGGAACCCTCAGGCACCCACACATGGTCGGTAGCCGTTTGTCTTCATTGGGTTCCAGTTTTTAGTCAGTGCAAAAGTATGACATAAAGGTGCAAGTTAAAATGAGTATAGACCACTCCCCCTGCCAACACTTTTATTAGAGGGGTGATTCAAACTCAATTAAAACCAAAGTGAAAGAATCGGACACATAAGGGTTAAGTCAGTTTGAACCCACTGTCCTAAAAAAGGGGGGTTGACATGTTTCAGCTAAAGAGTCCTTATCGACTCAGCATTCCTCAGGACCAATAATATTTTTTCTCACCTTGCGGGAGGCACACACTAAGGAACCTACTCACACTTGGTGGAAAATTGTTCGTTAATACGCGTTTACCAACTTGGAATCGCTGCACGCCCTCTAATCTCTGAGGGAAATGGAATTCGGTTTATTTTTCAACCATCTTCCTTAGCGCATGGAAGGAGAAAAAAAAACTTCCACCTTCAGGATTCGATTTATCCTGTAGCCCAACTTCCTGAGCACATGGTGGGGGGAAAAAACTCTTCAGGCCAGCCTTGAATCACTGGCGACTCCCCGCTTGTCCACCTACACTGTTTCTCTTCCACGGCCCGTATACTGCTAACCAGTGCTAAAGAGCTTGTGCTCCCTCCCTAAAACATGGTAAAAGTGGCTTACACCTGATTGTCATAATTAATTTACTTATAAGTCCCTTTTAAAGTGGTATTCCAAATACCCAGGACTTTTAAATGAAATGCTACTAGTGAACCTGTAGCACTTATTCTGCCACACATTTAAGTAACCCCTTAGAACATGTCCCAGGCCTGTCCTTACAATCTGTAAGCAGTAAGCAGGCCCACTAGTAGCATTTGCATTACCAGCCATGGCACATATAGTGCACTTCACTAGGGACATTACTAGTAAGACAAACATACCAATTATGGACAACTAATTACCATAACACTTTATACAGGGAACACTTGCAATTTGACACAGATTAGCAGTGGCAAAGTGCCCAAAGCATTTAAGTCGGCAACATTATGTCAGAACAAGGTCTAGGAGGAAGGCCAACAAGTTTAAGGTACTTTAGCAAGAAAGGGCCAAGTCCAACATGTATTATTTGAGGTTTTGACGTCTGTGGAATGTCCTTGGATCTTTTTATGGATATGAACTGTTTGAAGTTTTTAAGCTTTTAGGCTTTGTAATGTCTTTGGGATTTTCCCTACAGTTTCTGTTGGCACACCTGTATTTTATTCTGCTCTCGTATGTGCTGTTTTTCTATTTCTCCACTGTACAGTTAAATCATTTTATTGCTTTTAATTAACTTGACATTTTTTTAGCTTTCATCAGTCACTCCAACATTCTGACTGTTTTCTATCAGTAGTTTAAATAGGTATCCGTACTATGTTTACTCTCATGCTTTAGAATATGCCAGTCGGTAGGACCCATTTATAGTATGTGGAAAGTTTAACTGCACCCTGAACAGGGAGATAGATGCAATTAATACTACAGTGCCTGCTTGAAAATAGCAGTTAGAACTTCTCATATGCAAAGTAATGGATGTTTTGGAGTTGCAGGATGGTTGAAGCGCTTATTGACATGGGAATCTGGGTTGCATGTATTTACATTTTCACTGGCAATATTATTGTATACACTTTAAATATTTTGCTCAAATTTCAACCCATATACGAATAGATTTATCCTAGAATTACTTCTGGCCATAATTCCTTGACGATTACTGTTTAATCACTAAATCTTCTGAGGGATAAACCACGCTGTTCTTTCCATGGTGAAATTTAATGGATGCTGAAATATAGAATATCAAAATTGTGATATGTGCACTGCTTTAATAAGTCATCTAGGACACCTGGAAGCAATAATCAGAGGTGCCATATGCAGTAATAGTAGACGAAAAAATAAGAATAGAACACATGAGTTTCCTGCCTCTGTCAACAAAATGACCTGAGACACTCATAAAGCTATTGTAGTTAAATTAGTTGGCATTTTAGATAGTTCCTATTTGCAAAACCTTACTCGTGCTTGAGTACAACTAATAGTTTGTTTGCATATTATGCATAAATAAGAAACTTTGCTTCTGAGAACCATAACAAGTATATCAGACTGGATAATGGGCATCTAGTAGGTTTTACTGCACACATTATTGAACAGGTTAAGAAATTTAATTAAAGTTTTTGTGGTGATATCTTCATTACCGCATATTTAAATGGGGGTTTCAGCCAAATATACTCACATCAGATGGTTCTTCTTGCCTCGATAATCCAGTCAATCTTGCTCAGCACTAGGGGGCAGATTTATGTTAACTGGCGCATCCCGAGGGATGCGCCAGTTAACGTGCGCCACAGCTACGCCACCCATGGTGCAAAAACGGCACAGATGCGTCACGCATCTGTGCCGGAAACGTGGCGCATTGCTGGAGATGCATCGCAAGCGCGACGCAGCTCCAGCAAGGCTCGGGGGTGCCCCATTCTACTAATGCTGCATTAAGACCTACGCCTGCTTCAAGCAGGCGCAGGGTTTTGACGCAGCATTGGCCTGAAAGTGACTGAGTGAAATCTCATAGATTTCACTCAGCCACTTTCAGGAGGCGTTCCTGCGCAGGAACGCCCCCCTGCACAGGAACGCCTCCTTATGGCGCAGTGCTTTACAACGTGACGCATCTCCTATATGCGTCACATTGTAAATAGGGCGCATTGTTTGCGCCGCAGTTGCGCCAAATAAAGTGACGCAATTGCGGCGCAAAGAGGCGCAACGGCCTCATAAATCTGCCCATAGGTTTTTTTACCTATTGGGAAAACCAAAGCAGAAGGTCTTTTTCTCTTGGAATTCTATCAAATATTTTCAGAAATACATTGTCAATATTATTACTGGAGGTAATTAAAGCTATCTACATGAGAGAGAATATCACAACCTCCGGGATATGCATTAATGTCATCGTTTTTAGAAAGAAAGATCAACTAACTGCAGAGAAGGCAGGGCTGGCTTTCGGGTAGGGTGACTGGTGCAGTCGGATTGGGTGCTGGTCTGTGGAGGGGGGCGCTGTGACCTCAGGGGGTGCTGTCTTTACCAATATCTTATGTTAGGATAGATGAGGGTCACTTTTGCAGGTGATAGGGAGAGAATCCGAAGAGGCGGTCATGGGACGTGGGGGCGCCAAACGTGATTGTCGCACTGGGTGCCACCAGCGCTAAAGCCTGCTCTGAGAGAAGGGGTTCATACCAGCCAAATTAGCTGAATAATACGAATGTGAAAACCTACCATAACATTTTGGCAGTGAGATTCTCGTTATATAGGTGCTTGCATTAGAGCAATACAGCTATGTACCATTTTACTACAATCTTGTATATGAATATGGCCACTACAATGTTTGATAAAGCTGGGATTGTGCATATCAAAATAGGGATGATCCTCATTAATGCTGCAAGGGCATTTGACAGTGTATCTTGGCAATACTTGGGGCTCATGATAAAAACATGGCATTTTGTTATATATTTATTGCACTCTAACAGAAGTTTTATAGACCCACCAATGCTAAAATTGTATTTCTGGGTTTGACCTGGGATTTAATCAGTATTGCTTGGGGCACGCAGCAACCATGTCTATGTCTCTGCTAATGTTTGCCTTATATTTTAAGCCTTATTTGAGGCAAATCTATGCAAAATGTATAATACATGTTACACCTAATGGATACCGAATAAAAAACCCACCATGTGCTGAAGATGTATTTTTAGCAATCAGTTTGCTCTTACAGAAACAGTAATGATAAAACATGAACAGATCTCTGGATTTACACTTAATATTCATCATCCTCATCAACAAACTTTATTCTGCTTTAAAGATAAAACCATAAAAGTCAAACACTGCAATATACCATCATTCTATTCAAGTTACAGATTGACATAGATAAAAAAAAATTGGGTACACAAAACACAGTATAAAAAGACATGAATTTCAATACAAGTGCTAATTGCAGCTTGCTCTAAGTCTAATGGCAACCCGAAAAAAGTGAAGACCGTACAAAACAGTATAAAGAAGATAAAAGCTGGTCTCACTCTCTTAAAACCCGTTTAAAAAAAAATGGAAATAATAAATAGCTTTCTAGGTAAACATAAAAACAACATAAAAACTACAAAACATTAAAAAGTGCATCATGTCCTGAGGAATCTTCCGTCGCTGCCACAGGGCATGATGCACTGACCTCTATGGGAACCTTGGGGGTGTGCCAATAGGTAGTGGAAGAGGTCGAGCCGAAATCTCTTCAGTAAGAAACAGCCATCAATGCTTTTAAGCCCTAGAAAGTACGGCTCAGCAGTAGGCAAAGTTTTCAATACGATGTACTTCCGCACACTGGATTTCCACAACTCGTAACCCTCTCTATCACTTTGACGTGTTCTTAGAAAGACCTCCTTGGTCCAAACGAGGTCCTTTTTTTTAATTCCTCGGGGTTTGTGTAAAGGTCAGCTCTTCCTAACTTGGCTAGGCCAACTCTTATGTACTGAAGTTAGCAAATACGCTAGACATGGTTGAGAGAGAGAAAATTCCGTATAACATCTTTACTAAGTGTATTCTCTTGCTTGGACCATGTCTTGAGCCACAATGCCAAAGAGCTGAAGGCCAAGTCATCAGCAATAAAAGACATCCCCAGTTCCTCATGAACAACATAAGATGGATTACTTTACGGAACAGAGAGGAACCTTCGCAAGAATAAGTTCTCAGTGGTCTGCAAAGCCCCGAGCTCAATGTGACCCCATATCTCTCTCTCCCGTAACTGACCTTTGAAGGGAATTTTGTTAAATATTTTTTGCACTCTTACAGAAGGTTTATAGACCCATCAATGCTAAAATTGCATCCCTGGGTTGGACTACCATGTGCTGACAATGTCTTTTTAGTAATAAGTCTGAAATGGTTGTGCTTCTTACAGAAACAGTCATATTAAAATATGAACAGATCTCTGGATATACACTGAATATTTATGCGACTCTACTTAGCAATTATACTGGCCATTAAACATGGGATTTAGAATAACTCACACAATCAGCAAAGGTACGGCTTAATTATGAGCCTTTTGTGAAGAAATAGTCTTATTATGCACACTTCGAATAGTATGCATTTTCACCCTGATTAGCACCCTTATCTTTCCATCTGCTCCATTACTTGCTACAAGTTTTAAGATGACTCGCTGCTTCTTCTATTGGTAGTTTTATATGGGGCTACAAGAGTGCTCACTGGGATTACCAAATGTAATTTCTATTTGTGGGCTGCCATAGTTAAATTAATATCTGTCTTAATTATGTATAGAATTGACTTGAATTCCACGGTACCTCTGATATATGGCCACTGTGTGTTTAATCAGGATTCCCAATCAAATTATTTCCAGTGGGTCAAATGTAGGACTATGAAAACCAGATTACATATCTGGAGGGCATATATAGCAAGCCATTTTAAATTCTGAAATTATGCGATATCCCACTTTGTTGTGAGATGTCATTATCTTCTATTTACCATGGAACACAATTTTGCACCAAGATACAATATGTCCTTTTATCTTCAGACCAAATATTTGAAGAAGTCATATGGCATGCTTTCTGTGATATTCAAGTTAAAGTTGCCTTTCCAGGAGTCATTTTTTTCAAGCACTTGCAAGTACAAAACCACCTGCGTAAAATCACCATGGCCAATTACAATTATGAACAGTGCAACATCGGCAGAGGTTAGCCAGTATTAAAACACTTTTTATATTATTTATTTGTGTTTTTATAGCTGTTCTTGATAGTCACATAACTATGAGAGATGAACCCCAATAATCGTATGAATCCCACTATTTTATACACCCCGATTTTTACCTTAGGCAGATTAGATCATGAATCTCCTGCTGAACTAGAGGTAGGAAACTACACTCTTCATCAATAAAACGTTAATTTAGCAGAGTAAAAATCTGAGTAAAACTAGGATAACTTAACATCTAAGTTCTAGATCAAAATAGGAAAAATAGATTTATTACAGCATTTTTAATAAAATGATACATACAAATGCATCAATCTAAAGTGAAGGCTCAGATACAGAAAACAGAATCACAAAACATAGCAAATGCATACATAGACAAAACGATCTAAGGAATTCTACAAGCCAAACTCATTAGGAGTACTAATAGCATCCTAAGAGAAGAAACATCTTAAAATAATAATTGGACAGAGTATCAGGAGGAAAATGGTAATTTGCCCACAAGCTCTTAATCCCAGGGGGTTTTATAAACAATTCATGCATAGCAATTAATAAAACCTGCAAATTCAGTGTGGGTAAGTTGCACTGGCAAATCAAAAACAACTATGCAACATTTCAAGTTTCTAAGCACTGAATCGTTTCTCATGGTAAGAAAAAGCTTCTGCTTGCCTCCTCAGCAACTCCACTCTGGAGATATTCAACATATTATGAAACATTTTCTCAAACATAGAATCATGATCTTTGCATGCCTGCATTGCAATTTCCAATGGAAATCCTTCAAACCAATACATTAGCTACACAATGGATTGCTTAATTTGCAATACTTGCTTTCTAATACAGTCTACCCCTTTTATGTAAGAACATTCTGTGCTGCACAGAAACTATGTGGATATATGATTTGCTGTGGGTTACTGATTGGAAGGGGGATGAGCAAGAGTAGGATTATCAGAACACCAGAAACGGCATCCATTTTAAATAAGTGGTGTCCAATATGAAAATGCGGTATAACTATAACTATTCAACATTATTATTTCACACTTGTGAAAGTAATAATAAAATCATTTAGTGCAGCATTAATATTTCCTCAGTTATGACTATATACATAATTAAAATGATTAATTTGCATAAATACATTGTCACAGAAAATAGGATATCAGAAAAAAAAGTTGAAAATCTTCGCCCCTCTAATTATTCAATTAACTAATCATCATCATCATCATCATCAAACATGATTCGGTTTTTCAAATAAAAACAATTAATCACTAAAACCAAATGAATAAACTTTATAATCTGCTATTAGTTTATTGAAATCTTTATCTTCTTGGATGATCGAACATTCTCCTCCATTTGCCTCAATTGTTGATACACTTGTTCACTGTAGTCCTCTATTTCTAAATCCATTGATCTTCTCCTTTTACTTGAAATATTGTTGCTCTTACTCCAAATATTATGTCTACTAAATATACATTCTAGCAACTTTAATAAAAGAAAGAGAAATTGCAGAAAACATAATTATTATTGCAGGTTTTAAAACTGGTTGAAGAATTCCACTATCAATATAATCTAACCATTTCCCTACTTTACCAACACTACTCTCTAACTCCATTATCCAGGACCCTGCAGTCTCATAATCCTGGTCCTCCAACAGTCTGATCTCTTGAGGCAAATTAGTTATGTTAATAATGAAAGAATCAATTGCTCCTCTACAATATGCTATGTATGTACAGCATCTCTTAACTTTAAATATCTTACAACGTCCATCCTCTTTTGCCAAATGAATGTCCAAGGCAAGATGGTTCTGCATAACCCTTGCCCTAATTGCTACCATCTCTGCATTCACTAACTTAAATGAATCTGTTGTATCCACAGTAAGTCTTTATACTACTGCAGGCAACCTTCTCAACTTCATATCATTCATTGCTATTCCCATTAGAGGAATAATAGCTCCTACAATATCTAAAATCATTTGTCCAAAACTTTGCTCTCGCTTCAAATTATGTCCCCTATCCAACTCTTCCACATGATAAATTCTAGGGAAAGTCAAAACCAAATAACACAAAATCAACCAATTTTTCACAGATTATAATTGGTAGTCTTCCAGCAAACATAAGTAATCCCCCTCATAAGACAAAAGATCTCCATTACATGTATATGATATGTCACACCTACAATTTCTACTTCTCTCTTTTTCCATAGGACTTCAGCGTACCCTACAATTCTCACCTTTCCTTTCTTCCTCCATTTTCAATCAGGGATGTGAACCATAAACCCCAAATTCATTTTCCTTTATTTCTTCCATATCAGTCTTCCACACTTCTACATTTTTCACTATTTTCACTCCTCTTTCATTATGTTCATTAATAAAATTACACTATTTGGACTGGGACATGGACTCCCAGATTCAACAGGCATATTGGCTACCCATAAATCTGGATAGCTACAGGTCTCTTTCTAATTTACGTTCTGTGCATCCTCGCCCAATCCTGGTCTACATAGGCAACTATTTACTGAAACAGGCCGCCCTGCTCTGCTGGTGGCTGTGGATGCAATGTCAATCTGTGTTCGTTCAGATCTCAGTAAAACCACAAAGGGCAGGCAAGGGAAACTACGCCAATTCATCGATCCTCAGAAAGCAGTTGGGGCACAAGTCGATGTGTTTCATGAAACAGGATGCTACAACAGCTCTTAGCAATATCAAAGGGATAATCAAGTGAATACGATTTTGATAGCTGAAATGGTAATATTGGTTGCTGGTCATATGGAATAATGTTTTCATTATTAAGGGACCAGCTGTTACCACACTTCTTACCGGGTTGCTTTAACTCTGAATTATATATTTTTTCTCTATGTCTCACAGTGTATATTAGATGTTCAGCAGCTGCTCGGGGGCAGGGAGGGTGGTGATACTTTGGTGCTGTTTCAAGCCATATACCGCTAAAAAGTGGGGAAGGGTTCTCTAGCCAGAGATGTGGGGCAGGGGCTCCTGCAACAGGTAGAGGATGGTTCTGGGTGTAGGTTGTGTTCATTGCCAGATACGTGGATAAAGGATTTGGCTCTTGGCTGGCGGGGGTGTTCAAGGGAGAGAAATTCTGATTAATCAGAAGATTGATCACAAATTAATGAAGGCGTACAAGGGCATGGTTTCTCAGGGCAGGGTGGGATGGTTAAGGATAGAGCCAACACAATAATGATTAGACTAAACTGCTCCAATAAACATCAATTGATACAGGACGAGATCAAAACCTATGGCCCACATATAATAGTGTTAACACCAATACATTTGGCTTATAAAGATAGACACCTATATAACCAGCTTGGCTATAATCTGATGATAAATAAGTAACAAACTTCTCCTTTGTGCGGTTCCTATATTGGTAGCAAAGATCTTGGAGTGTAAGAATCTGAGGGCTGCATCTGATGCTGGGACTGATGGGCGATTGCTCAACCTATGTTATATGGCTAGAAAGTGTAATTTGTGCAGTTTATGGGCAAAACGTTGATGATCTTGAGATGTTGAATGTGCTCTGTTTGTAATTATTGGATTGGTCTAGTGAAATGATGATAATTGGAGACTTTTATTGTTTGATTGATTATACTATAGACTTAACCAATCATATTGCCTCTCCGCGTATGGTTAAGACAAGGGCTGCCTTTGGGAACACGCTCAGTAACACAGGCTTACGGATGCCTGAAGGGAACTGTGTCCTACTCTACCAGGGTACAAGTATAATACATCCCCAGACAAGCACTATTCTTGGATTGTATGATATTTATTAAATTGGGGATTCTGTGGGAAGTTGCGATGAAAGTATGCCTAAAATGTCACCGGACATCTTCTTACTAATTAAGAATACTGTAAGGTTGTGGTAAGTTCTCTCACAGGATTTCTAGAGGATGACTTGAGGACAGCTTCACTTTTGGTGGTGTGGGATACATTGAAAGCCTACAATAGGGTTATTATGGCCCAGTTTATATATATGCAAAATAGTGTTAATCAGCTGGCTCAGGTAACTTTGCATTTGGAAGTATCCCATGCAGCAGCTATTAGAGCAGGGTGTCCTGCATATCAAGCTTATTTATAGGCAATCTCAAGTAAGTCAAATATTTTAGGGAGAAAATAGTGGCCAAATAGCGCCAAAAATAACGCTCTTCAGTATAAATATGGGGCTCAAGTTAGTTGAGTACTGGCTCATCAGATCTTGGATAGAAAGGCCAGGTGCCTGATCCAGGGCATTGAAGGTAGTGGTGATTCGGTCTATGCCCTCCCTCAAGTCATTGCTGAATAGTTCTCTCTATTTAACAAGAACAATTTAGACTACCTCAAATTTCACTTATGTTGGAAGGAACAACTTACGTCAAAGGCAGCAAGTTGCCAAAGGTAGCAGAACTGCAGGCAGCATTGTTACAGATGGATATCACTGGTGGGGAACTATAGGTTTCCATCACAGCTCCTGCCCTCAGTCAAAGCATCAGGCGAAGACACAATCCCCTTGGAATTTTATAAGACGTACAAGGATATCATAATTCCACCACTTCTAAGGGTGACACACTACATCAATGAGGTTGGCAAAGTTCGGGACACCAGGAATGTGAACAATTTAATAATATTTGTGAAGAAGGGTAAACCATTGGAGGAGTTGGGTTTGTCTAGAAATTCTGATGCTTAGATCTTTACCAAAGTTTTAGCTATGTGGCTTACCCCTCTTTTATCAGATTTTGGGTCCCACCAACAGCATGATTTTCTCACAGGCAAAGATATTGCACATCATGTTAACACTGCAATCACTGCCTTCGATGTAGTGGAGACAACGAGTACAAAACTCGCTATGATATTATTAGATGCCGGGAAAGCTTTTGATCAAGTAGGTTGGGCATGTGGATGGAATGTATTGAAGGCTATTAGGTTTGAAAAACAATTTAATAAATGGGTACCAACCTTGTATAAGTCCCCTTCTGCTAAGCTGGTATATGCGGGTATATCCTCACCGCCTTTTAAGATTAAGTGGGGTACTCGGCAGCGGTACCCACTTTCCCCTTTGTTATTTGCGCTATATCTAGAGCTTTAATGCAATCAATGCAGAAGAATTCTGGAATTTGGCCTGTGATATCCGGTGAATGCAAATTAAAGGTCAGTGCATACATCGATGAAGTGGCAATATTTTCTGATGAACCATGATCTGCTATGATTTATATAGTATAGAAGGCTGGGGAATCTGGGTCAGTCTCTTGTTAGAAATTGAATATATAGCTAAGACTCAGCTGCTGCTAAACCAATACCTTATTAAGTTCCAAGATCAATATGATCTTTATATCAAACCATGAGCCCTAGCTTCAGCCTGTTATTTCCAAACTGTGTTTCTGGAAAAGGCTTCCAATAAGCATTATAGGTTGCTGTATTGTTATAAAACATAAAAATTCTTCCAAAATATTTGTATCTTTTTCAGGCTATAACATTTAGGTTTTCAAATGTGTTTTTTAAGAAGTTAGAAGGGTCTTAAGCAGTTTCACTTGGGGGTGTATGCGGGCAAGGCAATAAAATTATTGCAATTATTGTATTCGCGGGGTGCAGTTTCTGGATTTAAGCTATATTTTTAGGCCGCTTTTGCTGGCCTCTAAGCAATTTGCTTAGTTTAGTAGAACCGGGCTCATCTGCATTTGGCTGCTATTTGGCATTGGGTTTAGAGAGTAGGCTCATTTTCTACAGAATAATGGACCTCAATTACTACTAGCGGATAAGGTTTAGGTTTGTTAGGGACACATCAACTATCTTGAAATTGTCCCAAATAGAATTGCGCATGGCGGAACTAGAATTACAGAACCACCCCATACTTGTCCGAATTCTCCTGAGGCCCGATTCCCCCATAACAACATCTAGAACTATTGAGCCAGCGCCATTGCGCGTACCACGGGAGTCACTCATAATGGCCAAAACTTCGCAAGTAACATCAAAATTCGCACCATCTGGTGGACCCATTTGTGTTGCACCCTGGCCCTCTAATGTTACCCCAAATTTTGATTCCTTATGGGTGGCCCAACGTCTCCAGGAACCGACTGAAGAGGCCTTAACCAGTCGATTACCATTAACCCAGGAGGGAACACCAGAAATAACACAGGCGGCAGGGTGCCTTCCTAACCACAAAGGAGCACATGAGCATCTCCGACAATGAACTCTCCATCTTCCAGCTGCTGCTGCTGCTGCTCCGGTGGTCCTGGTTCTGGCAAATGTCCCCCCACTTTGTGACAATCAGAGCAAATCCACTAGACTATTAATGGACAAAAGTCTCCATTGGTTATTATCTAATTTTAAAGTGTCTGAGCAGGCGGAGGAGACAGCTGGCTCACAAAATCATTATGGCTAGGATAGTAGGTTGGGTGGGGGGGTCAAAGGAGATCGTTTGGTGGTGACTGTGTGGTAATTAATTTTAACAACATGCATGCAAGTGGTCCCTGGTAGAAAGGATATACCACGCAAGACCGCAATTTGAATCATGGGGAATATCCATAATGCGTCACAAGCGTTCGAGATACCCCTATCCCTTACAACCAAACACATGTGTCCAAGACAAGGGAAAAGGGAGTAGAGGTCAATACACCTCTTGCCTACGCGACGCCAGGGCATCCACGTCAGAGCCATCAATTGAAAGTCACAAAGTACAAATAAACAACCTTCATCAAGCTGACAGAACAGATTGGTCTTGGATACCAAACGTCTTGTGCAATAAAACTACCTAACCCAGATCCAATCTTTTCCATAACCCAGCGGAATGAAACGCTCCCCCAGAATCAAACAACTAAATCAATAGTTTCAATTTGCTCGTGGAACGTGCATGGCTTTCGAGAAATGGCCCACGATTACGAAACCAGTGCCTTCTTCCAACAACAAGACATCATTTTGATCCAGGAGTCTTGGAAATTGCAATCAACCCCTATCCAAGGTTTCAAAGAACATCAAATATATGCAGAAAGCCCCTCCATGCACGGCCATCCCCGTGGTGGGTTATCAACTTACGTAACCCACAAATACAACTGGGTATCAGAGGAGATAGAAGTGGGCCTGAAGTGGGCCCAAGTGACCAGAGTCACCGAAGCCTCGTCATCGAGGATTGAACCCTGGAAAATGATAATATTTAAAGTTTACATCCATCCTGATGAAACGGAACAAATAGAAAAACATGCAACGCTGTTGTCACTTATCAAGGCCATGCAAAGGACCTACCCGCAATACCCTCTGGTCCTCTCGGGGGACTATAACAACGCCCTCATTGACCAAAACAAGGCAAAGGTGAAGATGACGGGAAATAGTAGTGGAAAAAAATTCGCATTAAGGTTAATCGAACATGGACTGACAATCCTGAATGGCAAAATAAAGGGGGATATGCCAGCAGCTGTTACATACCTGAGCGGCAGGGTCCACTCAACAATTGACTACTCAATAGTAAGCAATGAGTTAATCACCAGCATCATATCATTTGGCATTGAAATACGAGCAGAACGTGATCACTTCCCACAAATATTAACTTTGAATATTGCACCAATTATGGCGCCAACAACGACCCCCCTTCTGCACCATGCATCAAAGTTTAATCTGAGAAAATTAAAATGGCATGGAGAGGGGTTGGGCAACATTACTGACTCAGTTAAAGCCCATATGGCCAACCTAGGAATTCAAATGAAGGAGGACCTAGTACCCAACTGGGAGAAAATGATTCAGGTCCTGCAGCAAAAGTTCCCAGCAAGGTCGGGGAACTACAGCAACCCCAACAACAAGAAGGAGCCTTGGTTCAACTTGGACTTAAGAGCGAAAAAAAGAGAGGTGGCCAAGGAGGTCCGAGCCCTCGCAAGTCAAAAAAAAGTCGGGGTATGTGGCAAACAAATCTAATCTGAGGAGAGCCAGGAACATCTACAGGAAGGCACTCAGGGCCGCAAAGTACTCATATAAAGAAACAATATGGAACAAACTGTTAATTGCAGGAAAACATCCTAACAGCCGGGTTTTTGGGGTATCATAAACAAGCTTAACCAAGGGGCAAAACTCCAACAAGAAGCTGGGGTCGGAACAGAAACCTGGATCAGACACGTGCAAAATCTATACAGCAACAAAGATACAGGTCATGTTAAAGATTCAGGGGCAGCGAAGGTTAACATGGAGCAACTAAAAGAAGTTATGAACAGGGAATTTAGGGAACCCGAGCAGGAACCACCTCAGAAGGGACCTACAGACCTAGTTGACCTAACCACCAAAAACGAATTGAGGTCAATAATTTCAAGATTAAAGTCTGAGGGTGCAGCAGGACCAAATGGGCTGCCAAACGCGATCCTCAAGCACGACCCGGACCTGTGGGCAGAGACCCTAACGCCCCTGTTCAACCAAATTTACAACCAAGCAGAATTACCAGCCTCCTGGAAAGGAAGCATTATACACCCAATTTTTAAGCATGGCGATCATCGCAACCCCTCAAATTTTAGACTGATATCACTAATAGATGTAGAGGCTAAACTCTACGGCTCCTGCATCCTATCAAAATTACAAGCCTGGATATCAGAAATAAAGATTATGCCAAAATTCCAAACAGGATTCAGGCAAGGAATGGGAACAACAACCAAACTAACTTGCCTGTCTATCCTAACGGACCAAGCAATAGCAAAGGGCACCCGTTTGTATGCATGTTTCATAGACATCAAGTCTGCATTCGATCGGGTGAACAGAGAGCGCTTGTGGAGCAAATTAGAGAGCTGGGGGATGCCATACCAACTTTTAAGAGCCGTCAAAGCCCTACACCACTGTACTTGGGTAAGAGTGAAGTTGGGAAATTGTGGCAGTACAACCAGCAGCATCCAAACGCACCAAGGCCTAAAGCAAGGCTGCGTATTAGCCCCCACCCTTTTTAACCTTTTTCTCTCCGACCTAACAAATGCGATCGAATCTGCAGATAGCCATCCACCATCATTGGCAAATAATCCAATACATTACTTACAATATGCGGATGATATTGTATTATTGAGCAAGACTCCAATCGGCTTACAAAGAGCCATAAATAAATTAACCTTGTATTTAGAACGGGAAAGCTTCGAACTTAACAAGGAGAAAACCAAAGTGGTCCGCCTAGTTGACCGGCAAAATCTAAAGTACCAATGGATGGCCCAAGGGGCACAAGTGAAAGAACAAGAACACTATAAGTACTTGGGAATTACAATAACAAGAGGAGCAAACAACAAGGACCACAAAATAGCACTAAAAGCAAAAGCACAATCTTTAATCTTTGCGTATCGCTCCCTAAAAGAAAAAATGGATTGCCCTAACCATAACCATCTTTTAAAAGCGATGGCATCGCAGATTATGCCTACTTTATCTTACGGCCTAGTCACGTGGTGTGGCAAGGAGGTGGAACTTTTAAATGATTTACAGATCAAAATTTACAAAGCGGTTTTTAACCTGCCAAAATCCGCCTCAGCCTCCCAAGTTAGGCTAGAATTTGGTTTGCAAAACCAGAAGTTCCGGAGCATGAGCGGTTTCGTGAAATTCTGTTGCAAACTTAGATCTGCAGATCCAGATACATTGGACTGGCTAAGCTGGGAGGAAATTAAAAAACGGGGGGAATCTGAATCTGTGAACAATTGGGGAAAGTATCTGATACTCTGCGTGGAAAAGTTAGAACTGGAAGCCGTCTGGAAATCTGGGACCGATAAGGCAAGTCTAAAAAAATTAGTTAACTCAGCAGCAAAATGGAAATCCTTTGTGGAAGACAAAGAGTTATTATCAAAACGTCGGCATGCTTGGACCATCATGAACTCCTTTACAACCCCAAAAATAAACTCATATTTAACATCCCACTTCAGTGGTCATCTAAAAAAGGCTTTTATATATTATCGGATGGGGATGCATGTTACAAAGGATTTACTACCGGCGTGGAAAGCAACACACCAGACGTCCCAATGTCGCCTTTGCGGGTATAAAAACGAAACCCTCGTCCACCTTTTCTGTATATGTCTGGCCCTGACAATCCAGAGACGACTGTTATTGAAATCCATCTTCAATGTGTTAAACATTCGATCTTGCAGACACGCAGTCACAAGTTGGCTCGGAGGTACCTCCATAATTCTAGCATGCCGTGGAGTTAAATTCTTGGCAGAAGCAAGAAAACTTTTAGAACTAACAGAACAGGAGGACTCCCAGTTGGCGGGCAAAAATGGTAATTCCAACCCTCAGATTTCATGAACGCTGCCACAAACAAAACAGAGGCCGAGAGACAATAATTTTAGCATTTTAATAATAAAATTGTACTGTTATTTATTATGTGAATTTTGTAACAATTTTAACAAATTATGCAAATAAAACCTTTTGACTTTGACTTTTGTGGTTCCCTTTTAGCTAATGTTTATAGTCCCACCCTAAGGAACACCCAGATTACACCTTTACCTCTGGAGTTTTTCTACACTGGCCAGGGTGTTTTTGATGGGAGGGCTCAAACGGTTAGAAATCTGAACCCATGTAACAATCTGAAGGAGGGCCCCATTCTAAATCCTGAGACTAAATTACAGAACAGATTTGTCACTCAGTCGAACTTGGAGGCCTGTGGTTGACTTACACTTCCACCTTCCCCACCTTCCCCATCACCTACTAGACCTGTCAGGCCAATTGCCACAGCCCCATAGACCATGGCTCACCAATGTTCCCACTCATTAAATCACCTTCTGAGGCTGCTACTGAATTGTAACTCTAGCCCAAAGTATTCAAGGACATGGGTAGACTCTTTCAGTTACAATGAGTAATAATGAGGGAATTAGGGCGAACCTGGTATCCTGGAATGTGGCAGGTGTAGCTGCCAAGATGGATGACTTAATTGGTTAAACTTGTGGCAATCTATGGAAATAGTACTATTCCAGGAATCCTGGTTAAAAGATACTCCTTTCTTTGTGGGGTTCTGCACTTTATATTCCTCAGTGATACCCTTGGTTTGTGGAAGGGAAAAGGGGGGCCTACTTGCCTTAATTTCAAATACAACCACACTCCAAGTTAGGCAAGTTGGCCCCACATAAACTCAATTCCAAATCTTTGAGCTTGGGACCAGGAACCAGGCCACTTGTATACTAATTTACTTTTATAATGAGTTTGGGAAGAACTCAAGGGAAGTGTTAGATGCCTTAGCGATGGAGAATGGGAAATAGCACAAACGGAAAAAAGGGGATAATGTGAGCATAATCTGGGCGGGTTGTTTTAACAATCACCTTTGCAAACTCAAAGGGACTTCGGTATGCGGAATAGAAGACGTTTATGACAATCTCCTCTTACATTTCTCACATAATAAGTATGGGGAAACTCTGAACGCTTTGTTATTACAGTGGAATTTAACTTTATTGGATGTGATGAACAAGAGAGGGCAGGGGACTACCTCCTTTAGAAGGGGCACCAAAGAGTCCACTACTGACTTTGTGTTAGTGTCCGGACATTTACTTCAGAGAGTGGTCCAAATGAACATACGATTGTCATCCCATAGTGACCAATGCCTTACTATTGACCCATTTAAATATTTCATCTAAACCCAAAGAACATAATCAGGTTGTAAAGGATGTGTACCTGTCCAGGAAAAACGGGTACCATTTGAAATGGCTTCAGGTACAAAAACTGAATCTGGCCCCCGAAATTCTAGCAATGGCAAAGGATGATATAATAGCATATTTGGGAGAAACGTTACTGCCCACAGACTTGGTTATCTGGTTCACTGACCTCCTGGTAAAAATATAAACAGCACTTATGCGGGTAAGGTCCTCAAATGCTATTGCAAATGAGAGGTAGTTTGACTCGGCCTGTTCAAAAGCCAAATCAACCCTTGTAAGTGCCCTAAACACCTTTCCTAGAGATTATCCCAAGATTCGCCCACTGCGGACTGATTACAAATTAGCCAGGAGGGAGAGAGAGAAAGATCGGAGGGCATAGTCATGGGAAGATCTTCAGCAAGCAGCTATCAGATCTATTGTTGACTCCTTTGAACCCTGTTTAACTTGGGGAACACCCGTCATGATTGCCACTAAATGAGGCGAAACCGGGGGTAACTTAAGAATATCATCTCTCACTACTATATCTGGTGGTGGATAGGGGAGATTTATGCCTTGTATTTTGGGCCTTAGAATATTTTGGGGGCATGACTTTCCTATAGTCATAGCCTTGCTTGATGCTATCACAGACCCCTCTTTCCTCCATGTTATGCTGAGGAATATCCTGATCACTATTGGCTTGAGTGCCCTTCTGTAGTTGGGTTTTAATTTTTTAATTGCTTGGTCTGACTGAGTGCTACCTTAATACTGTATGAGCTCTGCTTGGTAAAAGTGTTGAGGGGCACCGAGCAAGCCCAACCCCCAGACAAAGCTACACTCCCTTTTTCAGGGCTGTCAGATGTTTGTCACGTTTGAAGCTCAATAGGCTGCTCAAGTAAAACTTCTATATTTTCCAATCGTGTATCAATGGGTGCTAGTAGTGAATTTACAATATCTTCCATTTTCAGCAACAAAGTAGGCGAATTTAACTCCAAGTCCACCCAGTGCGACACAACTAAACCCACAGGTCCCTTGGGTGTATACACACCATTTTCCCTCCGCCTCTTTTCCTTTTGACCAGGAGTTTGATTAAAGTTGTTCCTTTGTCTCTCTCCCCACCAAGGCCCGTAACAATTCCACATCATACTAGGACTACTTTTTGCCCCAAACCAATGACACAGCCGGTACTACATTTGCAATTTTTCTTTTTCATGTTAATTTCTTTTTCTCTCATTTATCTCCTTTGTACTCCATAAATTATCCACTTTCGCACTTAGAACTGTTCAAATCCGCAAGCAAGGAAAGGCCATTTCCTGGATTTCTCATGTTCAAGATGGGCCCTCCGAACCTCTGTTCAAGAACATGTGCAAAAGCCAAATTCGTCTAAAGCTGTTATTTCAACCCAATGCATTTCAGGCCTCTGTGGCCCTTCATCAGGGGTAACTGAAAATAACAATTGAACATATATAAATATTCCATCCGTCAATGTATATACAGAATCTCATGTTGTAAGTTGCGCCTCACTACACAATTTCTAACATTCATAAAATTCAATAATATAATATACACTATTCAAAGTAATGGCCTTTTAATGTCACTGACAGGCTCGGTCTCTTCACCTCACATTGTTTAGTGTAACTGTTGCACTCAGTTAATAATTCTACTATAACCACCTTATTTTAAACCCACAAACTTAACCCCTCTTGCTCCCTCATCATGTGTACATAACTCTCCCATCAAACCTTTCCATTGCTACATCACACGTAAAAACCTTCCTCTCCTTAACACGCTTCGTTAATGCGCCGTATTAGCCTTCCCTGTTCTCAAACCCTCCGTCCTCCGTCTTGCCGCTAAACCACAATCTAGCACCCTTCTAACCCGACCTTCCTATCCTTCCCTTTACATTTGAAGTCTTAATCACCCAACTACATACTTCCATAATCTTCCCTCCTTCGTTATACACTACCCTGTCCACTTACGTCCCTATCCCCATCACGTACGTGCTGAACAAACTTCTGTTTCCCTCCATCACTCACAGAAGGAGTTTCCTTTCACTTTCAGCCACCATTTTTTTAAACTAAGCCTTCGCCCCTCCTATCCGGTACCCTCCCACTACTCTCAAGAAGATTACCACCTGTAACATTTAAAAACACCCGAGCCTGCCTAGAACACTACAACTCCTATAATGCAAGGAACTTGCTCGTGGCAACACCCGGCATCCAATCCACTGTGCGTATTTATGGAATTGTCTATACAAATATGCACATTTCAAAGCCAATGACAATATTACCAACATGTGGTCAATTCAATGTTCATTGTTAAATAAACATTCTTCTGACACCAAAAAATAAACATGTTTTGTGAATGAAGATGTTCCGCCTTGCTTTTGGGTAACGATATGATTTTCAGACGTTTCTTTTGTTAGTCAGATCTTTGTGGGTGCTCACTCAGTCGGGCATAACCATCAAAAAACATCATATATATGTGCGTTGCACACCTTTTGCTTCAGTAGTTTGTGCCATTTTTTTGTCATTCAAAGTTTAACATAGCGTGCTCACAGGTGACGTGCCCAGCCCAAACAGCATGTGTTTAACTAAACCACATCATACTGGGACTACTTTTTGCCCCAAACCAATGGCACAGCCGGTACTGCATTTGCAATTTTTCTTTTTCATGTTACTTTCTTTTTCTCTTATTTAACTCCTTTGTACTCCATAAATTATCCACTTTCGCACTTAAAACTGTTCAAATTTGCAAGCAAGAAAAGGCCGATTCCTGGATTTCTCATGTTCAAGATGGGCCCTCCGAACTGCTCTTCAAGAACATGTGCAAAAGCCAAATTCATCAAAAGCAGTTTATTTTAACTTAATGCATTTCAGGCCTCTGTCGCCCTTCGTCAGGGGTGACGGAAAATAACAATTGAACATATACTAATATTCCATCCGTCGATGTATATACAAATTCTCATGTTGTAAGTTGCGCCTCGCTACACGATTTTGTAACATTCATAAGTGCATGAGGACTCAACCAGCCTGTTTGACAGCTTCTTATTTCAATAAAACAATAACTTAAGCAAGCAGATAAAACCAGTTTAAGCTTTTCAGTCATTGTAAAAGTTGATATATCAAAAATTTCAAAACAGCTTGATCATAGATTGACAAGATTTCGGGTGTCATCTCAGTTTTATCCAGTCCTTAGGCAAGATCTGTTTGATTCTTTTCATGTTTCTCATCAAAATTAATTTTTTTTAAGTCTCGATCTCCACTTATATGGGCTGTTCTTTTTCAGTGTCAGTCTTTAAATCTGAACCACTCTCAAAAATATTTTGACACTTGTTCATTCGGAAATAATCTCCCTCGAGTTTATCAGTATCTTCTGATACTGTGGCCAGCTACACCCACTCTGCTGTTTCGTTTTGGAACTCTCCTTCTGATTGATCTCTTAGAAACTGGTGATTCACTTTCACTAGATTTTGAGTTCAACTGTTTCGCAAAGTTTCTTTCTGATATAATGCTTCAATTTGCAAGTGCTTCTTCTTGGACTAAGTTAGAAATGGGTTTCGGTCTTTCTGAGGTATGCAACCAGACCTGCAGAACCCATCATTCTAGTGAGGGTAATATAGATATACAACTAAAATAACCTGTGCTCACCCTCTGGTACCTTGGCTCAGAGCAGGCAGGTTTATGAAAAGAGGCAACGGGTGAAGCATTTGTGCATCACACCCACACAGCAACACAATAAATACACCACAAAAAGACTCCACAAAGGTTTATAAAAATGGCTGGTAAAATTATAAACACATTAAGGCTAAAACAATACAAATCCAATGAATACTTTTCCAGATATGAGCGTTTTCAAAATATAAATAACACCTTCCAACCAGGGCTAATTCCTCTGCGGTGCAGGGGGAGGGGGGCCATGTGCGGCGCCATGGTGCTCATGACGAGCCCAGCTCATCATGGTGTACAGTGGAGCTGTGCTCATGACGAGCTGAGCTCGGCACAACTCCGCCCACTCCATGGAACGCCCACACAGGAGGGGATTTAGCCCCACGTGGGCGTTCCACGGCAGTTATGACGAGCTCAGCTCGTTATGAGCACAGCTCCACTGTGACTCATGACGAGCTGAGCTTGTCATAGGCGTCGAAGAGGTTAAATCACCGTGTTTAAAAAGGTGAGAGTTGGAAGAACACTCGCATTTGGCAGAATATATACCGTCATGCTGACCGTGTTACACTGGATAGGATCAAAGCGATGGATCAGCAGCTATTTGGCTGCAACTGTGGCAGGGAAAAAGTGCTCAACGGTGACTAGTATGGAAAGCTTTTTGACTGGTCCCTTAGAGATCCTATCATGTAGGCAGTTGGAGATGCCTGCGGGAGAGAGCTCTGTCAGCTGCAGGTACCTCCTGGATCCAACTATGCACAGTACCTTCTCCAGGCGCTTTAGCCAAATAAGTGGACCTATGGCATTTGAGGCCACATAGATGGGGCTCAGGATGTGACATTCTCCTTTCTTGGCAAGAATGTGGGGCCACGCTGAGCCATTGTTGTTTGGCACTCCGGCGGCCTGAAGTGTAGGCAGGAAACAACCTTGACCGGTAACGCTCTGGCTCAGGAATATGGCATCCCTTGGTTCTGCTGCATTTTTTGCAAAAGCTGGGTGCTTACAGGCACATGCATCAAACATGTCATTTGCTATTCCTTATTAGCTAAAAATTAGGATTCGCTAATAAGGAAGCGCAAATGTCTATGCATATAGGAATCACTGAAAAAATAGCGATTCCTACAAATTCCAAATGGCTCCCTATTAATTCCTGTGGGCCTACAGGCCCGTAGGAATAAATGGGAGATTGAATGCGCAATTTGAAAGTACCAATAGGTACTCGCAAATTGTGCATGCAATTTCAAGGTTGTCAAAATGACAACCTGTTGCACCCCTGAAATAGTGATGTGTACCCATGTTGCGCACACACATGTCCCAAGGGCATGTGTGTGTGCAACATGAATCTTTGAAAAATGCACAGTTTTTACAAATTACCATCAAGTTCAACTTCATGGTAATTTGTGCCCCCAATTAGCGAAATCGCTATTCTAAAGTGGTTCTTGCATTGCATTTAAGGAATCGCAAATTGCAATTCCTTAAATGCAATCGCTATTTGAGAAATCGCAAATAATTGCAAATCCTCAAATTGCGGGTGCCTTGAACCTTGATGCATCACAAATGCCCTTTTTGCAGGCGCAAACGGTTGATTTTTGCGAAACGCACCGTTTGCGCTCACAAAAATGGTTAATGTATGTGCTTGTAAGTTTTTATCCATGGAAGCACTCATTCTTTTCACAAGGCACAAACTGATCCTGAGCAAGGCAAAAAGAACCTTGATCTCCCTCCTGGCAGAGCAGTCGTTACTGAGCAGCACAAGCTGTCAATCAGGCATGGTCTTCTTCTGGTCAAAGTGTAGCTGCCAGTCTCCCAAATGGCAGAGTCCCACTGCAGTTGTGAATGGCCACATGCATCAAAGTCCGTTTTTGCGATTCCTTATTTGCGATTTTTAGGGAATCGCAAATAAGGAATCGCAAAACGGGATGCATGATTGAAGATGCATAAAATTTGCGATTCGGTAAAAATCGCAATTTTTACCGAATCGCAAATATTATACGAATTCCAATTTGCGCTTTCGCAATTCCCATTGATTCCTATGGGCCAAAAGGCCCATAGGAATTAATGGGAATTGCGAATTCGCAAATTAGAATTCGCAAAATGTTAATGCATTCCATGGGTGCAGAGGGGGGTCCAAAGGACCCCACCCCCTCCACCCCTGAAATGTATTTTAAAGTGCATGTTTCACACACACATGTCCTAAGGACATGTGAGTCTGTAACATGACAGTGTTTAAAATGCAAATTTGAGCATTTTAAATATTATTCACAAATTACCACGAGGTTCACCCTCGTGGTAATTTGCCCCCCCTAATTGCGAATTCGTAATTTTAAAAACAATCATGCATTGCTTTTAAGGAATCGCAAATTTGCGATTCCTTAGAAGCAATCGCATTTTTGGAAATCGCTAAAAATAGCGATTTTTCCAAAAATGATTGATGCATAGTAAAAAGATATTTAGGAATCGCAAACGGCCGATTTTACCGAATCGCACCGTTTGCGATTCCTAAATACCTTGATGCATGTGGCTGTAAGTCTTTGATGGCACTGAGACTCCGGGAACAATAGGCAAGCCAGCAAGCACTTGGAGATTACTTGAGAGAAGGCAGAGTCCAGTTCTCTGTCAGTAGTCTGGGAACAGCATGTGGCAGGGCAACAAGCAGAAAAGCAGTCCTTCCAGAAAAGCAGTCCAATTGATTCCTTTAAATAGCACAGCAGTCCTCCTGACAGAGGATCAGTTCAAGATCCAGAAGTGTCTGATTCTAGGGGGCCAGAGACACCGTACTTATACCCAAAGGTGCTGTTGTTGTATGGAGTAACTTCAAAAGACTTCTCTGAAGTGAACAAGGATCAGTTTCAACTCAGTACTGTCTGCCAGGCTAACCCTGGGGGGTAAATCAGTAGTTTTTGTGTGGACAGTATTAGGTAAGTAAATATCTTCACTTGGGTGAATAATTAAAATGATTGCAATAATAAAAATAGTCAACATTCAATTGCTCAGTGTAGTCAACGATGATTGAAGTCCAAAAATTACAGTTTGGTATTACCTATAATCAAATACCACGGTGCAAAAATCATGCCGCTAAAGCGATAAGCTAAAGTAAGATCTGCTCTTAGCAACTAAAAAGATTATAATTAAGGCACCATAAGATCATACAAACCAGTGTGGGCAACAAACCGATGTGCAAAAGTCAACAGCATATAAACTCATTCTGAAAATAAGAGCAGTAACGGTCAGAAATAATTTATCAGAAGTAAAACCTGCTTTTAACAGCAAATATTTATTGAGTGTAAGAGGAAGTAAGACCATAACATTCTGCATAGGTTGTAGAAACTAAAGTGCAAAGTTGGTAGTCTGTTAGCCTCTTCTTGCAGGTGGCAGGGACCGTTGTGGAAAACCCAGCAGTTTATAATTTCCAATTAAATGTGCTAATTAGCAGATAATTGGAGTGTTACTGGTATTTAGCTTCTGTTCAGTTATGCTTAGGAATCGTACAAGGAGGCAAGCTAACTGAACAGCTCGGCAAGCAAAGCATGCTTTCACTGCCTGCCTGCATGTTCTTATTCCCTTGGCATTAAAGAGGGGCTTTAGCAGTAGTCTGTGTTTGTTTATGAGTTTTCTACATATGCACAGCAGATGTATCACATCCTCTTTTGCTGCTTCACACAGTTGGCAAATGAAGGGGTCTGTGGACGTTTCCATGGAGGAAAGTGAAACAAGGATGGGACGATGCCAAGTCGGTGCCAAATATACTATTCTTTATTTGTTTTGGTAAACCCTACACCTAGGTAAGATTGTGGTGCACCCTAGGGTAGCTGTGAAGAGTAAACCATCCATGCACCTTTCCCACAGTACTGTTTTGTCATTTGCTAAGGAAACGCTTTTCACCGTTTTGTTGACAAGCTGTTTGAAGCTGTTGTATGCTCCCAGAGATCACGTAGTCCCAGTTGGTCTGTTGACTCTTGCGAGCACGACTTTGCTGCACTGCTGTGTTTAGACAACAATTCCTTCTATAAGTGAGCATTTAACAAACCAGGCCCATCTTTCTTGATCTTATACCAGCTTTTGATACAAGTGCCTATGCATGTGAATTTCTGCATCTGCATACCCAATTCCAGTCTTATTTGAGCAGATGAAGTATATTTTGGTAAATTAAAAATCATTCTTAATGCGTTTGTTGGTATACCATCCAGCGTGCTGATGTCCCTGCCCCTCATACACTCACTCCTGTAGATGATAGTTGGAATGAGCTTTCCCTTTATTACCTGGATCAGAGGAGTGATGCTTGTCACTATGGTTTTGTTCTTGAGATTTTTACTGCTAGTGCCAATGCAATTCTTCTTCTTTTAATGCCTCTTTTTGAGCTTTTATTGAACCTTTGATGTCTATTATGACCCCCAGATATTTATATTCATTAACTGATTGTAGTCGTTGACCTGCCAAATGCCAATGATGTTTTTGAGTAACCTTTTTTGGTTTATCTGTATGACATTGGACTTGTGTACGTTTATGTTAAACCCATTTTTAAGCAGAATAACATTGAGTAGTGCCCAGTAAGCATTGAAGCTCGGATGTTTTTCGGCTGAGGAGTACAAGGTATTTTGCGTATAATACGTTTGAAAGGGCAAGTCCATCCATCTTTGGTTTGAGAGTGTTACACTTGTCAAACGCAGTTGAAAGAGCTGAAATGAAGAGATTGAACAAAGTCGGAGCCAATACGCTTCCTTCTTTCATCCAGTTTGTAGTTGAATCCTTCTTGACAGATAGTTGCCACCTCCCAGCTTCACTTCATTACTATCTAAACTTCTGTGTGTAAAGGAATTAACTGATTCAAAAGATCAGGTGGAATATTTCTTTTAGTGAGTTTGTCCCACAACTGCATTCTGCTTATATTGTCAAAGGCTGAAGCGTAGTCGATAAAGCACATGGATAATGGCAAATTGTTCTCTTTTACAGCGTAAATCAGCAGGGCAAGAAATTGAATATTTGTGCTAGTCCCCATGTGCTTGCTGAATTCTGTTTGGTTGAGGGGGATGACGCCCAATCAGTTAGTTCTTCTAGGATGAGACCAGAGTAGCATTTAGTGTCATTATTTATTAAGGTGACCAGCCTGTAATTGCTTCCCTTTCTTGAATATTGGGGAACTAATTGACCCCCTCCAAGAAGTAGTGATTTTTTCGGTTTGAAGAATTTGCAGAAAAACTGGTTTCAACGCTTCGCCCTGTAATACAGGTCTAGCTTAAAGAAGACTGGAGAGATCCTATTTGGATCTGGCTAAGTCTC
This sequence comes from Lissotriton vulgaris, assembly GCF_964263255.1. Taxonomy (NCBI): domain Eukaryota; kingdom Metazoa; phylum Chordata; class Amphibia; order Caudata; family Salamandridae; genus Lissotriton; species Lissotriton vulgaris. Next base: position 1,225,025,159 of record NC_141685.1, read on the forward strand.
CCTCCTGCCTTCGGCTATGCTGTTTATCATCTATTTGGCCATGATTGGAAATGTAAGTGTTACCCGAGCGTTATTTGGATAGTGGGTTTTTTCTCCAACCATGTATCGCATTCTCTTCTCTTCATGCACACTGCTGGAAGATTCCATGTTAAAATGATGTCAGATAAAGTTTGCTCAGGCCTCTTCTGTCAAGAGGGCACTATCTCCATGAACCTTTGGATTCTATAATCTGTTTACTGTGCGCCAGAGTCTTGTGCTGTTATTACTTTTTATGTTGTGGAGAAGCTTAGCCCAAAGTGTCTCTTCAGCTTCTTTTTTGATTGCCAGATTTTCTTTCTTAGCCACTCTTAATTGCCTCAACTCCTTTAGGTCATTGAATTCAGGCTGGATAAGTGAAGTCCATGCAACAATCTGTTTATAGCTTTCTTAAGACAACAATTCTGCCTCTTTTGTGAAGTGGAGATGCGATTGTCTAGTGTGATGTGTGTTGTGGGAGGATTCTCATGTCAAAGTTGTTCTCTTGTTATCAATCAATCATGGCCCTTCATTTAATTATTGAGCTTCTCCCAATATTTTAGAGAAGTTTTCCCAGCTCGTTGTTACTTTTGTGCCTGTCATTCGATTTATTTCTCTCAAGATTTTTCACCAAAGCCAGCAGTAATTCTGGGTGCTGGGTTTTGCATTTAATCCTTTTATTGTTTACTATATGTATGGAGCTAGAATCCTCCACTAGCTGGTTAAAATCGGCACCTGGCTCACTCATGATTTTTTGTGGGAGATGGTCACAATGATCTATTGCTCCTAGATGAAAGTCCGCAATTTCAAAAATTAAGGGGAGGGTTAAAAAGTATAGTCTATTGTGGTGCTGGCTGACATGTAGTGAAAGGAGACTGCCGGGCGAGGATATCCGGGTAGCAGACATTTAATGTGCAAAAACGTAGATGTTCCATATCCCTCAGAAGATTTTTGCCTAACTTGTTTTGCTTTTCCCACTTGCTACTTTCATGGTGTGGGATGTTCCATGTTCTTCCAAGAAGTAATCTTCTTCCGGTGAACCCAGCAAGTGCATGTTGAAATCGCCCCATAGTACAAAATTCGGTCAAGGTTCCTCTGTTATAGCCTTATTAATTCCTCTTCCAGTAGCTTCACTCCATTGATCTTGGCACATGGGTGGATATATACATTTATGAGTTCCAGTTTTAAGTCATTGCTGCCACTTCTTATATCTACTCTGAGCGATTGTGTGGCACTTGTTGATCTTGATTTGATATCTAGCACTTTGCCCACATTAATGCTCTTGATAGAGGTGTACATTGCAAGCCCTCCATTAAATGTCCAAATTTAGCACTTTTTGCAGCTGGAAAATGATGTGTTTTGAATCCTTGTAGATTAAACGGTTGATCTAGCCAAGTCTCTTGTAGGAAGATGAGATTGAAGTTTGACGATATAACCATATAGCGGTTTATGTTCCAAGAGCCTAATCGTAAATTAGTATTGTCCATTGGTGCTTCTTTTGTTCTGAGTCGGGCATTGGTGCTCCAATTATTTATTGTTCTAGCTAGCCAACCCCAGTCACCACATGTTGAGAGAATAATCCTAGCTTGCCTCGTCATTCAGCCATCAGTTGTCTCCTTGTGCACTTGGGATGTTTCTGTGCCCCTCAAGGTACATATTGTCTTCACCATAGTGTGCATGGGGAGGGAGCTGGCTGTTCATTGTGTTTTGGTAGCTGGATTTTCGGATAACCCATTTTTTGGTAGGGCATCACTTTTACCCCTGAGGTGTTTAGTTGTGCTTGCTCATCCATGATCCTCTTTGCTATTTCAAGCAATGCACTGGTTGCTTTTGTTACCTCGTTCTCCGAAAGATATTTGTACTCTTTGACTTCTGTCAATTACAGATCACTGGATCTGAGGTACATAAGTCTGATGATTTATGTAAGAAGTTGCAGTATATTCTCTCTGTTGAGGATGTCCCCCTGGCCTCTGGACTTATACTCTGGGTTGAACAGGATAGTATGGGTTTCGGAGTGTGCCTGCAAGTTATAACATGAATTCGCTTGACTTACCCTTTCTTCCATTTTGGGTGGACGTGATGCACCTGTCTGTACTGATTCCAAGGTACTTTCACTAGTTAGGTTTAAAGTTGAAGGTTTCTCCTGGAAAGCTACTATCTCCCCCTCTTTACATTGGTTGTTTTATCATCCTGGCTGTTGCCTCCACTACTCCTTGGGCCTCCTCAGCTGATTTAGAGTTTGTACACGGATGGTGAAGATTGTTTTGGATGTTTGCTGTTGTTATTTAGTTGTTTACCCCATGCACTGGGCTTCTTGTTTCTGGTATTGCAGAGCCGGTCTGGAAGAATGCCCTTATGACGGTCTACCTTTCCCTGCCCTTCCTCGTTTGCTTCTGGCATTGCTTTGAGGGAGATGTCCTCACCCCTCTCTAACTACCCTGGCTGTGAGGAATCCTTCCTGATGGCTTATTCCTCCAAGGGTCTAGATGGAAGCCCATCACTCCGATGCTCTTTGGTGTCTACATTTTTCTGAGAATGATTGTTTTGTTTTTGAACATTGTCCTTGCTGGATCCAAACCCCTGAACCTTCTCAGTTAGATGACCAGTTTTTGTGTTACTCATCATGGGGCTAGCCTGAGATGCTACCCTTGTGGTATTGGTTGCCTCTTTTATATCAGACAGGAGATTGCCCATTGCAGCTACTGGTGTAAATAGTTTGTCAACTATTGCGATACAGTGCAAAATGATTATGGAGAGAGAGTTGAATTTCTATTTTATCACATTGGTATTACATAGCGTTGATTGAAAGTTGCATGTTTTTTAATAAGGATGTAAATATATTGTCTGACCCATTCTGCTTCTCCTCAACTATCGTAATTTCTAGCATTTTGCTGTATATGAAGCTATCAATTCTTCCTACTCTTGCATTGTCAGATATGATGAATTTGATGTGTCACCAATTGCAATCTCTGTGTCTGGCATCTCTGGCCTCTCTGGGCAGTTGTTATTGAGATACTGTTTGAATTAGGGGTGCTGTTTGATGTTTGGGGTACATGGGTTTAGTGGTAAATGCCTGGTGGCATTAAAGTTTGGTAAGATGAGGATTGTTGGATCCATTGGGGACCCCATCCTCTCTGAGAATACGGCATTGCTGCAATCGTTTCTCTGTGTGGTGAGCAATTCAGTGTAAGTCTCTGCTATAGAATGATTAAGAGGAAGCGTCTTCAAGAACCACATTAATTCTTTGCCCTTCAGGTGCCTCTGCTACTTGGTGGCCTCCCGTACCCGGAGATTCTTTGGTATTCTTTGCATCTCCTTCAGCCATCTTTGCTGGCTTGGCGCTTAAGGTATTGGTCTGATCTATAATCACTGGCTGCAATGGAGATGGAAGACCGTTAGTGCCCTCATTGCATGAACATAGCACAGCCCCTGCGTCCCTTATGAAGGAAAATTTTGTTTCAATTTTAATCTGATACCCCGTTGTTACGGCAATTGTGGCAGGTTCTACAGCTACCAAAGTCGGTATGGGGGTGAAGCCTTTTCCTCTGCGAGTGCCCGTTTTTAGCTGCTTTGTTTGTCCCTTTGAAGTTCCTTTTCCTTTTGTTAGTTGTCGATAATCCAGTTTGCCTCTCTCTCCCTGATCTCATGTTGGTGTGATCTACCTAGTTCAACCACTTCCTAAGTTTCCCGCTTTGAGCCTTCTTGTATAATAGCTTCGGATCCTGCATGCTTAGGTCGGTGCAAATATAGGTGGGTTACTGGATTCATGGTTCACCCTATTTGTATGCTCCTGTTGTGGTCCGGTTGTACTCCTATTATGCGGTAATATAGAGGAGTCTGCTCTTCTTAAGTTGAATTGATTATATTTATCCTGAAGAATAAGGATGAAGAGGGGAGAGCTCTGGTTGGAGGTAGGCAAGCCAGCTGGAGGAGGTTGTGGAACTCACCAAGGAGCCTCAAATGCAGGTGCGCAGGCAACCTGCCCAGCCCCAAGCGGCACCCAGCCAGGCTGCTTCCTCGAGGATGGGGGTTCAGACCAAAGAACACCCTCATTATCCGGAGCTCTCCACACTGCTCTCTCTGCTGCTGACTACAGGGGACTTTGGATCCCGACAATGAGCATCTGGTGCTTGCCTGTAGGAGATGTGCTGCTTTGATGTCCGAAATGTCTAGGGTGTCCCAAAATGACCTAGGATGATCCAGGTCCATGGGATTCAAGGCTGCTCCACCACTCCCCCGCCAAGGATTATTGCCTGAAATCCAAGCGGGGTGTCACTAGCATGCTGTGTCGCTGGGTTACTATTGAATAATGGGAACTTTTGAAAGACAGGTAAAAGCCAAAAATAAGGCTGACAAGCCAGACAAGTTAAAGTCAGGTGCAGGCTTGTAAGGGAGTCCTTCTGGCCATCTGCCACAGCCAGCCAAGCTGGGCTGCATCTGTGAGCTCAGGGACTCAACCGGATTCAACCAGGGTCTGAAACACCAGAGACTTTGCGGCTCCGACCTCAGCCCCAAGAGCTCACAGGTGCTTCACACCCTCAACACTTGGGACTGGTTGGTCTTGTGTACTGGCGTACTGGGTCCTGCCCAATGGAGTTGCAGTCTCGAGACACGGACTCTGTCCACACAAGAGACAGGAGGGAACAATAGGGTGACAGAATGACAGCAGAGTGATAAGGCTGAGATGGAGATGGAGGCCTCTCTTACTCCTGCTTCTCTGTTCAGTTCCTCTCCGGCCTGAAGCAGGGTCCAGTTTAACCACAAAGTCCCTCAACTATTATTTTCCACATCTGAAGCATGGGAGTCGAGAATGACCCTGTAATAGGTAGGGGTGTGCTAAATTGTCCATACTGCCTTAAGCATTCACTGAAACAGTAGGCCTGATGCCTGTCTAAAAAGATTACAGTTATCTCTTTTGTGAAGGACACGAAACCCAGTTCACTACTTTTCTGATAAACAAGTCACCAGGTCCCCACTCTCCACCCCTGTCCTCTGTATGCACATCTTTTTGAACATCAATAAGATGTAGCAATAACAGGATGCATCTGTCATCTAGAAGAACAAGATGGGGTAAGAGTAGGCGTGGGGCATAACTGTAACTTTCAACAGCTTCTCACCTGATGTTTTGATTGCCCGCCTTGGAAACTAAGACAGCAACATGGCTTAAAGTGACAATAACCTTTCTATGCACTATGTACCATATAAGGAGATTCCACCTTAAAGCTTCCGAGATGTGACATAAATGGTTTTGATAACATTTTCAAACTTTTGTTATGTTCTGCGGTCAAGCACCTGCCAAAGTTAGATTTTGCTCATTAAAGATGCATAAAAGGGCTACTTATCAGCCCATTCATTGACCACCTTGTATAGTGTATTTTCATGAAGATGGTGTTCTCAGTTAACCGATTTACTTGGCTTTTGATTGAGGCTATAATGCATCATGGTACTTAGATGTTCAATTTCTCTCTCTTCTTCTTTCTTTGCATTGCTGTGATTTTGAACTTACTATATTGCTTGTTTTTGCTCATGATCTACAATGTGTCTTTGACACTTGTTACTTGCTAGATTGCCAGCCAGGTGATATTTTTGATTAATGACGTGTCTTTGACATTTATGGTCTAAATTATTTGAAAAAATAGTGTCACTCCTGACTCAATTCCTGCATTTTCAAACATGTGTCTTGTTATTTCAGAAAGCACATTTCCGTGATAATTTATGTGGTAAAAACCACACACCAACAAGCCAGGCCTCGGTCACCTGAGTCTGCTGAGTCAGCTGAGCCTCAGGCCCCTGCTGGCCCCTACCTGATATGGTCAGCTTGCAGTGAGGTGGGCAGGCAGCAATTGGTAGTCTGGGACAGTGAACAGAGACACTGTCCGATGTCCAAGCAGACCGCTCCTGACATCTCACAGCTTTGACTCAGAACCAGTTTGTAGTAAAGCAGTAGGAAGCCTGTGTGTGGACATGACAGTACTGATTGAAGTATAAGTGTCAGCCCCTTCTTCTCCTCCAGGCACAGGGAGAGCCATCAGAATGCAGATTAATGCAGATGAGTGTTCAGGATGTGGATGAGCATCACCTTCCTGTGTTTGTGGCTGTCTAGAGGGAATGCACAAAGTTTAGCTGTCACCCAACCCAGATGGGTATTTAAGACAGGCTGTCAGGCACAAGGAACAGTAGGTACAGATAAATGTCCATTTTCGATAAATGGCATTTCTAAAAAACAGTAATGTTAAATCCAACTTCACCAGTCAGTTGGATTTATCATTACCATTACAAACATATGAAATGTGAAAAAGCTACTCCTTTCTAATCAGGAATTACAGCTTAAAAGTGTACTAAGGAATTCCTAATACTGGCCTATGAAAGGGGTAGGCCTCAAGGTAGCGAAAAACAAAATAGACTGTCATTACCAGGACATTTAGAACATACAAGTACATGTCCTTCATTTTACCTACATGGCACCCTGCCATTAGGGTTACTTAGGTCCTACCTTAGGGGTGACCTATATATTAAACAGGGAGTTTATGTCTTCAAAATTAAAGTTAAATGCCTAGTTGAAGTGGTAGTAAACTTAACTGCCAGGCACTGCAGTGTCAGGCCTGAGACAGGTTTTTAAGGCTACTTCTGTGGATGGATAATGAGTGCTGTAGCCCACTAGTAGCATTTGAAGTACATTCTCCTAGGTATACCACTTTACAAGGGACTTACCAGTACAACAAATATGGCAATCAGGTATACACCAATATAACCATATTTTAGGGAAGAAGCACATGCATTTTAGAACTGAGTCCTAAGGCCAACAAAAAGAGTTCAGCAAAAAGAGGAGGAGGAAGGCAAAAGGTTTGGGGTAACCCTGTCAAAAGGGCCATTTCCAAAAGAATGTATTCAACACTTTAGCCCATCAGCAGCAGTCTTTCGATTTGTCTTTTCTTCAAGTCTTTGACTGGATCTTGAACTCGCACTGTTATCAAACTCTCCTCTCTCTGCCTTTTTCACAGATAATCTCTTCTTTCTCAAAGGGGTCTTTTTCGATTTGATTTTCAACTGCAACTTGTCACTGATTTGATCAGAGACTTATTACTGCCACTCATGCTTTACTCTTTTGCACTTTTTATATTTTTATTTTTATTTTAGGAGTTTTCTATAACGCTGGCTAGACCCGAGGGTATCGGAGCGCTTTACAACATGATATGAATAATCAGATACAGTCAACGAGTAAAAAACACACAAATATGAGCATTCAGATAGTCCGCAGGCAAAATAAAGACAAAGATACGCGTTCAGACAGACCACAGGTGATGTGGGCTGAGGTGTGCCATTGAGGACTAGGGTTCAGGGGGTCGGAGGTCCTCATTGAGGTAGAACAGTCAGGGAGAGTTCTTGCTGACTCGGCAAGGTAATAACCTGAGAAATTCCCCTGGCGGTGTAGACCCCATGTGGTGGGGAGAATATAGGGGTGAGGTCGGTAGCCGGTGCTTGCGGTCTGAAGATTGACATGACTAGCTCTTGAGCATTACGTAATTGGGTTCGGGAAGGCCCGGTTGAGGTAGAGGTCTTTTAGGCGACTTTTAAACTTTAGACAGGAGGAAATGGTTCTTGTGTCCACGGGGATGGCGTTCCACATTTTTGGAGCATTCCCTGCAAAGGAGCGGTTTGCCGTTATCTGTTTGCTTGTTTTCAGGGGGATGAGAAGGAGGGAGTTTGAGCTTCTTAGACTTCTAGATTGACCGGCTTTCTTGAGTTTCGAGGCAAGGTATTCTTGTTTCCCTGTGTGTAAGGCTTTGTGTGTCACGCAGGCCATTCTGAAGTTGGTCCGCATTTGCACTGGGACCCACTTTAGCTCTTTGAGTGCGGGAGAGATGTGGTCAAATTTTTTTACTACTGAGACCATTCTGGCCGCTGCATTGAGGTTGGTTTTTAGAGGTGCTAGGTTGGAGAGAGGCGTACCAGAGAGGAACGCGTTCCCATATTCCAGTCTGGATCACACCAGAGATTGGGTGGCTTGCTTGAGATCCGTAGGTGGAATGTAGGGTTTGATTTTGTTGAGTAACTTCAGATTGAAGATGGCGCTCTTAGAAGAGTTCTTGATGTGGTTAGTCATTGATAGTTTGTGGTCCAGGGTGATTCCCAGGGATTTTACTGAGTTTGTCAGAGTGAGATTCGAGTTGAGAGTATCTATGGCTTTCACCCACTCCTTCATTTGCGGGTTTTCTTCCTTGCTGGAGATGAGGAGGATCTCGGTTTTACCTTGATTGAGTTTAAGGTGGTTCATTGATAACCACTCTTGGACTTCCTTGAGAGTATTATTGAGTCTTAGAATGTCGTTGAGGGAGGAGGATTCTAGGTAAATCTGGGTGTCATCTGCGTATAGATGGAAGGGGATGTTGGCCTTATTAAGAATGGCAGCGAGGGGTGCCATGCATATGTTGAACAGTTGAGGGGAGAGGACGGAACTTTGGGGGACGCCTCTGTTCACGGGGAGGTCAGAAGAAAAGGATTTGATTTTGACTCTCTGGGAGCGATTCTGGAAAAAGGATGAGAACCATTGCAAAACCTGTTCATCTGCACCAACTCTTTCTTTGAGGCCTCTTGATGAGAAGACTATGATCTACCGTGTCGAAGGCAGATGACAGGTCAAGGAGGATGAGTAGACAGCAATGGTCTGAGTTAAGGGATTGACGGATGTCATCCACAATGTTAAGGATTACAGTTTCGGTGCTACAACCTTTTCTGAAACCTGATTGATGCTGGTCTAGCAGGTTGATAGCGTCGATATGTTTGTTCAGGTTGTTAGAGTCTAGGCCTGTTTTTTTTAGGAGAGATATTACTTGTCCGACCTTGAGGCAGTCAGGTATGGTGCCCGTTTTTAGGGAGCTGTTTATGATTTCGCACCAGAGTGGGGCAAGGGAGAGTTTTAGATCTTTGGCCAGTTGGGATGGTATAGGGTCCAAGTTGGTGGAAGAGGGTTTGCATGTGGCGATTAAATTGAGAATCTCAATTTCCGTGACTGGGTCAAAGGTGGACCAGGTGAATGCGGGTCGTCTGCTCTAGGTGATTTCGGCTTTTTTGAGGTTGTTATCTTGAGAATGTCGGTTAATGTTAAGGGAAAGTTTGTCTTGTCGATTTTGTCATTAAAAAAGTTGGCGAAGTTATCGCATAAGGCTTTGCGGGGCTGGACAAGTGAGTTCGACGGTTTGGACGTTTGTTTTTTAATGATGTCAAATAGTTTTCTAGGTCTGTTTTTTGCCTTATCGAGCGCAGTACAGAAGAAGTTGGATTTTTCATTGTTGATATGCTTTTTGTACTTTCGTCTAGCTGATTTAAGCTTTTCGCAGTGGCTGGAGATGGGGTTCTTTCTCCAGAGCCGTTCTGAGGCTCTGAGTCGCCTCCTTTCCTCATTGATGTCCTTGTTGAATCATGTTCTTGAGGGGATACTCCTGGTTTTTTTCAGTTTTACTGGGGCGAGTTGGTCTAAGATGGAGAACATTGTTGTGTTGTAGTGTGCTGGGAGTTCAGCAGTAGAGAGACCATCCGGGGAAATGGGTAGGAGGGAGGATATTTTTTCTTCAAAGTCGACAGTGTTGATCTGCGATAGGTTCCTTGACCATGTAGGGGGGTCTCTGGTGGAGGGCTGACATGTGAACGGTTGCGATAGGTGGAATAGGATTAGGTGATGATCCAACCAGTCGACTGGAAGTATGTGGTCTATAGTGACTGAGTCATGTGGGGCGATGATGGCGTCCAGGATTGCCCCTTTGTTGTGGGTTTCTTCTGAGCAGTGTTGAGTAAGCTTGTTAGAGTGTAATAGGTCATTCAGTGCTTGTATTGGAACGCTATTCTCATCATTCCAGTGGAGATTGAGGTCACCTAAAATGTTGTTGTTAGTGCTCCGGAGGGAGCAGTGGGCTATCAGGTCTGATAGGTGCTCCGTGAACAAGGTGGCGTTGACTGGTGGATGGTAAAGGATGTTACAGTGGAGTACAGTGTTGTTGGCGGTACTGATGTTGGTGGTAAGGCATTCAAAGGAGTTGTGGTTGGTGAGCTCTATTTCAGCAATCGATATGTTGTTGTTGTGGATAATTGCCATGCCACCGCCTATTTGGCCCTTCCTATCCTTGTTGATGATAGAGAAGCCCAGAGGTACGAGCATATCCAGAATGGGCGGTGAACAATCATTTAGCCAGGTTTCGGTGAGGAAGGCTATGTCTATGTCGTGATTGAGTATGATTTCAGCCAGCTCTGTGGTATGCTTCGAGGCGGATCTGCAGTTATTAAGCAAGCAATTCGTGATGGATCTTTCTACTTTGGGTTCAATAGGTATGTTGATGAGAGAGGCTGGTGGTCTAGGGGATTTCGGGAGGGTTTGATCAGTTCTGAAGCCGGTGATAACCTGGATTGTAGATTGCTCCGCGCGAGGGGAGGTGTATGAGGAGGCCAGCTCGAGCGCTTCACCCGGGGACATGGCTTTTGTGGTTCTGATTTGTTTCATGGCATGGTGTGGGGAGGGACGGGGTAGACGTCTAGGGGGCGGGAAATTTGAATGCCTAGGGTATGTGAGGGAAAGAACGTGGGAGAGGGGTGGGAGTTAAAGGGGGGGTTGTGAAGCGTCAAAAGATTGGATCGGATGAGATTCAGTCCTTGTATTATAAAGGCAACTTGACTTTCAATACGGGCAAGATGGCAGTCCGTCTCATCTTGAGTGGGTGGGGCATGCTTCAGGATGGGGACGCTGCGGCCTGATGGTGCATTGTTGGAGATGTGATGTCTTTCGTTGCTTATTACGTTACCAGATAGGGTACTGGGGTAAGTCGAATGATGCGGGGGATCAGGGTGTGGTGGTCTTTTAGAGTTGGAGAAGGGTTGAGACTGGGGGATGGGGGCCGCGGAGGATATATAGGGCTCATCAGGAGCCAGAAGGGGGGTGTTAGGCTTAGTGTGGAGTGGGGGATCAGGATGTGGTAGTCGTTTGGTCTTAAGGAAGTGTTGAGACTGGGGGTTGGAAGCCATGAGGGAAGTATTGCGATCATCTGGGGCGGATAGGGGGATGTTAAGCCTAGGGGGAAGATCTGATAGAAGGTCAATAATATGGGGCGTGGCCAAGTCCTTGGAGCTGCAGGGGATGAATAGGGTTTGGTGTTGAGCGTAAGTGGCCGCGGATGCGGGGGTGAACTGGAGCTCAAGGAGAGAGGAGGGTTTGGGGTTGAGCGTAGGTGGCTGTAGATGTGGGGGGTGAATTGGGCACGGGGCTGGTAGCCCGGTTGAGAGGGGAGCGTAGGGGAGGGGGATGCTGTGAGGATGAGGTTGGAGTGAAGGGAGGGGAAGAGGAGATCAAAGGCCTCAAGATTGTCGTTGTTGGCTTGGATCAAGACAGTGCCGTTGGAGTAGATGGTCATTGAGGTGGTCCCTTGGCGTGGCAGGTGGTTAGAGGGTAGAATGAGAGTTTACAGCTGTGGGTCGTGTTGGTGATTTTCGTGATTTGGCGTTTAGATCTCAAGGTAGAGATCCAAAAGCCGGGATTAGCTGTATGAAAGATGAGGTCCATTTTCACTTGGCCTTTCACAGCAGAGTGATAGATGTCGGTGAAAAGGGATTTTGGGAATTGCCTGATCAGTTTGTGTTTGAGAGATTTTTTTGATTTAGGTGCGAGGTCGGAGGGGAGGGACAATGAGAAGGAGTTTGGACTATGACGCCTAATGTAGGGAGAGGAGAGGGGATTAGGGGGATTGTCGTGGTAGAAGGCATTATGGTAGGAGAGCAAGGGGATAAAGGGAAAGAGGGCTCTTAGGTCCACTAGGGACTGCTGGGGAGTGTGTTAATGGTGATAACCAGTACAAAAGGGGACGAGGTGTGCTTCCCCCCGAGACAGCGGTTCGACAATGGGGCTGCGGAAGCTCTGAGGGGAAAGAGTTAACTGGGTTAGGTTGTAGCTATGATGCGGGGCTGCAGTCTCTTCACCCTGGTGAGTCGATGAGCAATTTTGTACATATGGTGTCAATCAGTATCCAACACCGTAAGGCATACGCACTGTCATTTGAAACCAAAAACTTAAGTGAGCATGCTTACAATTTGCATTTGATGTACACAATCATATGTGTTATTATACTGCATCACATTACTGTTGGACCTGATACCCGTCAGGAAGCTATACCCTAAACTTTTTGATTTTTCTACCCGGGTTTTGCTGATTCTTTTGCAAGGCAAAGTGAGAAAGTGCAAGCGCCCTTCCAACCTGTTTTGTGAAGCGGCGCTGACTCGATATACTGAAAAAAGCACCGGTCTTTCATTGCCGACTGTTGGGTACGCTCTGGCATCTACCATAATTACACTTACTTACATGTGTCGGCTACCAGGACAGGCCTCTGTATCTGCGCACCCACACCTATGGTGCCCGTGATTGTGTGTGCCGTCTGCCATTGCAGGCTTGTGCATGAAAACTAACACACGTATTAGTTGAACTTGTGTCCAGTCTGTCATTGCAGACTCGGGCGGGTGCACTTTCACTCCTGGTCCTGGGGTCTGTGTGTCCAACCTGCCATTGCAGGTCTGTGTAAAAACTAGCACGCATGCACCCAGGTAGTGAGGAATACGCTTGTGTTTTTACTACCTATAAGGCTTGCACTTCCCATAGGTTAACAACGGGAAGTGTTTGACAATACTTTAGGCTGCAATAGTGGATTGCAGTAGAGCTGCCTCATGATGTTTGCTATAAATGGAGTCACCTTGCCAATTCCTTTCCAATGGTAAAGGCGGTTGTGGCATAACTCACTTAGAAATGCCATATAAATTATGGGCATTTCTATGCTCTAATTGTCTTGTGTGCCATGGTGCCTGGCTCTGGTGGACACCAGAGTTCGGAGGATTACATTAGTGCAGGGGTCTCCAAACCGGTCCCGGAGGGCCGGATCCTTGCCAGATTTTTGGGATATCCCCATTGAGATACATGTAGTAATTTTAAAAATCTGGCATGGATCCGGCCCTCCAGGTCCGGTTTGGGGACCCTTGCATTAGTGCATTGCACAGCGACCATCATAAACTATGCGCATCCCACTAGAAGTAAAACGCCTCTGCCATTTGAGGTCCGGATGGGATAGATTCAAGAGAGAGGTTTAGACACTTAGCCTCTTGGGGCAGGTGATTGCCCTACTAAAGGTTGAGATCTGCATTTGATGGCCCCATGGCAGACAGGCCTACAGTTTAGGGGAGACATCTGTGGTTCAAAGGCTAACCCCTCACTTCAAAGACACACAACAGCATAACTACGGGGCCATGCTTCAGCAAGGGGTGAGATATGCTTGTGGGGTTGTGGGACTGGAGAGCCCGAACTGTGTGGTGCACATTGACAAATGATACTGTTGTTCACATGGAGGATAAGTGTCCTTTAAGGGCACCGCGTGACCTTTCTGCATAGTGGCTGACCTGGGCCGAAGACCTACTGAAGTGTGTCTTCCTGAAGTGTAATCTTCAAGGGTTTATCTGCGGCCCTCCTGTTCTCCCAGAGATCTCAGGGACAACAAATATCTCCTGTGAGGGATCTACACCATCTTCCTGTGACATCTAGAGAGTGGTGCCCTCTCAAGTGCCCACATTGGTTACTGAATCCCAACTGGATGCACAGTGTGAGCATGAAATTTAGATTTGTGTCTGGAGACTGGATTGTCTAGTACGAAGCCCCAGAAATCTTGCCCTTATCTAAGGTGTGGGATTCCTGTACTGCAGAAACCCTGACATTCAAAAGCATCTATTTGGTTGTGAGCATTTTTACTGGATGCAGAACCCTGCGTGACCTGTTTCGACGATCATGCCACATCTCTCTCATGCGACACGCTGACTGCATGCTCATTGCGTGAAGTGTCTGACTCACAGGGTAAGACCATCAGAGGTACAGAAGTACATTTATTGGTACCCCATTTTACCTCATGTGACTCTGCTGAACTTGCACCTGTGTATTGTGACCGGACTGGTCTGGTGCAAACTGTATCATCATGCACCAAACGTTGTGCCTCATTTCCAGGAATATATGGAATTTTCAAATCTTCGTGTTTGAGACCTGAAGTGTTTGGTGTGACTCATACTAACACGCACCAGATGCTGTGGCCAGATTGCCCGGTCATGACCCTGAACTACATGTAGTGGATCGGGTGACTTCTCCTATCGAGAGGATCCCCTGTGTTACTCTCCATTCATTGGTTGATCCCTTTTGACCCTTGTCGCAGAAGACCAACTGCCCTCTCCACACCTGACCCCTCCAGAAGACATCTTGGCACTAGGTAGTAGCAAGAGAGATTGACTGGGTTGAAAGAGCACTTCCGAGACAATTCGGAAGTGGGTCAAGATACTGCGTGACTCCATAATGTTTTGATACCTGTGCATGAACTTCCAGAGTGGCTGATAAACTTCCCTTGTTTACTTCTGCCTCATAATTGAAACTTGCTACATATCTGCACCTGCTTCCTGAAGGCTTAGGGCTAGATGTAGGTGGCTAAATACCGGTCGGTAAAGCCGAAATTCGGTAAATTTCAGAGTTACCGACCGGTATTTAGCCCTGTGCGATGTAGGTATTACCGAATGCCATCTGTAATAACAAATCTGTAAATTAAAGGGAAACAGTTACCGATTCCTTATTTACCGAGCGGTCAACACTGAAACCGAATCAGTAAATAACAAATCGAAAAAAATTCCCGAATTTTTATCGATTCGTTATTTACTGATGCGATGTAGCAAAATTCAGTAATACCAAATTTGCCCAAATTGGTATTAAAAAATCGGTAATTACCACTGACCCAGAGCAGGTGGTAATCAGGTGCAGTGCATAAAAACAGCCCCAAAATGCAACAGTGTGAATACAATGGCGGCCCTCTACGTTTGCGAGCAGCAGGACTGAGGGTTTAGAGATGGAAAGAGCATGTGTACAGACTGCGTGTCACACTGTTCCAAATGACTGACCCAGAAATCCATGACAGGTATAGGCTACACCCACACACCATCCTTGACCTTATACGGGACCTAATAGAACAACGAAGACCTGTCCCACCAGACACTTCTATTAATTAGGCTGCAGTTACTCCAGGGGTGTGTTTATAACCTTATCACTACCCCTACCCTCCTGAGTCAAGGCTCTTTAGTTCCAGCGCAAGTGTCACTCTCTAATGCAGTACAACCAAGGTCAGGTCAAAAATTGACAAGATACCATCACCAACACACAAAAAATTGTGAAGAGAGAGAGTGAGCACCTCACAGTAGAACCACCAATGGGGTTATCTGGCTAGCAAATGCCAGTGTACCCGCTTATTATCATCGGTTGCTCACTCTCATATAAGTGGAAAAAAAAAGACGGACACATGGAAGGAAAGGACACACAACATGTACTCGTCCTATTCCTCCTAAACAGATAAATCAAAATTGTTTCCGTACCCCAGCGAATAAAGAATCGCACTCGCTGTTTTCAGTGTACCCAATCACCATTACCCCTGTGAGACAAAGAAAAGGTGCATCTCACACATTAAAATTGCAGAACTCACTGACCACTCCTGTTTTTATTCTGGGTTTTGAGCGCTCCAAAGTAAAACGCCCCACATTGAACCAACTTTCATGTGACACTATATCGCCAACATGTTTCGTTGCTATACTCTAAGCAACTTCATCAGGGCAAGTAGGGGTCCAGCGTTTTTGAGAATCCACTAGACCTGAGGGTTGCATATCCACTGCATACCTGCTACCTTTCTCAGATGAATATCCATGTTTCCTAGATCACGTAATTAAGACGAAACCCGCCACCGGTCAAGGTTTCCTGGCCAGCAACACACACTCCGTAACTCAGCCACGGCTCCCTGCTACCTGATACGGGACCTGCAACCATACCTGGAGCATCAGACACCAAGGGCGCACGCAATACGCACCCATGTACAGGTACTCTGTTGCCTGCACCTCCTGGCATCAGGAAGTTACCGGAGTGTGCTAGCCACAGCAGGTGGTGTGTCACAGAACTGCCTGCACCGTTTCTTCAGCTCCTTTCTGGACGCCATGATGCAGAGAATGCATCACTACATACGCATCCCCAGCACACAGGCGGAGCTGCAGCAGACCAAGCTGGATTTCTACCAAAAGGCACACTTCCCACATGTGATAGGCTGCATTGATGGGACTCACATACCAAGCTGCCTACCTACAGCTACAGAATACATATACTGCAACCGGAAATCCACTCACTCCATCAACGTGCAGGTGATATGAGATGCAAACTTCCCAGGGAGTACCCACAACTCCTACATATTCAGGAACAGTGGGATCTATACATGTCTGGCTGCTGGTGAATTCGGAGAAGGATACCTACTAGGTAAATCAATGTGGCACACCCTGATGTATACCTTGGATTAACGTATTGGTGACCCAAATTAATGGCACTTTCTTTCCCATTTAGGTGACAGCGCATATGTCCTCTGGTCATTCATACTAACTCCATACCTCAACCCATCCACCCCAAGGGAGAGGAGATACAATGTGGCACATAAAAGCACACGCACCATTGTGGAGCGCACCTTTGGAATGCTAAAAAGCAGGTTCCGTTGCCTCCACAAAAATGAAGGTGCACGTCAGTACTGCCGTATCATCTGCTGCAAAATAATAGCAACATGTGCAATGCTGCATAACCTTGCCACAAAGAAAGGAACAGCAGTGGAACTAACTGACTCTGAGGACGAGGTCAATCCACTGCCAGAGCCCTGCACAGCTGGTGTGGCAGCAGTACCGGATGGGAGTCACAGACGGGCTGAGATAACACGCAATTATTTCTGAGTGACTAAGGAGACATAGCCAGTTACTGTATTTGAATGATGGTGTTTAATGACCAGTGCACACCACTAAGATATGAAACAGACTCCATACACCCATGGGTTACATCACCCATAAATGTACAACCATGGCTGGCTCTATTTTTTGCACCCACGCGCTGCACTGCTATGTTTATTTGCCCCACTCTCTGCACTGCCAGTATGTTCCTGGCAGCGCTGTGGCATTCGCTGTGCCTCCTGGTCTCAGTGCGTAATGCTACTACGGCTAATAGTCTCTTGACTGTCCTCCCCTCTGCAGTAGTGACCACCTTCTCAGTTTGCAGCAGTTCAAATGTTGAGGTCCTTGTGACCATCCCCCTAGCCACATCCCGACTACAGTGTGCCATCTCCCCCTGCATGGCAATAGAGCGTCTGCACATGAGGGAGGTAGCAGTAGACAGGCGGTTCACCCCCTTGGTGTATGCATCCAGTGTTTGCCTCTCCCTTCGCCTGGACAGGCGGTCCTCCTCAAACTTGCAGCAGAGCTGCCACACAGCCGATGCCACATCACTCATGCCCTCAGACATGGTGTTGTTAATTGCACTGATGCCCTTTTCAATGCGATGCATGTGTGCATTCATGTGTGACATCTCCCGCTGCACTGACAACATCGCTCTCCATTGCAGGCGCTGGACCTTCAGCATGTTGCCTTCCAGCCCAGCGAACACACTGTCACCTTGGCCCTGGATTGGAGGACTGGCTAACCTTGCCCTGCGGCGTCTGGAGGATGTGTGGGTGCGCTCTGATGGGGACTCTGATCTTTCCCTGTTGCAGTCCTCAGCCACTGTTGACTGTTGGCCCCCTGTGCTCTCTTCCTCCGACACCTCCATCTGCTGGAGGGAGGCCATGGCATGCCTCCTGCCTGACTGTGGTGGCGGTGTTGATTGTGGCAGTGGTGATGGTGTTGTTGGTGATGGCGGAGTTGTCTGGAGCTGTGGTGATGGAGACGTTGTTGGTGGTGGTGGTGGGGTTGTGTTCCCTGCAGGCGACTGCTCCTCCTTCTGTTCTCTCCCCTCTGCTCCCCTCTGCTGCACTACAAGACCTCTCGCCTGTGAAGACAGAATGTAGATATACTCACTTATCTGGCAGCATTTGCATTACATTACACATTATCCCTGCCAATCACACTGACTGTCCTCTGCCTGATAATTGCTGTCACATGCCTTTGGGTTTGCTATACTGACTGTTCTGAACCTGTGTTACATATGACTACATCTCCCAAAATGCATTGCAGGTTATGAGTGAAAGAGGGACTGGAGTGGGAGTACCTATGCCTCTCTGGGGAATGGGGTTGGGGAGGGGGGTGCACAGCATGCTGTGCATGAAGCTTACCTTGTTTGCCGGCAGCTCTGGCAGAGCTGTCTGCGTCACCGATCCCACTCACTCTCCTGCTGGAGGGTGGACTCAACCATGAGCTCCAGGGCTGTTGGTGCAGGTGCTCTGCTCCTCCCTCTACCAGTTTTGCTAGCCTGCCTCTGCCTCTCCACCATCCTCACCTTAGCAGTCTTCCTCAGGTCAGACCACCTTTTCCTTATGTCCTCAATGGAGCGCTGGTTAAGCCTAATGGCATAAATCTTGCTCTGAATCGCCAGCCAGATCTTTTGCTTCTGCGATTCTGGGACGTGGAGGGACTGCTTCACAAACAGCTTTTCATGGTCCTTGGTGACTTCTTCAATGAGGACCTCCAGCTCCTTTTCACTAAACTTCTGTTTTCGTTTTCTTTCACCTCCATCCTTCTCTCTCTCCTGGTTTGCCATTTTGCAAGTTTTTCTTTTTTTACAAAGAGAGGCTGTGATGCTCCTGGCTCCTCTGCTCAGCTACCTGCCTCACAGTCAGCTCCAGGTTCAGTGCAGCTTCTTGGGTGTGACCACTTCCTGTTTCGGAGGTAATTGGGATGCACAGGATTGGCTGATTCAACAAATTCAGAATTTCTAAATTAGCGAATCGGTATTTACCGATTCGGTATTGGATTCGGTATTTACGAATTGGTATTGGGGTTTAGTTTTTTTTTTTTTTTTTAGCGAAACCTTCCGAATCGCTATTTTTTACAGAATGATACTGATTCAGTAATTTTTAAAGAATCTTTAAGTATATCGGAGATACCGATTCCTTAATACCGAATCAGTAAAATTCGGTATTAAAGAATCGGTATTTCACGTTTACCTACATCTAGCCCTAAGTGTGACTTAGTATCCGGGAGGCGGGCTGGTTATCTTTCATCTGGGGGTATAGGACAATCAAAGTGAACTAGAGGGTGGAGGAAAGCTGGGGGTATGGAGTCTGTAGGGTATTATTTATTGACCTGCTGGGTACCAATGGCACTGCATTGGGCTGCCGAGTGTGTATGTGAGTATGTGTGCAAGAGCATTCCGTACATACTGATCCTGGCAGTGAAGAGTGAGTGTATGTGAGTGGGAGTGTTTGTCTGCAGACCACCTGTGATTCAGTACACTAGCTGGTGGTGCTGCTGTAAAATGTTTATTTCATGCAAAAATCACAATGTTTTACATTGGGTTTACCCGCGTACGCCGGCCTGCGGTGTTGCAAAAAAGTTCAAAATTTTTCACATATCTTTGATATCATTGAGACTCAGGGTGTACCCTATAACCGTGTGGGACTGTATTTTCAGGATTACTAGGGCGAACCTGTGCTGGATAGTGTGTCGCCCCACATAGGTGTGCTCTCTCTCTATTGGGGTTTAGATTAGGAATTGTCCACAGTGTGCATACTACCCAGGATGCTTGTTTCCGGGCCAGGGAAGACATGGCTTGGCAGTTTGGGCTGGACTGCTTCCATGAGGCACTGGGCCAAGTAGATTTGCATATAGGTGTGTCTGAACTGTGATGGCAAAGTGATCTAAAGAATGATGATGGATTCCACCAGATCTGTGATTTGAGGTGAGTGTCTGAAAAGTTTACTTAGCCCTGTCAATCATCTCCTTTTGATTGCTTTTTTTCTCCCTAAGTTGGCGGGGTATGCCCAGACGTGGGTCCCTTGCTCACTTTGCCACTGGTTTCAGGCTAGCCTGGCTGAAGAGGGTTGTTACCCCGAAACCGGACCCAGGATGCTTGTTTACGGTTCATGGAAGATATGGCTTGGCAGTTTGGACCAGATTGTTCCCATAAGGCACCGGGCCAAGACTGATTTGCATATAGCTGTGTCTGAACTGGGGTGGCAAAGTGAGCTAAAGAATGATAATGAATTCAACCCAGATCTGTGACTGGGGTGAGTGTCTGAAAAGTTTCAGTACTCGTCCATCATTTCCTTGTGTTTGCTTTTTTCGCCATAAGTTGGCAGGGTATGCCCAGACGTGGGTCCCTTGCTCATTTTGCTACTGGATTCAAGCTAGCCCGGCTGAAGAGGGGGGTTACCCCGGACCCGGTACCAGAATGCTTAATTCCGGTCAAGAGAAGACATGGCTTGGCAGTTTGGGCTGAACTGTTCCCATGAGGCACAGGGCCAAGACTAATTTGAAATAGCTGGGCCTGAACTGGAGTGGCAAAGTGAGCTAAAGGATGATGGATTCAACCCATATATGTGACTGGGGGTGAGTGTCTGAAATATGCCAGTGCTCTGTCAATCATCTCCTTGTGTTTGCATACTATTTATATCATGATGATATGAGTGGGCCTAGTACTGCTAGTATTTCCAAATGTGTTTCATGACTTAAAGCCAGGGGCGCCGCGGCACAGGATGTGGATCGTGGAAATTGCAGCCGCAATTCCTCCCCCTCCTTTGTGCTGCCAGGTCACATGATCCTCGCACTCTGCATCTCAATGAGTAATTGAGAAAGCCTCACACATGCCAGACATTGCCCCGCAGTCTTGGGAGGGCGGAGAGGTCTGTGAGTGGGGCTTTGGCTGGACATCCCCGGGAAGCACCAGGGTTTAGTGGGGGTGGTCAGTGCTGCATGAAGACAGCGCCATTTCTTCCACCCAGCCACCCACCTCAGAGGCCGATAGCTGGCTGGTAGAAATACAAGTCTGGAGCTGCATTATATTCAGGGTAAATTATAAAGCTGTGCGCCCGGGTCTTCCCGAAGGAAATCTTAAATTACACTGAAGCAACCAGGACGCCTGGGGTGTAATCACAGACCCCAAGATGTGGCTCCTGGTTTGGAGGACGAGCACCGATGAATGAGAGGCCAGCCCTCGGAATCCGGTGAGGGGGGCGGCAGCTAAGCCACATAGAGGCCTCGGAGCCTCAGTCCTCACTCATCTATGTGCTGAAAGAACGCCAAGATCACACACTCGAGGAGTGCGCTGCTGGGAGGAGGAAGAGAGTGCACTGAAAGGGCACCAAGATCACACACTCGAGGAGTGCACTGCTGGGAGGAAGAAGAGAGTGCGTCTAGGTGCCTCATGGCTCTTGAGTGCAGTGTCTACAGTCCAGCCAGGATGAGTGTGGTGCCGTGGACACACTCTACGTGTGGACACACTGGAGGCCTGATTCACGAAGGTGAACTTGCACTTCTGTGTGGATTTACTACTTTTCAGCATTCAACAGGGGTGCACTTGATCCTCTTGCAAGCGGGTACAGTCACTGACTGCACCTGCCCGCAAGGGGATGTCTGGGGAGGGATTACCTTTATCCCCCGCAGAAGCAGGCAGGGTCAGAGGCCTGGTGGAGAGTGTTGGGTGGGTGGGTGCAGGGTCAGAGGCCTAGTGGAGAGCCTTGGGTGGGTGGGTGCGGGGTCAGGGGCCAGGTGGAGAGAATTGGGTGGGTGGGTGCAGGATGAGGGGCCTGCTGGAGAGCGTTGGGTGGGTGGGTGCAGGGTCAGGTCCTGGTGGATAGCATTGGGTGGGTGGGTGCAGGGTCAGGTGCCTGGTGGAGAGTGTTGGGTGGGTGGGTGCAGGGTCAGGGTCCTGGTGGAGAGCGTTGGGTGGGTGGGTGCAGGGTGAGAGGCCTGGTGGAGAGTGTTGGGTGGTGGGTGCAGGGTCAGGGTCCTGGTGGAGAGAATTGGGTGGGTGGGTGCAGGATGAGGGGCCTGCTGGAGAGCGTTGGGTGGGTGGGTGCAGGGTCAGGTCCTGGTGGATAGCATTGGGTGGGTGGGTGCAGGGTCAGGTGCCTGGTGGAGAGTGTTGGGTGGGTGGGTGCAGGGTCAGGGTCCTGGTGGAGAGCGTTGGGTGGGTGGGTGCAGGGTGAGAGGCCTGGTGGAGAGTGTTGGGTGGTGGGTGCAGGGTCAGGGTCCTGGTGGAGAGCGTTGGGTGGGTGGGTGCGGGATCAGGGGCCTGGTGGAGAGCATTGGGTGGGTGGTGGTTGCAGGGTGAGGGGCCTGTTGGAGAGCGTTGGGTGGGTGGGTGCAGGGTCATATCCTGGTGGAGAGCATTGGGTGGGTGGGTGCAGGGTCAGGGGCCTGGTGGAGAGTGTTTGGTGGGTGGGTGCAGGGTGAGAGGACTAGTGGAGAGTGTTGGGTGGGTGGGTGCAGGGTCAGGATCCTGGTGGAGAGTGTTGGGTGGGTGGGTGCAGGGTGAGGGGCCCGGTGGAGAGCGTTGGGTGGGTGCATGGCCAGAGGCCTGGTGGAGAGCGTTGGGTGGGTGGGTGCAGGGTCTGGTCCTAGTGAATAGTATTGGGTGGGTGGGTGCAGGGTCAGGGGCCTAGTGGGGAGCGTTGGGTGGGTGGGTGCAGGGTGAGAGGCCTGGTGGAGAGCGTTAGGTGGGTGGGTGCAGGGTCAGGGTCCTGGTGGAGAGCGTTGGATGGGTGGGTGCAGGGTTAGGGGCCTGTTGGAGAGCGTTGGGTGAGTGGGTGCAGGGTCAGGTCCTAGTGAATAGTATTGGGTGGGTGGGTGCAGGGGTCTAGTGGAGAGCGTTGGGTGGGTGGGTGCAGGGTGAGAGGCCTGGTGGAGAGCGTTAGGTGGGTGGGTGCAGGGTCAGGGGTCTGGTGGAGAGCGTTGGGTGGGTGGGTGCAGGGTCAGGGGCCGGGTGGAAAGCGTTGGGTGGGTAGGTGCAGGGTGAGGGGCCTGGTGAAGAGCGTTGGGTGGGTGCAGGGTGAGGGGCCTGGTGGAGAGTGTTGGATGGGTGCAGGGTCAGGGCCCTGGTGGAGAGCGTTGAGTGGGTGCAGGGTCAGGGGCCTGGTGCAGAGCGTTGGGTGGGTGGGTGCAGAGTGAGAAGCCTGGTGGAGAGCATTAGGTGGGTGGGTGCAGGGTCAGGGTCCTGGTGGAGACCGTTGGGTGGGTGGGTGCAGGGTTAGGGGCCTGTTGGAGAGCGTAGCGTGGGTGCAGGGTCGGGGTCTGGTGGAGAGCGTTGGGTGGGTGGGTGCGGGGTCAGGGGCCTGGTGGAGAGCGTTAGGTGGGTAGGTGCAGGGTGAGGGGCCTGGTGGAGAGCGTTGGGTGGGTGCAGGGTCAGGGCCCTGGTGGAGAGCGTTGAGTGGGTGCAGGGTCAGGGGCCTGGTGGAGAGCATTGGATGGGTGCAGTGGGAGAGGCCTGGTGGGGAGCGTTGGGTGGGTGTGTGCAGGGTCAGAGGCCTAGTGGAGAGCGTTAGGTGGGTGGGTGCGTTTTTATCAGGGGCCTGGCGGAGAGCGTAGGGTGGGTGCACAGTCAGGGGTCTGGTGGAGAGCGTTGGGTGGGTGGGTGCAGGGTTAGGGGCCTGGTGGAGAGCGTAGGGTGGGTGCAGGGTCAGGGGTCTGGTGGAGAGCGTTGGATGGGTGGGTGCGGGGTCAGGGGCCTGGTGGAGAGCATTGGGTGGGTGGGTGCAGAGTGAGGGGCCTGGTGGAGAGCATTGGGTGGGTGGGTGGGTGCAGGGTCAGGGGCCTAGTGGGGAGCGTTGGGTGGGTGGGTGCAGGGTTAGGGGCCTGGTGGAGAGCGTAGGGTGGGTGCAGGGTCAGGGGTCTGGTGGAGAGTGTTGGATGGGTGGGTGCGGGGTCAGGGGCCTGGTGGAGAGCATTGGGTGGGTGGGTGCAGAGTGAGGGGCCTGGTGGAGAGCATTGGGTGGGTGGGTGGGTGCAGGGTCAGGGGCCTAGTGGGGAGCGTTGGGTGGGTGGGTGCAGGGTGAGAGGCCTGGTGGAGAGCGTTAGGTGGGTGGGTGCAGGGTCAGGGTCCTGGTGGAGAGCGTTGGATGGGTGGGTGCAGGGTTAGGGGCCTGTTGGAGAGCGTTGGGTGAGTGGGTGCAGGGTCAGGTCCTAGTGAATAGTATTGGGTGGGTGGGTGCAGGGGTCTAGTGGAGAGCGTTGGGTGGGTGGGTGCAGGGTGAGAGGCCTGGTGGAGAGCGTTAGGTGGGTGGGTGCAGGGTCAGGGGTCTGGTGGAGAGCGTTGGGTGGGTGGGTGCAGGGTCAGGGGCCGGGTGGAAAGCGTTGGGTGGGTAGGTGCAGGGTGAGGGGCCTGGTGAAGAGCGTTGGGTGGGTGCAGGGTGAGGGGCCTGGTGGAGAGTGTTGGATGGGTGCAGGGTCAGGGCCCTGGTGGAGAGCGTTGAGTGGGTGCAGGGTCAGGGGCCTGGTGCAGAGCGTTGGGTGGGTGGGTGCAGAGTGAGAAGCCTGGTGGAGAGCATTAGGTGGGTGGGTGCAGGGTCAGGGTCCTGGTGGAGACCGTTGGGTGGGTGGGTGCAGGGTTAGGGGCCTGTTGGAGAGCGTAGCGTGGGTGCAGGGTCGGGGTCTGGTGGAGAGCGTTGGGTGGGTGGGTGCGGGGTCAGGGGCCTGGTGGAGAGCGTTAGGTGGGTAGGTGCAGGGTGAGGGGCCTGGTGGAGAGCGTTGGGTGGGTGCAGGGTCAGGGCCCTGGTGGAGAGCGTTGAGTGGGTGCAGGGTCAGGGGCCTGGTGGAGAGCATTGGATGGGTGCAGTGGGAGAGGCCTGGTGGGGAGCGTTGGGTGGGTGTGTGCAGGGTCAGAGGCCTAGTGGAGAGCGTTAGGTGGGTGGGTGCGTTTTTATCAGGGGCCTGGCGGAGAGCGTAGGGTGGGTGCACGGTCAGGGGTCTGGTGGAGAGCGTTGGGTGGGTGGGTGCAGGGTTAGGGGCCTGGTGGAGAGCGTAGGGTGGGTGCAGGGTCAGGGGTCTGGTGGAGAGCATTGGATGGGTGGGTGCGGGGTCAGGGGCCTGGTGGAGAGCATTGGGTGGGTGGGTGCAGAGTGAGGGGCCTGGTGGAGAGCATTGGGTGGGTGGGTGGGTGCAGGGTGAGGGGCCTGGTGGAGAGCATTGGGTGGGTGCAGGGTCAGGGGCCTAGTGGAGAGCATTGGGTGGGTGCAGGGTCAGGGCCCTGGTGGAGAGCATTGGGTGGGTGGGTGCAGGGTCATGGGCCTGGTGGAGAACGTTGGGTGGGCGCCTTATGCCCTGATGCAGCAGCACTCTGCTAGCTTCTGTCTTTGCCTCACTCCTTGTTGAGGGGTCGTCACTCGTGACTGCTGCATGTTGGAGAGTGTGGTGTGTTGTCTTTCAGTTTCATATTGTGTTCCTGCTCTGCTCCCTCGAGGACATCCTCCTGTGAAGCCCTTGTTCGGCCTCGTAGTTCTACATATATGGTCCTGGGCGAGGGCCTCAATCCTGGCCTCATGAATCCCTCCCAGTCTCCACTGTTCCACTGAGCACCGTGGGCCACACACAGATTCATATATATAGCGCTGTATAAAGCACCTACTGGTCATACGTCTTCAGAGGCTGTTTATGAATTTATGGTGATGTGTAAAGCCTCTTGCGCCGTGCTCTTTGCAATTTTACTACGCCATCCGATTCAATGCTCCCCAAAAGCAGCACAAGGCCCACTACCAAGTATTTTTTGCAGTTTTATATAGCGTGAACTCCACCCAAAAGCATCAGAGCGCTTTCCATTAGCACCAGTTGTGTTACAGACGGACATATTCATTTTTAGCCACATTGGGTGGGAAGGGTGCAAGGGGGTAGCCGGAAGGGTGCATGGCAGGGGGGAGAAGGGTGCAAGGCAGGGAGGAGAAGGGTGCAAGGCAGAGAGGAGAAGGGTGCAAGGCGGAGGGCAGAAGGGTGCAATGTAGAGGGGAGAAGGGTGCAAGGCAGAGGGGAGAAGGGTGCAAGGCAGAGAGGAGAAGGGTGCAAGGTAGAGAAGGGTGCAAGGCAGAGAGGAGAAGGGTGCAAGGTGGAGGGGAGAAGGGTGCAAGGCAGAGAGGAGAAGGGTGCAAGGTGGAGGGGAGAAGGGTGCACAGCAGAGGGGAGAAGGGTGCAATGGGGAGGGGCAGAAGGGTGCAAGGCAGAGGGAATAAGGGTACAAGGCAGAGGGCAGAAGGGTGCAAGGCAGAAGGGAGAAGGGTGCAAGGCAGAGGGGAGAAAGGTGCAAGGCAGAGTGGTTGCAAATAAAGTTTTATGATAGTGATGGCTACTCTCTGAAACCTTCATCACGTCTAGCCTTGATTCTTCATGTAGACGAGTGGTTCCCAAAGGGTGCGCGCCGGAAATCCGTGCGCGGGTAAAAAAATGGTGGGGAGCCACGGCCAACTGCCAATTAGGTCAAGGGAGCCACGGCTCAAAAAAGTTTGGGAACCACTGACCTAAAGTATATGATGTTCATGTTTTAATGATTGAATGTGTTTGTTGAATATAAATGTTACCTACATACATCCTGCATGAAGTCTCCTTTTGATGCTCAGTGTATTTATCTCAAGTGACAGCTGTGCCTTTGCTTTACACATTGCCTACGAGGAAATCCTGACTTCTCAGAGCCATGCTACCCAAGATTGAGCACAGGTTATGCAGCAAGTGATGAGAGCAGTAGGTTCTGTCTGGCTTGGGGCATACCTTTAGCCAACCAGAAAGAACTGCTTCAAAGAATTACACTCTTTCCATTTGTCAATATATTCCACTGTTCCAGAAGTTGTAGGAGTCATGAGTGCTACTTGGGTATTGTGACACTATATTATTAATTAAGTTGTTTGTATCACAGAAAACTATTATGTAGAGGGAACTGGAAATTTACTATTCTTAAACAGGTTTTCTGAAGGGGCTGGAGGACAAATTGGAACACGTTTCATCTATGCACCTTATAAAAATGGGACATTTGGCAAACCTATAAAATTTGAATTTCCTCCGCATTCTGCATATATACCTGTGTATATTTTGGAGCATAACATCTAGAAAAGAAATGTGACAGCACACTTTGGCAAACCCCAACAGTAATCACACCCCGGTAACTACCAGTGGTTAAAAGGTGTAATTGGTACAATACTTGCACATGAGTGGGTATATCACTCTGCTTTCAATATGTGGTGTTAGAACTGGGGGTCTCTAGTTGGCAGAGGTAGGTACCACTGTCCAAATAGGGACCCTTGCTTCTAGTCAGGACAAGGAGATAACCCTCTCAGATAACCCCTGCTCGCCCTCAAGGTAGCTTGGCCTGAGCAGTCTAGGCTAACCAGAGGCAATGCGTTAAGTATTTGTACCAACACTCACAGTAACACAGTGAAAACACCACAAACTGATTCTACAACAGTTTAGGAAAATAAAGATATTTATTCTAAACTACACAAGACCAAAAACGTCAAAAATCCAACATACACAATGCAAGGTTACGGTTTCAAATGAGTTCTTCAGGTTGTAATCAAAGTTCTTTAAGGTGTGATCAAATGATCCACAGATGCGTGAAAAGTTCACAGTTGTGTCACGTTTACTCACAGTACCTTTTGGATGCAACAAAGTTCCACAAGCAGGAAGCTGGTGCGGTGGAAACAAGCGATGCGTTACTCCTGAGACCCTGGGGAAGCGATGCGACAGCCCCGCTGCAGCAGCGGGCGTGCGGCGACGAATCCGGTCTGTAAGGGGAGGAAGGCAGCTTGCGTAGATTCCGGTGCGTAGGTTCCGTGGGAAGTCTGTTCTTGCAAAGGCACGATGCGCTGATCTCGTAGGGCTGCGACGATCTCCGGGGCGACGATGCGCAGGCCAGCGGAGACCCTCTCTCTCGCAGTTCCTCGATGTGATGTTTTCTGCGACGATGTTCGCAGCGACGTGATGCGGTCCGCAAGCAAGCGGGGTGGCGATCTCACCCAAGCGACAGGCTCTGCGACGACACTCGCAGCGATGGTCGATTCTCCCGCACCGGTCTGGTGCGTCCCGCCACCGAAGGGTGCGATGGCTCCGGCAGCGATGTTAGGCGCTGCGCCGATCTCGACCTTCGTAGCGGCGGGAAACTTCTCGCACTGTCGGGGATGCGCTCCGCAAGCGAGCGATGCGACACTTCTCAGCTTCACAAGTTTCTCAGCTTAGTCTCAAGCTTCCCAGCTCAGGTTCAACTTCTAGAGGCCCCACAACTGGATCAAGCACTCTACGAAGGACAGAACTCTCTCAGCAGAGTTCAGGGAGACTGGGGGTGAAGTCCTTTTGTTCCTGGGACTTCGGAAACAGGGAGCCAGCTCTTCTCAGGCCCTTGGAGACTCCTTCAAGACAGGGGACACAGCTCACAGCAAAGTCCTTCCCCTCTCCTTGGCAGCAAAGCGACAGCAGGTCAGTCCAGCAGAGCAACAGCAGGACAGTCTTCCTTCTTCAACGACAGCTTTCTCCTTGGCAGAGGTTCCTTCTTGATTTCCAGGATGATCTAATTTTCTGTTGTCAGGGGTCCTGTACTTATACCCCTAAAGTCTTTGTTCTCTCAGTGCATGTGGGCCCTGAGCCCGGTCTGAACCAGTTCTGGGTGGATCCTGAGCACCTTGACGTGCTGGCTGCATCTTTCCTTTCAGAGTGAGGGGCAGAGTCCTCCGCCGCCCAGCAGGAGGTGGAGCCAGCATTGTGGCAGGCAGGCACAGCCCTATTCAGCCCAGGTGCTAACTCCTCCCACCACTCAGGTAGCAATTGCTCCACTCAGCCTAGTGCTGACTCATCCAGCCTCTGGGGGGATTCCCCAGCCCCTGTCACTCACAAACCAGACAGTCAATACACAAACCTTTCCAGGCACGCAGAAGGGTCAGACAGGAGAACAGCAACTTTCTAAAAGTGCTGTCCTCAAACACAGGATCTAAAAACCACCTTTCCTAAAAGATGCGTTATTAAATTCTGAGTTCAGGGATACTAAATACTTATGTCCTATCTTGCTCCTATGGGAAGAAATGCTGTAACCACTGTAGCCGGCATCCCCCATGTTAACCTATGGAGCAAGATAGCCTTACAATAGTGAAAAACGAAAATGGCTGTAATTCACTACCAGGGCATGTCACCTGCACTAGTACATGCTCTACCTTTCACATACACGGCACCCTGCCCAGGGGGGTACCTTGGGCCTTCCATAGGGGTGACTGATGTGCACGAAAAGGGAAGGGTTCGGCCTGGTCAGCGGGGACGCCGACCAGGAGGACATGGCAGTTCTAAACTGCCCGTAGGCGCTGCAGTGGCAGGCCCGAGACACCATTTTAGGGCTACTCCTGTGGGTGGCACAATCAGTGCTGCAGGCCCACTAGTAGCATTCGTCATCACCGGCCCTGGCACACCCTGTGCACTTTACTAGGGACTTCGTGGTGATACAAATATGCCAAACATGGATATCCAATCATGATAACAATTTACATAGGGAGCACTTACACTCTGGCACTGATCAGCAGTGGCAGAGTGTCCAAAGCATCTAAACCAGCAAAAACGAATCCAGCACAGCATCAAAAATACAGGAGGCCGAGGCAAAAAGATAGGGGTAATCACGCCAAAAGATGTCAGGTCTAACATGTGGTTTTAACATTTCAATTAAATCTAATATAACTGCATTAATTAGCTTGAATTAATCAAATATGTCCTCCTCTGTCTGTTAGAAAATGGTGAGCCTGGCCCTAAGTATCCTCTTCTGTCGGGGCGGAGCTAGCGGAGCTAGCTGAGCTACGAGATGGCGGCGTTTTGAGGGAGCTCCTCCGGGATGCCCGATTAAGCATGGGCGAATTTTGCGAATCTCGCGTTCGCGAATTTTGCGGATTTGCGAATTCGCAATCCGCAAAATCCGCGAATTCTCGCGAATTTGCGGATTTTTTTTTTTGTGTTCGCAAGTGTTTCTGCCAGTTCGCGAGGATTTGGTACTAGTTCGCAATTGCGAACTTACTTGTCGGCTCGCAACGGTCGTGACTATGTTGTTTCTACGTCTGGTTCATCACCACAGCCTCCCAGCACCCTCTGTTTCACCACTGGCACCCTCTCTTTGACCCATGCCACCCTCTGTTACATCAATGCCACCCTCTGGTTCATCATCACTGTAGAAGATGGGGGGGAAAAGCAAGCCCACCTGCCCTGCTTGAACTGACATGAATTAATTTGGGGTTAGTTTATTAACAACACCTGCCCTGCCCCAACTGACAATAATGAATTAGGGGCTAATTAATGTGTCACTGAAAGAATTTCAAGTTCCAGCCTGGCACCTGCTTGTCTGCTCCTTTAGCTGTAAATCAGGACCTTTGTGGCATACAGTTAAGGTCAGAGCAGGGTCACACAATAGTTGCAAGCAGGCAACCGACTTCTGGAGGGCCCCCTCAGGAAGCACTACAGAGAATCGTTACAAATCATGAGGTTGACCTTTTGCACCTGCTCATTGCTTTTGCTTTTGCTAAAATCGTTTTTCGGTTTTTTCGCGCTATTCGCGGGGCGCGGCGTCGTGCGAAACCGACCGCGGAAGCCGCCAATTCGTGCGAATGAGCATTTTATTTTTTTGCGGCTTGTTGTTTCGCGAGTTTTTTTGCAGTATTCGCGAGCCGCTTGCAGCGCAACACGCGAATTTACCCCAAGGTCGAGTACGGGCGCGGCCATTTTGTTTGCGTGACGTATTTCCGTTTCCGCCCGCTATGTATAATCTCGCGCAGTAAGCGCATTGCGAGTAGAGGTTCGCACGAGATCGCGCGGGAAATCTAGAGGTTCGCACGAGATCGCGAGGAAAATCTCGCGCGAACTTACTTTCGCGCTCGTGAACGGGCGCCGGCCATCTTGTTTTTCATTCATTTCCTGTGTCTGGGCATGGTGTTTAATCTTCTTGATATCTTTGCCATTCTTTGCTTGTTTTCAGTTTTTTTTTTACGATTTTGCTTCTTATCTATCCCTCTCTTTTCCTAGCTGTATATTTTTGTCTTTTCTGCTATTTTTCTTTACTTTTAAACTACTTTTTTAAACTCTTTTCTTTTCTTCTTCCCTATCCTATTCTTTCTTAATTTTCTACTTCTTCCTACCTTACCTGCCCAGACCACGGTCAAGCCAGGCGCCGTGAAGCTGCCCAGGCACTTGAGGGCCGCAGCGGCGGCGGGGAGTAGTGCTGGACCCAGTGCCAGGACAGCATGCAGGAGATTGAGGGGGGAGCAGGTGACGCGACGGGAGATATTCAGCCCGGAGGAAGTGGGCGCACTGGTCTACTTCGTCCAGCGCCGCCTGCCCAGGACCATCGCGGGAGGCGGCAGGATCGCGGCCGGCGGCTACAACATGCGGGAGCGCCGGAAGCGGTGGGAGAAGGTGTGCTGGGCCATATCCCACATCTACGGGGTCCAGCGCACCTACAGCCAGGTCACCCATCGCTGGACGGACCTCCTGGACCGCGAGCGCGACCTGCTGGACCAGCTCGGCTTGGAGATCCCCGGGCTTGGTGAGTAGTAGTAGCCATTTAATCACTCACTACTATGATGTTTTCGCCTGCTCTGTGTTGTTGTATTGCAAATATTTGTTTTTTACATGGAGCAAGCCAATAATGCCGCTGATGACGATTACATTGTAGTTAAATTATATTTCAAAATCTTATGTGCATTTCAGGTGCACTGCTCTCCTTCTCAGTGGCGTTGCTACTATGCTTATTTGTTTTCTATTTCGTGGTCTCATTGGCCTGAGTAACTATTATGTATGAGTGTACTTTACAGAACTGCGTAATGCTAGACACTAGGGGGCAGATTACATTTACAAGCCCCTTGCGCCACGTTTACGTTGCCTTGCATGACGCAACAGCGGCGTAAACGTGCCGCATCCCTGCGAGTCATTTACAGCATGACGCATCTAGGGAGATGCGTCACGTTATAAAGCCATGGGCCTGCACCACAATGGGTGCGTTCCTAGTACGCAGGGTGGGCGGTCCGGCGGCTGTGCGGCTCGCAAAATTGCCTGCGTGAAATCTACAAGATTTAACGCAGGCACTTCTGCGACGCTGCTACGTCAATTCAATTCCTTATGTCCGCTCGAAGCAGGCGAAAGGACTGACACAGCATGTTAAGTATTGGGTGGCCCTGAGCATTACTGGAGTTGCATTGCGTTGGCGACGTGACTCCAGCGATGCGCTGCTCTTACGTGACGAGATGCGTCACGCAAGTGCCTACCCTTGCGCCAGGGTGCGCCGCATTGTAAATGAGGCGCATCTGCTGTGTCGCAAGGGTAGTTTTGCGTGACGCATTTGATCTGGCGCATCTCTGGAGATGCGCCAGAACGCGTAAGTAAGTATGCCCCTAAGGGGCAGAATTGCAATTACCGTCGCATCCCTGCAAAGTAGCAGGGATGCGCCATTAATTGTGCGGCCCGCTACCACCACCAAACATGGTGCGCCGTATTTGCAATGCAGCGCACCATGGGCCCAAAACGTCACCGAAGCTTTACTGCTGGAGTTGCGTCGCAACGATGGCGCAGCTCCAGCAATGCTCTGGGGTACCCTATCTCCCCAATGCTGGGTCAAGCCGTACGTCTGCTTCAAGCAGGTGCAGGGTTTGTGTGACGCATCATTGTCCTAAAGGTGACTGATTGAAATTTTGTAGATTTCCCTCAGCCACTTTTAGGATGTGTTCCAGCGCAGGAATGCCCTCCCTTGCGCCGGAACGCCCCCTGATGGCGCAGGGCTTTATAACAGGATGCATCTCCCAAATGCGTCACGTTGTTATAATATTATACGCCGCACCATGGCGCCCTTTTTTGTTTAGCTGCTGCGTCACAAAAGTCACGCAAGAACGGCGCAAAAGAGCCGCAAGGGGCTTAAATCTGCCCCTTCCTTTGTACCCCTGACAATAAGAAAAATAGTGGCGGTGGATTGATAGTTTGACTATTTAAATGACTGGTAATGTAGCAGGCAACTGTTAGTGTTGTCACTGATCTGACTGAAATCACAATGGAGTTTGTCTGTCACTTTGCGTCTTGCCTGCGGACTGCTGCCTGCCAGTCCTAGGTGAACGTTTCAGTAGTTTGTTTAGTGAGTTACGTGACTTTCGAAGTCACAGGTCCGCAAATAAATGAAAACTAACCCTAATCAATATAATTTCGCGGAAATATTTTGTTATTGTTCTTTTGAAATGTTTGATTTGGTTGACATTGACAAGCAACAATCATCCATGTTTTCTGTTCTTTCTTTCATGTTGTACGTCAGCTCCCCCCAGGGGCGAGAGGAGGACACAGGAGCAGCAGGCGGCGGATGCTGTTCAACAGGGCCAGGATCGGGCAGGCGAGGGCTCCTCTGCTGGCCCCAGTAAGTTTTCATTTTAGACGAGTACCTATTTTTCCTAGCGTTCCTCATTTGACTTTTTTCAAAATTGTCTTTGATCTTCTTGTAGACTGTATCTAAATTCTTATCCTGCCTCTACTATGACTCCCTGTGGTATTACTAGATTATTCTTATTAGTCTGTCTGTGTAGCTAACTAGGATTGCACGGTTGGCGAAACTCCCATGATTCTAGTCAGCAATAGCTCTATCAACTTAGTGCAGTCCTCTGGGATTGTCCATAATGTCTTTTGAAGTGTTCTATCTGGACTCATGCTTGCAAAAATTGCAAAACCTTTCGCTCAGTCACTCTAGTCTGGACCAAAAAACACAGATTGTATTTAAGTTTAAAAGCTTTATTAAAAGTAAACACATTTATTAAAATGAAGTCATAATAAAACTAAACGTTTAACTGATAATGGAAAAGTGGTTAGTGCTGACGATTAATTGAAGACATTTCTTGTGGTCGAGCCGAGCTCTCACCTGGTTTCAACTTGATCTTGTTGTTAGAAGTCCATCTTCTGTCTGTGTGGAGAAAAATGGTGCGTGTTAAAAAAACAGCCTTCATCAGTTGTGCCAAAAAGTGCAGCAAGACAACCTTCCCTGGAAAAAGGGACATTTTTTTTAACTTTAAAGTAGACAGTCACAAATTACATTGTTTTCACATGTCTTCATTCCTAGACCAAAGACTAGTGAGTGCTTTATTCTAACATTCTTAAATGTACTTTGTAGGTGGAACATCTGGTGGCGGGGCCAGTGTGGAGGTGGTGGTGCTCGACACGGAGGCGGAGGGCGATTCTTCAGGGGAGGAGGCGGCGGCTGTGAGAGTTGAGACGGTGGTGGTGGCGGCCAGAGGTAAGCTCTTATATATTCCTTACTTATTGAGATTGAAGACTAGCTGGGAAGGCAAGAATATGAGATGCATGGCTGGGTGAATGATGAAGCAATGATGGGTGGAAGGACAACAGCCTGGGTGGGTGACACAGAAACTGTATGTGTCCATATACCTGGATCATGCTACTATCTGACTCTTAGATAGCATATGTGTATCTAGAGCAGGGGTACTCATAGTACGGCCCGCGGTCCGGTGGTGGCCCGGCAAGCCTTCCTTGGCGGTGCGCAGACCTTGCAGACAATCACTGCTCCCCCGGCCCCCACAGAGCAGAGGCTTTTTTGTATTTCACCTGTTAGCGCCCCTGCATCTCCACTCTGACAATCACTGCTCCCCCGGCCCCCACAGAGCAGAGTGGAGATGCAAGGCCACAAAGAGGTGAAATAGAACAAAGCCTCTGCTCTGTGGGGCCGGGCAAGCAGTGATTGTCAGGGTGGAGAAGCAGGGGCGCTACAACAAACAAAGCCTCAATAATATGTTAATGGTCTTTTAAAGACCTGTTAAGTACTTTGGTGTTGTTGTCTGTGTGTGCGCGTTGAGGAAGCGGTCTCAACCCGGGCTGAAGGCTGACACAGATAGACACACACACAGTGAGATGACAGAGGTGGAGGGAGAGGGAGGGCAGGAGGGAGAGAGAGATGGAGAGGGAGGGCAGGAGGGAGAGCAGGAGGGAGAGATATGTATGTAAATGCTGGGTCTGGTGGCTCAGTGGATGAGGGCATCTGCTGCAGGGACCTGTGTGCAACCTCATGGTCACAAGTTATCGTTTTGCTTTAGCCCCGCCCCCTCTGACTCCGCCCCCACCAGTGCGGCCCTCGGCCACAAACTACACTGTAAATTTAGCCCCTGAGAGAAAGTTTTTGAGTACCCATGATCTAGAGAGAGTAGACGGTCAGTGGATGAACTAAGTGTAACTTTGAAGAGCATGTAACACTGCACCCGCACGTCCGTTCCAGTGTAGGAAAGGCAAGGAAAAGAAGTTTTCATTTTGTCCAAATACTACCATCAATAGTAGCAGTAGTTTGTATTGCAAGCACAGCATAGATCCGGTTATTACGGTGGCCACTCCCTACCTCTCTTAATAGGTTTAGTAGTACTCAGTCATTCATGTGTGGATGTATCACTGGTCACTCAATAAAAAGCAAAGCACCTAAAGTCATCCCATATATAAGCAAAAACATCCCATGTGAAGTGATAGATAATCAGATTATTTATCTTCTTCAATTTTCCATTTCTAGTACTCATTTCCACTGTAGGGTGAAAGATAAATTAATTAAGCAGTAGCCCTTGAGTTGTAACAGAGTATTCTCAGTGCCACCCGTAATAGAAAAGTAAGAGCTTCACCACTTGCATGTACTGGACGGGTACAATAACGCAACGCAAGTCTAGGTCACTCCTCATGGCGTGCATCTCTTTTTCTCGGGTGCAAGTTTACTGCGCTGGCATTATGCCGGCTTGCAGAAGATAACGTACCAATTTTCCTAAACAAGAGACAAGAAGAAGAATAAGACTGGTGTACTTTCATAGTCGACTCCAATGGAAGTCCATAGTGCTCGTAGAATTTGTTCCTTAAACTCCCACTAATGTTAGAGCAAGGATGAAGAAGTGTGAGGTTAGATAGATACTGGCCTCAATAGTTATGTAATGCGCTTGCAAGTTGCTAGTTGTAGTGCAACACAAATTTCTGCTGAATGATTGAGTTAATCTTAAAGAGCATTGGTTACAGACTATGTCTTTCTTTCTTCATATAGGTTCTCCTTCCAAACGAACAAGGAGGAAGGAGCTGGCTAGAGCGGCCCGGCAACGGAGGATCGATGCCACTGTGGCCGAATATCGGCGGCTGGTGGCCCTGGAGGACGAAGAAAGTGTGCAGTCGACCACAACAACTACGTCGTCTGCATCGGCCTCCGTTCCCCCACGGGCTGCCAGTGCCACCCAGCACAGTGGTCCACCCAGACTGAGCCGGGCTGCCAAAGCCAAACGCCACCGCCGAGTAGCAAGGACAACAGCTTCCTCTCACAGCCGTTGCACCTACAAGGCATTGAAGGCACGCCTGCGCCGCAGTACCCTGATGGTGTCCCGCCTCCAGCAGGAGCTCCACCACTTTTCAAAGGAGTTGGAGGGGCTCCGCGTAGAGCACGCCTTGCTCCGCCAGGAGCATGATGCCCTGGCCCAAAAAGTTGACAGCATCCACCCATAGTGTCCCTTGCCCCTTTTTTAGAGACTTTTGGGGGGTGGGAATTGGGAGTTGGGTTTTTGGGGACTTTTGAAGGACAATCGTTGGGGTTAGGGAGGGTCTTGCGGGAGATTATTTTGTTAGGGATATAAATATACTTTTTCAAACTTTATCTGAGCATACCCGTTTCTTACTGCTTGCCTGGTGGGTGGGGGTTTAACAGTGACTTTGTTTTCCTGAAAGTTTAGTTCCATTTTCTTCCTTTAAGTGTAAATGCCCAAATGTTTTCAACACTAAGTGCCTCTCACAGACTAAGTGAAGTGAATCCAAGAGTCCTAGGACTTTAGTAGTACTACCTTCAGTCTCTCGTCTCTCCTACTAATACTCCATTATACCCCCAAACCACCAAACGCTTATCTTACCTGTAATTTGTGTTTGAAAGTAGGGCTAGACCCAGGGCTGGCTCCACGGGAAACAGCGAATAAGGTTGGCAATCTTGGTCGGATAAAATTTCCTCATAGCAGTGGTACTAGTGGTGTGACACAGTGGCAGTTGCATGCCTATGAAAAAAAAGAAAATGAAATCTGGTTTGTCCTCCTGAGCAATTCAACGGTACAACTGAGAATATAGCAGGTGACAGAAGTACAGTAGAACAGTGCCACATTGTAGCCTAACAAATGGTAAAGTATAACTACTAATTCGGTTGAAGTTCTTTCACATTAGCAATGGTTCTTTGTCAAGCAGAGTAAGAATATATCCTCGGATTTCTTCACCAGCCTGTTGCTATCACCTTATCCTCCCCAGCAAGTGTGTGGATTTATTGCTGTAATTTAGTCACACATCAATCAAAACCACACAGCCCGGGGGAAGAGGGTTAGGGTTTGAAAAATGGATGGGTACGGGGGTTTTTGGGAAAGGTTTTGGCAGACAAGAAAAAATAGCACAGCATAGACAAACAATTGTGAACATAAACAAATCTTTGGGTACAAACCTATCCATCAATCTTTGAAAGTGCATGCACTACTGCATGCATGTCAGTGAAAAGTAAGTAGTACATTCGACAACTGTGGAAGAAAGAATGCGACAGTACAGGGCCTGTGTGGAATTATTGATAACGATATTCAACATAAGGTCTCTGTAGCCAGATACCCGAGAGCCTTGCTGGTCACTATAAATCCATTCACAACAACACTCAATGGGGTTGGTCTGGAAGGTATAGTAGATAGAAAAGGAGAAATTAGTTTTTTTCTAGGTGTCCCCTCACTCACCAGGGTTGCCCCTTGGTGACATGCTTCATCATTGGGGCCATCCCAGTCCTCTACGGCCTGGGGCGTGCTGCGACTTGCGAATTACGTAGGAGCACTTACAAATGACTATGTGTGGTGCAGATGTGATAGTGGAGTGGACTAAGTGATGTGTTAAGGGATCAATTTAGAAGCAGAGAGAGATCCAAGAAATGCAGTCACAGTCAGAGAAAAAGGCAAGGGATACTGTATCTATGTGGTTGTAGTGGTCCTGTTGGAAGTGGTAAGTAAGTTGCCTGCAGAAAAAAAATCCTCCTATTAGCGGCACTCCTCCATTGCAGCCGACGCTTCGTCCATCGATGTTGGTCACCAGAAGACACCCTGTAAAAAAAAGCACAGCATAGACAAACAATTGAACATAAACAATTCTTTGGGTACAAACCTATCCATCAATCTTTGAAAGTGCATGCACTACTGCATGCATGTCAGTGAAAAGTAAGTAGTACATTCGACAACTGTGGAAGAAAGAATGCGACAGTACAGGGCCTGTGTGGAATTATTGATAACGATATTCAACATAAGGTCTCTGTAGCCAGATACCCGAGAGCCTTGCTGGTCACTATAAATCCATTCACAACAACACTCAATGGGGTTGGTCTGGAAGGTATAGTAGATAGAAAAGGAGAAATTGGTTTTTTTCTAGGTGTCCCCTCACTCACCAGGGTTGCCCCTTGGTGACATGCTTCATCATTGGCTCCATCCCAGTCCTCTACGGCCTGGGGCGTGCTGCGACTTGCGAATTACGTAGGAGCACTTACAAATGACTATGTGTGGTGCAGATGTGATAGTGGAGTGGACTAAGTGATGTGTTAAGGGATCAATTTAGAAGCAGAGAGAGATCCAAGAAATGCAGTCACAGTCAGAGAAAAAGGCAAGGGATACTGTATCTATGTGGTTGTAGTGGTCCTGTTGGAAGTGGTAAGTAAGTTGCCTGCAGAAAAAAAATCCTCCTATTAGCGGCACTCCTCCATTGCAGCCGACGCTTTGTCCATCGATGTTGGTCACCAGAAGACACCCTGTAAAAAAAAGCACAGCATAGACAAACAATTGAACATAAACAATTCTTTGGGTACAAACCTATCCATCAATCTTTGAAAGTGCATGCACTACTGCATGCATGTCAGTGAAAAGTAAGTAGTACATTCAACAACTGTGGAAGAAAGAATGCGACAGTACAGGGCCTGTGTGGAATTATTGATAACGATATTCAACATAAGGTCTCTGTAGCCAGATACCCGAGAGCCTTGCTGGTCACTATAAATCCATTCTCAACAACACTCAATGGGGTTGGTATGGAAGGTATAGTAGATAGAAAAGGAGAAATTAGTTTTTTTCTAAGTGTCCCCTCACTCACCAGGGTTGCCCCTTGGTGACATGCTTCATCATTGGGGCCATCCCAGTCCTCTACGGCCTGGGGCGTGCTGCGACTAGCGAATTACGTAGGAGCACTTACAAATGACTATGTGTGGTGCAGATGTGATAGTGGAGTGGACTAAGTGATGTGTTAAGGGATCAATTTAGAAGCAGAGAGAGATCCAAGAAATGCAGTCACAGTCAGAGAAAAAGGCAAGGGATACTGTATCTATGTGGTTGTAGTGGTCCTGTTGGAAGTGGTAAGTAAGTTGCCTGCAGAAAAAAAATCCTCTTATTAGCGGCACTCCTCCATTGCAGCCGACGCTTCGTCCATCGATGTTGGTCACCAGAAGACACCCTGTCCACTGCCTGCCTGATGCTGAATTGTGGCTCGCTACTGTGAAGCCTGACTCCATCCTTTTTTCCCCATTGCAGAGACTGAAACCCGGCCTGTAATTATTCAACGAAAAACAGGAAGTGATATAATATTACAACACCACTGATAAATTAATATAAGGTATGTAGGCTGTGGAGTGCAAAAAGTCACAATTTGATTTTCCTAGTAGACAGTACAATATTTTTGAAAGTGCGTACTCTGTCTGAGTCACCTTTTGAAGGATAAATAAGTATGGGCAAATTAATGTAGCGGATCTTTCCCCTCAAGCTAGGTGTACTGTAAACTGTGTTTTAGAACAAAATTAGATCTTCCTAGCAGTGCTCCCACCCAGACCCTTACTAAAGCCAGTCGCAAAAATGTAGAAGACCCCCAATCAAATCTCAAAAAACGAGGCCTAGCAGAAAACTGGTGACAAAACTTACTTTGAAAGTAAAAGTAGGCCGAAGTACCCCTTTCCTAATTACCCCTTACCCACCGTGGATTGCATTCAAACCACTTGCAAGCAACCAAGCAAAATTAGCCATAGCCAGCATCGCTCCAAGACTCGAAATCCCCCCCACTCAAACACATGCAATAGAAATACTGCTAACCCTAACGAACCCTAAGTTAAGAATAGTGGCAAAGGCTTTCTTTAACTATGCCAAATCCCCCCTTTCCCACCATGGATTTTCTTCAAATGACTTGCAACCAAAATTACACATTCTCACGAGTGCTCTAAGACCCCAGAACTCAGTTGCAAAAATCTAGAACACCCCGAAACACATGCAATCCTGCTGCTAGGGCTAACCCTAACGAACCCTAAGTTACAAAAAGTGCCAAAAGGCTTTTCCGCGAGGATTTTGTCCCAACCACTTCTACCCGGTATTAGACCTTCCCAGGAATGCCCCAAGACCCGCCAACCCACCCGCCAAGAAGCATAACACCCCCAAACAGGCCAAAAGCAAAATCTCATACTTGCAATATTTCTCGGCCTTCGGTCCAAACGCGCTGCGTAGCTAGGCCATAAGTCGGGGTTGCCACGACGGATTTCCTGAAAAGCAAATGCAATCAAGATTAGAGTGTCCCAGCAGTGCTCCCAGACCACGAAACTCACCCACAATCAGACGGAACCCCCCCTAAGAGCAGCTCAAAGGCAAGCAAGTCATCAAAAACACAACATTTTTTCCGCCTGGGATTTGGTCCAAAACAGTTTTATCCGGTATTAGAGCTTCCCAGCAATGGCCCCAGAGCCGTCAACCCAGGAGAAAACGAGTAGAAGACCCCCAAACAGCCAAAGAGCAAAAGTACAAAAATGGGGACTTAGTCAATTTTTCACAAATTTCCCAAATCACTCCGCGCGCGCTCTGCAGCTAGGCCCTAACTCCCCTCTGCCACCATGGATTTGCTTCAAACCTCTTGCAAAGTAAAGTATATATAGCCAGCAGTGCGCCCAGACCCCGAAACCCACCCACAAACACCAGGAAGCCCCCCAAACAGGCCCCCGAAAATGCTACATTGAGCAAAATGTCAGAAATAGCCAAAAAAAAATCGGCCTGGATTTTGTCCCAACCACTTCTACCCGGTATTAGACCTTCCCAGGAATGCCCCAAGACCCGCCAACCCACCCGCCAAGAAGCATAACACCCCCAAACAGGCCAAAAGCAAAATCTCATACTTGCAATATTTCTCGGCCTTCGGTCCAAACGCGCTGCGTAGCTAGGCCATAAGTCGGGGTTGCCACGACGGATTTCCTGAAAAGCAAATGCAATCAAGATTAGAGTGTCCTAGCAGTGCTCCCAGACCACGAAACTCACCCACAAACAGACGGAACCTTCCCTAAGAGCACCTAAAAGGCAAGCAAGTCATCAAAAACACAAAAAAATTTCTTCCTGGGATTTGGTCCAAACCACTTTTATCCGGTATTAGAGCTTCCCAACAATGGTCCCAGAGCCGTCAACTCACCTGCAAAGAGGTACAACAACACCCCCACAAGTGCTGAGTCTTTCTTCATTGGGCGTAAACCAGCCCTCTGGTTTGATGGAAATAGGAGTCTGGAGGAGGAGGATAGAGGAGCATGTTCTTCTGAACTTGTGAACCTGAGGAATGCAGACTGCGGCAACTTCAAATCAATTAGCAAACCAGTGAAGACAGTTCTGCTGATGGGCTTGATTTTGTGATTATCTGATTAAAGTTTGAAATATATTAACTGTGCACAACAAAGAAAGACAGACACACAGGAATAAAAGTGAATAGGGACGAAAAAGAAAGTTATTGATTCGTTGTCTCATTTTCAGGGCTCGGTATCACGGTCCAGGAATAAGAATAAGGCTTCGTCATCATACTCTGCGAATTCAGGCAGGGTGAGCTCAGTGTCACCTGACAGAGTAGAAATTCCCTCATCTATGTTGCTGGCCACCTCCTCTTCATCCGGCACGCTCTCTCGTACTCTGAAATCTGGTGGTATGAGGTGCTGATTCATCTTGATCATTGTTAACCTCTCCACATTTTTGGGCGAGAGGCGGCTCCGTTTGGGAGTTACAATGCCACCAGCCGCACTGAAAACCCGTTCAGAAGACACGCTTGCGAGTGGGCAAGACAAGTAGTTTAAAGCCAGGTTGGTGAGCTGTGGCCACAATTCTTTTTTCCCATGCCAATACGCCAATGGGTCAGAATTAACATAGACCTCTGTTGAGTCATTCAGATAGTCCTTCACCATCGACTCAAGGTCCTCATCCAAGGTTCCTCCACTTTGCTTAGCTCTTGCTGTGCCTCTGACCTTTTGAGAACCAAACCCACGCAGAGCTAGCCAATCCTCTTCAGCCTCCAATGTTTCTGTTGTGTTTCGTGCAGATGATCCGGTTGCCGGTGTCTTTAACGGCTGAGAGGTCACTTGTGCCACAGCCACAGGTGCAGAAGTGGATTGTTTTGACTGGGGATGGCCTGCTGATGTACTGCCAATTCCTTCAATTTCCAGCCGTTCTGTTTCAAACCTCTTGGCTGACAAGGCTAGCCAACGTTTGTACTTTGGAACATGTTCATCATCAAAAGGAAAGAATGCTTGGCCTGCCAGCGCCTTTTTGTAGCGTGGATCCAGAATAGTAGCACAAATGTAATGCTGTTCTGAGTGGATCTTTTTAAGACGTTCATCACCTTGTAGGAGCTCTAATAATTGCTCAGCCAGAAGCAAAGAGTCTTAGTTTTTGTCATCTTTTTCAAACACAGAACACACCTCCTTCAGTTGGTCCTCCAGCATGTACAACAATGGGATAGCTTTTCCCAAATTAGAGTCCTCCTTGCTGACTGCACGCGTGAAGAACTCAAAAGGACGAAGCATGCGTGTCAGGCTTTGAACTATGTTCCATTGCGGCCCACCCATCCTCAGCTCCTCTGTACCCTCTGTAAGGAAATATTGATCGAGTTCCGTATACTGCTCATACAGACACTCAAGCATGTAGAAGGTTGAGTTCCAACGTGTTACCACCTCCTGGATGAGTGCTTTCACTGGCATTTTACGTTGATATAGCAGGCTCCTCAGCTGCTTCCGGGCCTTAAAAGAATGGCTGAAATGCTTGCACATTTTTCGGCAGGTGTCCAATACACTGTACGCTGCACTGGCTTTATTAGCCAAGAATTTTTGGACAACCAGGTTTATACAGTGCGCCAAACACGGCACTCTGAAATAGTAACCGTCCCTCATGGCCTTAACTATATTGGCGCCATTGTCCGTGGAAACATAACCAACCCGCGTTTTAGTGGGGACAGCCAGTTAAGGACCTTTGTGTTAAAGACATCCAAAATGTTTTCTGCTGTGTGACGTTTCTCCAAACCAAACATGGCTAGTGTTGCATGTTTCCGAGCAGCTTTAAAAACAATGTCCGTGTCAACACCTGTGTTTAGCTTTGCTTTAGCCCCTGAAAAAGAGACCCAGTGTGCAGTGATGCACATGTAATCAGCGCCTGCGCCACTGGTCCACATGTCTGTTGTCAGATGTATAGTGTGAACAGCACTCTTCTGCAAAGCTGCCCCAATCACCTTCAGAACATCTTCATGTAGTGCTGGAACCGCAACTCGGGCAAAATAGAACCGGCTAGGAACCTTCCATTTAGGGCAGAGCGCTGCCACTAATTCTAGAAAACCAACCCCTTCTACAAAAGAAAAAGGGAGAAGGTCCAGAGCTAGCATTTTAGCCAGCTTAGTGTTATACAGACGCGTCATTGGGTGGTTGCGTTCATATTGCGCTTCTGTAAACAACATCTTTTTAATGTTGCCCTGGACCAAGGATTTACGGGATGATGATATCTTCGACCCAGTTACGCTCGCTGATGAACTTTTCCGCATTGATGTCTCACTCTCTCCCACACTCTTAGTGTGGCTCACATGGGGTGTGCTGCTGACAGGGGTACTGGGTGTAAGTGAAGTGTTTGAATCGTCTTCTTCCTCCTCGTCATCATCAGATGAAAAATCAACGTTTTCATTACGTGCAATTCTGGCTTGCATAAACGCCTCTAGGTGCGGAAGCCATTGGACAGGGTGCGCTCTCTTAAGATGACCTCTCTGGCCTCCGGTACCATAGTTAGAACCAAGCTTACCACGACCAACTCGAACCTTACAAAGGCTACAAATGGCTACGTTTTCCATTTTTGGGCAAACACTAAAGAAGTCCCAAACTGGAGACTTGAAATGTCTTTGGGGGCCGGAGGAGGCGGCGATACTGGTGGTGGTGGTCCTGCTGCTAATGCCAGATGAAGTGGAGGATGTGGATTGCCGAACTTCAGTACGTTTTGCACTTTCACCACCACGAATTGAGGTCGAGGTGGGTACCTTCTTGCGAGGAAGAAATATGGAAGCGGTAGGTTTTGGTGTACTACTTAACTCCAAA
Source organism: Lissotriton vulgaris (assembly GCF_964263255.1). Lineage (NCBI taxonomy): Eukaryota > Metazoa > Chordata > Amphibia > Caudata > Salamandridae > Lissotriton > Lissotriton vulgaris. Next base: position 1,225,069,314 of record NC_141685.1, read on the forward strand.
TCTAATGATTCCATTTCCATTGCCTCCTCGTCGAAATCATCATCACGCTCAGCAGCTTCTCGGGATAGGGTCAAAATGTCTCTTTGCTGCATGCCCGGTGGGGCTGCAGTGACCTTTGTGATGACTGGCTCGTCGTCATCGTGAGAGGCTTCATCACCAGCAGTATCTGTCACTTCTTGTTGAGCCTCATCACACTCCATAGGTATGAGTTTTTCGACGACCTTCCTTTTACGCTTAGGTACCTTTGTCAGATCATGGTGTGCCTCATCCTCAGACCGCAGTGGTGGTTCCCAAGCTGGATCCGTATCATCAGAAGGAGGTGGGCTTGAAGAAGATGTAGACACCCCCCTTGATCTTTTCCTTGCTAGGGATGTGGAAGACAATGAATGATCATCAGGAGGAGTGGCTTCCAATGATACCTCAGCTTCATTGTTGATTTCCTGATGTGCCCCTACTTCGGGAGGAACAACTATTGTGGGCACTTGTGAACCTCCATGCACCTTTGCTTGCGCATCTCCTTTTGCTGCCTCTCCTTCCACATGTACTTGGGCGTGTACTTGCACATGGTGTTGTTGTTGCGGCTGTGGTTGTTCAACACTTGTCAGATGAGTTACAACAACCTGTGTTGATTCAGGGACATTGCTGCTACTTTCTTGCGATGAGCCAACATCACTGGTCGATGGTGATTGGAGAAGTACACTGACTGCCTCTGAAGCACTCAAGGGCTTTGACTTAAGTTGGCGTGGTGGTGGAGGCACTGAACCCAATGGAGCAGGGGTGCTGCTCCCAGCTTGGTCCCCAGCAGATCCTGCTGCTGCAGGCGTACTTTTTTTTTTGCTCCCGAAAAACGTGGCGGGTGGCACACCAGCCTCCTTGGTAACTTGCTTCTTCTGCTCCTTACTAGCAACTTTCTTGCTAGAGGAGCTACGGAGAAATTTTTTGGGGGCCATCTTCTTCAGAGCAGGTCAGACAGCAGGCCGCAGTTGCACGAATTGTAGAGTTGTCTGAGGCCAGACGTGACGTCGCGTGACGTTATGCTGCACACACACACCGCTGCAGGACTTCTTCCTGGCACTGGTGGTTCTCTTGAGTCTTGTGCACCTAAAAACAATGGAAGACAGAGGAACATCAGTTCAGTTATACACCACAAAAAAAAATCGAAAAACACTGCAAAATCAGCACAATCCCATTCCATCCATGCCCTCCATGATGTTTAAATTCAAGACAACCCACAGAAAGACTAGGCCCATGCAAGACTCACTACCCCTGGGCATTAATAAAGGTTGAAAAGTAGGAAAAATGGTTGCAGCCTTGCAGGCCTAACAACAAAGCCTGCATTCAAAATGGCCACTTGCCTGCCAGCACATGGCCAGTGCCTGTAGCTGCACTCAAAATGGCCACCAGCCACATGGCCTGTCCCTCCCCATGAACACCCCCAAAAATCGAAAAACACTGCAAAATCAGCACAATCCCAATCCATCCATGCCCTCCATGATGTTTAAATTCAAGACAACCCACAGAAAGACTAGGCCTATGCAAGACTCACTACCCCTGGGGCATAAATAAAGGTTGAAAAGTAGGCAAAATGGTTGCAGCCTTGCAGGCCTAACAACAAAGCCTGCATTCAAAATGGCCACTTGCCTGCCAGCACATGGCCAGTGCCTGTAGCTGCACTCAAAATGGCCACCAGCCACATGGCCTGTCCCTCCCCATGAACACCCCCAAAAATCGAAAAACACTGCAAAATCAGCACAATCCCATTCCATCCATGCCCTCCATGATGTTTAAGTTCAAGACAGCCCACAGAAAGACTAGGCCCATGCTAGACTCAAATACCCCTGGTGAAAAGGCCACAAGTACAGGCCCAAAAAACGAAAATCACTGAAAAATCAGCACAATCCCATTCCATCCATGGCCTCCATGATGTTTAAATTCAAGACAACCCACAGAAAGACTAGGCCCATGCAAGACTCACTACCCCTGGGCATAAATAAAGGTTGAAAAGTAGGCAAAATGGTTGCAGGCCTAACAACAAAGCCTGCATTCAAAATGGCCACTTGCCTGCCAGCACATGGCCAGTGCCTGTAGCTGCACTCAAAATGGCCACCAGCCACATGGCCTGTCCCTCCCCATGAACACCCCCAAAAATCGAAAAACACTGCAAAATCAGCACAATCCCAATCCATCCATGCCCTCCATGATGTTTAAATTCAAGACAACCCACAGAAAGACTAGGCCCATGCAAGACTCACTACCCCTGGGCATAAATAAAGGTTGAAAAGTAGGCAAAATGGTTGCAGGCCTAACAACAAAGCCTGCATTCAAAATGGCCACTTGCCTGCCAGCACATGGCCAGTGCCTGTAGCTGCACTCAAAATGGCCACCAGCCACATGGCCTGTCCCTCCCCATGAACACCCCCAAAAATCGAAAAAGACTACAAAATCAGCACAATCCCATTCCATCCATGGCCTCCATGATGTTTAAGTTCAAGACAGCCCACAGAAAGACTAGGCCCATGCTAGACTCAAATACCCCTGGTGAAAAGGCCACAAGTACAGGCCCAAAAAACAAAAATCACTGAAAAATCAGCACAATCCCATTCCATCCATGGCCTCCATGATGTTTAAATTCAAGACAACCCACAGAAAGACTAGGCCCATGCAAGACTCACTACCCCTGGGCATAAATAAAGGTTGAAAAGTAGGCAAAATGGTTGCAGGCCTAACAACAAAGCCTGCATTCAAAATGGCCACTTGCCTGCCAGCACATGGCCAGTGCCTGTAGCTGCACTCAAAATGGCCACCAGCCACATGGCCTGTCCCTCCCCATGAACACCCCCAAAAATCGAAAAACACTGCAAAATCAGCACAATCCCATTCCATCCATGGCCTCCATGATGTTTAAGTTTAAGACAGCCCACAGAAAGACTAGGCCCATGCTAGACTCAAATACCCCTGGTGAAAAGGCCACAAGTACAGGCCCAAAAAACGAAAATCACAGAAAAATCAGCACAATCCCATTCCATCCATGGCCTCCATGATGTTTAAATTCAAGACAACCCACAGAAAGACTAGGCCCATGCAAGACTCACTACCCCTGGGCATAAATAAAGGTTGAAAAGTAGGCAAAATGGTTGCAGGCCTAACAACAAAGCCTGCATTCAAAATGGCCACTTGCCTGCCAGCACATGGCCAGTGCCTGTAGCTGCACTCAAAATGGCCACCAGCCACATGGCCTGTCCCTCCCCATGAACACCCCCAAAAATCGAAAAACACTGCAAAATCAGCACAATCCCATTCCATCCATGGCCTCCATGATGTTTAAGTTCAAGACAGCCCACAGAAAGACTAGGCCCATGCTAGACTCAAATACCCCTGGTGAAAAGGCCACAAGTACAGGCCCAAAAAACAAAAATCACTGAAAAATCAGCACAATCCCATTCCATCCATGGCCTCCATGATGTTTAAATTCAAGACAACCCACAGAAAGCCTAGGCCCATGCAAGACTCACTACCCCTGGGCATAAATAAAGGTTGAAAAGTAGGCAAAATGGTTGCAGGCCTAACAACAAAGCCTGCATTCAAAATGGCCACTTGCCTGCCAGCACATGGCCAGTGCCTGTAGCTGCACTCAAAATGGCCACCAGCCACATGGCCTGTCCCTCCCCATGAACACCCCCAAAAATCGAAAAACACTGCAGAATCAGCACAATCCCATTCCATCCATGGCCTCCATGATGTTTAAGTTCAAGACAGCCCACAGAAAGACTAGGCCCATGCTAGACTCAAATACCCCTGGTGAAAAGGCCACAAGTACAAGCCCAAAAAACGAAAATCACTGAAAAATCAGCACAATCCCATTCCATCCATGGCCTCCATGATGTTTAAATTCAAGACAACCCACAGAAAGACTAGGCCCATGCAAGACTCACTACCCCTGGGCATAAATAAAGGTTGAAAAGTAGGCAAAATGGTTGCAGGCCTAACAACAAAGCCTGCATTCAAAATGGCCACTTGCCTGCCAGCACATGGCCAGTGCCTGTAGCTGCACTCAAAATGGCCACCAGCCACATGGCCTGTCCCTCCCCATGAACACCCCCAAAAATCGAAAAACACTGCAAAATCAGCACAATCCCATTCCATCCATGCCATCCATGATGTTTAAGTTCAAACTAGCCCACAGAAAGACTAGGCCCATGCTAGACTCAAATACCCCTGGTGAAAAGGCCACAAGTACAGCCCCAAAAAACGAAAATGACTGAAAAATCAGCACAATCCCAATCCATCCATGCCCTCCATGATGTTTAAATTCAAGACAACCTACAGAAAGACTAGGCCCATGCTAGACTCAAATACCCCTGGTGAAAAGGCCACAAGTACAGCCCCAAAAAACGAAAATCACTGAAAAATCAGCACAATCCCAATCCATCCATGGCCTCCATGATGTTTAAGTTCAAGACAACCCACAGAAAGACTCAGTCCACCCACCACTGAGTACCCCTGGGCAAAAGGCCCCAAAACAGCCCAAAAATCGAAAATTCCAAAATTTTAGTTGCAGCAACTGTAATGCCCCAAACAAACTTACTTGTACAATTTCTAATCCAACAGTGATCCAAAGAAAGTCAAAAAGGCCTCAAATCCAAATATCCAGCAGCATCCACAAAAAGTAATCCTTCCAGCTCCAGATCCAAATGAAAAGTGACCAGGAGATGGACAAAGCACTGGGAGGAGCCTGCTGAACAGGAACAGGAAGTTGAAGACTGTGGGGCACTTCCTTCCTCCCACCCCCCTCCCCCCCTCCCCAAAATGGACTCCTCGCTAAAAAAGTGCAGGCAAATGTCAACCTAAGGAGTTATTCAGATAAAAATCATCATTTCTAGAAGGTTTATGCTGCTTGCTGGTGGATTTCTTGTGCAGAATTGCAAATTTTATATTTTCGCTCGCCGCATCTCAAATCTCGCAATTGCGAAGTACCGCGAGACGTGATCTCGCCGTACTCGCGTTGACAAACTCTCGCTGGCAATCCGCGATGACGTTGCGCGCTCGCCAATTCCCGCGGGATCACACAGCAAGATCCAAAATGGCGCAGCACTCGCAAACTATCGAGAAAAACAACCCGGCAAACGATGATAAACGCCGCGCGCCGCAAAAATTGTATGGACCCTGCAGTGTGGGACCACCACTACGTATTCTCTTGTTGCTTTCAGATATTTCCCCAACGCAATTGTAATATCTAAAAATGACATTTCTGTAAGGAGGTCGATGGCGTCATTACGAGATGTCACCTCATATTTAAAAAAAATTGGACGTAAAAAAGCTTTCCGAATTGCTAAAATCCATGTACAATCAAGCAGTATATGTAAAAAATAATTTCTTACTCCAAGACCACATTTACAAGTACCGTCGGGTGGGATCAGAGCCACTCTTATTTTTCTTTCAATCTTCCATGGATTTAGGCCCACCCGAACCTTCAAGATTTCATGTCTTAGCCATGTATTGTGCAGTAAATCCAGGTATGGGAACCGGACCTCCTTTTCCCATTCATTCTTTACCCAATTCACCGATTTGTTTAGCCTCAGATAGTCCATGTCTTGTGATCTGGAGTATTCGTGCCCTTGGTCTCTAATCATTTTTTTAGTACAGACTATATTCAACAATGGTGGGGAGAGGCTCAATTTCAAGTGCGCGGCTACCGTCTGGAGGGTTTTCTTCACATCTCGCGCCCAGCATAAGCTGCTTACTTGAATTTCCTCTCTACACCAAATTTAAACCTTCTCTTCACCACCAGACTCCTTTCGGTTCCAAAATCTTATTAATGACATTTGAGTCTTTACATCCCATGATGTCAATCCCACCTCCATTCTAATAGCTTGAATCATGGAGCTATTTGGTAAGGACAGCAACATTTTCAGAATTTTACCTTCTTCCCAGTCCCACCCGCTTTTACCACTCAGGTAAAGCACCTCTGCTCCATAAAGCACTTGTGGGGGGATCATAACTTTAAAAGCAGTGGCTGGTGCAGGAAGCAAAATAGCGGCCCCACCACTTACCCGCGTGGATCCAGTGGCATAGGGGGCGTCCGGCACTGTGATTCAAGAGACGACGACTACCACAGCACAGTGAAGGCCAGTACCTATCCCACATGGTACAGAATATACAGATTACTGAGCCTTGGTAGTGCTGCATGATACACAGCTGGTCACTGGGCACCTGCCAAAGAGCCTCAAGGAATAAATATACACCTACCGGCCGATGTTTACATAAGGTGGGCCATTAGCTGCTTGCGACACTGCCTGCACTGCACCGCTCTACTTGCTTACTGGGGCAACATCGGCGAACAGGAAGCAAGCACACAACGAACCACTGCTCTATAGACAGCATAGACAACTCGCTGTCACAGGTGGAGAGTAATATACTAGACCACAGGCTACTAGGAAGATACGACTGAAGCACTGGTGGCGACAATAAATAAAGATGAGGCTCATATCTATTCGGCAAGCAGAACCCACCAAATAGTGTAGCCCGGTGAGGCGCATAAACAATCAAACTATTAACGCCATGTGATAGAACCTCGGAAGGGCTGTCCAAGATCCAAGTAGTGTTTAAACTTGAACACCAACCCTGCAGATACCATGGGCAAACCTGACAAAAATCAACCAAAAATAAACTTTGACCACTCAAAGAAATCACTGGACCTCTCCACAGATGACCAACAAACGCCACCGCCTGCTGCGACGTCTACTAGCGGCGTAACGAATGATGATGTCCAAGCCATCTTCAGTACAATAAAAGCCACACTGACAAACATTGACGGCAAAATTGACTCGCTAACGCACAGAGTAGACCGTATGTCAGAGCGGCTGGATCGCCACACAGAGAGGATAGACATGGCTGAACGGCAAATCTCTGAAGTAGAAGATGCAAATAACCAAGCAACTACTAAACAAACCAAGATGGACAAGCAGCTAGTGGTATTAACGGCCAAGGCAGAAGACTTGGAAGTGAGGTCTAGAAGAAACAATCTATGCTTGATGGGCATAGCAGAAACTACTAATACAGGTCCCATGGAAAAGAATGTTGAACAACTTCTAATAACGCTACTAGGAAGAGACACTTTCTCGGGCATTTTCATAATGTAAAGAGCGCACAGATCCCTGGCTCCTAAACCACTACTGGGCACCAGGTCAAGACCCATAATTGCCAAACTACTAAACTACAGGGACCGAGATGCCGCTCTCCGAAGGGCTCGGGAACTGGGTACTTTACGCCACGAGGGCATGGAAATAGCCCTGTATCCAGACTTCGCACAAACAGTCCAGGAAGAAATTTGGTCAGGCAAAACAGAAAGATTGTGAATTACAAATTGCCTATGCTATGCGGTACCCCACCAGACTAAAAATAACAGACCAAGGATCAATACAAATATTCAACGAGGCTAAAGACGTCATGAAGTACCTGCAAGTAAGACGACCCCAGGGAACGCACAGGAAATCACCAAGAGACAGATTACTAGATCAGGAAACCATGTCAGATGTGGAATTATATCACTTACTCCGGACACAGATGACCAACTGTCCCCTGGAACTGACATAACCACCTTGAAAACTGTAATTTTGTAGTTGTGGCAGACATCAAACTGCTGAGAATGAAGCGAGCACATGGAACGCAGATAAGTAAACTGGAGACATAAAATGGTAAAATCTAATACTGACTCTAATGCTATGGGGCCACCAGATACACCTATATTATATAGATTGGCTATGGCAATGTAATTGTTTAAAGAAATGTGGTATTGACCGCTCAAAGGTGCAACACTGTGTTGCTAAGTGGCATCCCCCCCCTTGAACGATATCATAGAGGGGTAAGGGCTTGGCTGCTTCTGCCCACTTGTGCGCACCACACCAGTTGAATTTATTTTCTTCTTTTGGTTCTACGTGGTGGGAGTGGGTTGAGGGATATGTTTCATCTACAAGGGGCTGTCTCCGTTGAAATGGGAACAACGGAGTGGGAGTGGGGAGGTAAGGGGGAAAACAGGAAAATCACCAAGCAGCGAAAAGATAACAGATAGTTATTTTTCTATGTTGTTAAGACAGCTCAGACATCGGTGGATGACTTACTTAATTTATATAATGTATGGCTACTGATCTAAGACATGTTCGCACACTGGCTTTTATGTGCTGGAACATTAGAGGATTCCAAAATCTGCAGAAAATACGCAAAGTACTAGCCTATTTAGACAGACGCAAGGTAGATGTTGCCTGCATCCAAGAAACATACCTTACAGCTCACAGAGAGAGCAGAATAGGAAACAGGTGGGTGACATTCCTTATGGCAGATTCTTATTCTAATTATGCCAGAGGGATAATGATATTGATTAAACGAAATACCCCATTCACACTTATCAATGCTATCAAAGATGATCAAGGTAGATATGATATTATACCAGGTAATTTTGGTGGCACCGCTCTCACAATAGTCACAGTGTACGGTCCGAACGCTGATGACCGGATCTTTTATGAGGAAATCTGGGCCAACCTACGAGACTTACACCCTATGGCTATTCTATGGGGGGGAGACTTTAATACTTGTTTAGACCCGACCCTAGATAGATCGACAGGCAACAATAGATATGGCAGACGATCGGCCAAATCTCTCAGAGAGTGCATGGAGGAGTGGTCCATGGTAGATGTCTGGAGACTGAGACACGCAGGGCGCAAGGAAGGTACCTGCACCTCAATGACACACAATACTTGGTCTAGGATAGACTATTGGCTGACCACACAGGATGTCTGTACGTGGATAAAGTCAGTGGAACACTTACACAAAACAATGTCAGATCATTCACCTGTACGCTTCGAACTAGCCATTCTCACACATACCCCATGACAATTTACATGGCGATTACAACACTTCGCACTTCAAGACCAGGTGTTCCGCAGTGAACTACGTCAAGCGATTGTAGACTTTTTTCAGCTTAACACTGGCTCTGTGAAAATTTCGAGGGCATTATGGGAGGCATTCAAGGTAACCATAAGAAGACAATGCATCAGTAAGCATGCAGGAATACTTAGAGATATCCAGCAACAACTGGAAATGGCGAAAAGGGAAATTCAACGTTTAGAAGCAGAATACACCACTACATTAAATACTTCGCTTCTAGCGGACATCAGGCACAAAACTAACGCATTCCACGAGTTTGCTGACAATGAGATTAAATATATTTCACATAGATATACAGCACAAAATTATGGAGAGTTAGGTCGACCAGGGAGGGCACTATTGCATAAAATTAAGTCAGTACACACAACCGCCCATACAACACAAATCACGAACGAATACGACATGTCCTTATATGACACTCCCTCAATACCAGACACTTTCATAATTATTATTCACGTTTATACACTACGCAGTCCACAACCTCAATATCAGAAATCTATAACTATTTAGATAATGTTGGTTTAGCACGCTGTCTGATGCGCATCGGGAATATTTCAGCCACCACATCACGGAAGCTGAATTCAAAGAAGCGATAAACTAACTGTCAAATAATAAGGCACCTGGCCTAGATGGCTTCCCAGGCGAACTTTATAAAAAATTCAGTGACCTCCTTGTGCCCCATCGGGCAGAATTGTACAAGGAGGCTTATGAGGAAGGCATGCTCCCGATGACGCTTCGGGAAGCCCTATTGATAGCACTCCCAAAAACTGGTAAAGACTTAACAAAATGCGATTCATATCGGCCCTTATCATTAATAAACATGGAAGTAAAAATCGTAGTGAAAATAATAGCAAACAGAATATAACCATTACTGGGATCCTTAGTCTTACCGGACCAAGCAGGTATCATACCCACTAGATCCACAACACAAAACATATGTACCATATTTGCAATGTATCACAGCCTAAACCCATATGTACCACCAGCCGCCGCCCTACTAGATGTGGCGAAAGCTTTCGACTCGGTGGAATGGGGTTTATGTTCGCAATCCTGAACAAGATGGGGTTTCCAACACCTTTTATAAGATGGATCTCATTATTGTACACTGAACCCAAGGCCAGAATAAGAATAAACTGAATCAACTGAATCACTTCTAAGCAGATAGACATAAGCCGTGGGATGAGACACGGTTGCCCACTATCACCTTTTCTATTTGCGCTCACATTGGAACCACTAGCTTGCAAAATTAGACAAAAACATCCGGAAGCAGCCTTACAATTTAGCCTTCGACCTATCGGAATTTCATTATACGCAGACAATATGGTGATTTATACCAGGCACCCGGAAACTAATTTAAATCCACTCATAAGAGAATATATCATCTATGAAACTTACTCAGGCCTCAGAATAAATTGGGACAAATCAATAGCAATACCACTTACAATAGAGACACCACAACCAAACCTAGACTATCCACTACAATGGCACATAGATCCGGTAAAATACCTAGGAATTATATTTCTACTGTGCGCAAGCGCAGAACCACATTACTGGATACAACCACATGCACATATCCCACACATTACAGTGGAGAGAGACAGCGTCCTCCCAAATTTGCTGACAAATTACATATCGGACCCAATCAGATCTATACCCAGAGAAATGATACAGTTTACTGCACCTCCAGAGCGTGGCATACACTGGCATATCGCACACAGAAGCTCCCACTAAATGCCCAGCTCTGCCGTTGGATAACCACCCCAAACTCTCGGTCACACAAGAAAAGAAAATGCATACAATATTGGGGGAAATGGGGCTTGTGACCATGGGCAAGGTGTTCCACACAACAAATTCATCCTGCGAAACGACCCATCCCTACGCCGTTAAAGGTGTTTGCCCAACTACGACTACGATCAGCAGTTAAAAAATTATACACATCATTTCAGGACGAACCCTCCCAATTAAATGCACTACAAATTCTTTTGACAGCACCCAAGTCCGACACCTAGTAACACGTCTATATAACGCATTCCAAGATGAACAGAATCTAGGCCTCAATATATCCCTACAAAGGTGGGAAAAATGATTGGTGAAACAATAGACGAAGAAGACTGGAGCTTTAGCTGCGCTCAATTAAATTTACTTATATCCAACTGCAATCTGTGCATAATTAATTTTAAGTTTTTACACCAAACATACTACACACAGGTTAAATTACATAAATACGACCTTAAAGTGGACGACAAATGTGTGCCCCTGTAATGCACCCATGGCTGACTTCTTGCACATGGCGTGGGCAGGCCCCCATCTTCAAAAGTATTGGCAAGAAATCACAGATATGTTATCGAATATGCTAGTTGAACAAATCCCAAACACACCACTAGTTTGTCTGCTGGGGATCCGCAAACTTAAACTAGCCAAAAGACGGAAATTCCTAGCTGTGGCACTCTTACTTGCAAAAATACGAATATCTATGAAGTGGGGTAGTAAAAGACCACCAAGATTCAAAGACTGGATCAGTGACATGAATTATTGTCAGGAGACACTTGGGGCATATGCAGAGGACATACCACAGGCCTCCAGACCTAGATACTTCTGGCAACCGCTAGTGGAATATCTACCGGCACCGCAAGACGAACCTTGAACTCATAAGAAGAGCTGTCAAGACACGTACAAGGTAGTGATATTTGACCGGAAGACAAAACGACTAGACAAATCTGATACTTCACAAACACAGTAAACCAGGTAACAGACATTTTACACGAGACTCTGAAGGACGTTCACTTGATTGTTGCCTTATGCTACAGCTTGTGTATTGTATGCCGATGTATGTTTTATCGTGCACTATAGTAAATATACGACAAAGCAAGCAATATGTAAGAAGATATTATATGTATGATATACATTGTTGCTGTTTGGTGGAGAAAAAAAAAGTATCCTCTCCTGTCTCCTCCACCTCTGCTGCATAGCTAGTAGTTGCATACTCCTCACAATCACATACAGAGCAGCCATTCTGGAAACCCCAGATGTATTCTTGTCCATCTTTTTTAGTTTGTACACTGTTACCAACGTAATTTTTTTTGGCGTGAAATTGCATGTGCAAACGGGCATTTTTGTGACTATTCGCTAATTAGGACAGCCTCGAACATAAGATTTTCTATTTACAATTATTGAATCAAGAATTTCCACTCGTAAATTTCGGTTGCAAAAAATACCAATTTGCTTAACATTTCATTGCTAAATTACATTTGCGAATGACTTTCGTACATACCAAAACACAACCTCTTTATTTGCTAACCTTCTGTGCAACTCACTTGTGAGTCGCAAAACATTTGTACATCTAGGCCTTATAACTTAGTTTAGCCATATTTCTCTATAGAGGTACATTGTATGTGGCATATTCAGGACAGGCCAGTATCTTTGAAGGACCAGGAGGGTTATGGAGGGTCAGTAACATGTCAGTATGTGTCCGTGCCCCTCTATTCTATAGGTCAATCATACAGATTTACACACATCTGAAAACCTGGAATGTAACCTAATGAGTTTTGTGGCCGCTTTCATTGTTCAACTAACAATAGCCTGCACAATCTGGTGTTTACATGATGTAACGTACACTTTTTTCTTTGCCAGATTTTATTTCTCTGGTGAGTATTGGATAAGAAAAATGATACTGATGACAACATGAAAGGTCAGATATATCCTAAAGAATCCTCCAGTTTAACCCAATTAGAGGCCAGCATGTGCTGCTGTGTCAGGAAGTGTGCCTTGTACTTGTTGTGCCTGTGTGATGGAAGCATGCACTACTGCTGCCCATGCAGTACCTATTGTCAGTGTACAGGACGCTTAGACTCCTGATATCTACATAATACCGGGTCTGTGTAAGTTTCTAAAGTATGCATTCCTGCCTATGCTGTCCCTGTTCTTTATGCAAGGGAAACTTGTGCAGCTGATGACAATATGGTAACAGTCACTTCTGCAGCCTGTGTTTGACCTTTGGTTTGAATCAGTATTATGTCTTTCGCTGATTACCCATGCATAGAATGCAAAAGGTGAAAGCATTAGCATTGCCAATGCCTGTTTCCATCTGCACCAGATTTTCAGCATACTAATGACACCACTGTCTGCTCTCCTAGTCATTTGTCACAGCCCACCTTAACATTTTTGTAGTGGACAACAGGTACATTCTTTGAAAGAGGTGTTCCACAGCTTCATACTGGCATTCATCAGGTTTGTTTATTATAGGGACTGTGGGCCAGATTTACAAAGGTGTTTAGCATTTCTTAACTGGCTGAATCACTATTTCGGACTGTTAAAAAATGCTAAATAGCCTTTTGCCATGTACAAAGGCCATTTGGAAATCTCAAAATGTGATTTCTACCCAAAACACCCAAATAGGAGATCGCAAATAGGGATTTCCCATTCGTTATTTCCAATGCAGATGTAGAAAGCATTTACTAAATGCAAATTGGGCATTTATGAAATGCTATTACCATCGGCCAACGTCGAAGGAAACAATGTGCAATAAAAAAAAAACACTCCAAAATGTTTGTTTAAACATGTGTGTGCACTTTACATGGTCACCACTTTTTGGGGGTGCAGCAAGGGAGGCCTTAGGTCAAACGTCACCCTTACTTTAGCATTTCAATTCCCTATTAGGAGATTGCAAATTAGGAAATGCAAAACCATTCGTACCTATGTGCCTTTAGGCCCCTAGGAATGAATGGTTTGGTGTTAACTAAGTAGTGATTTCCTAATAGCAATTCCTACTCTGTAGGAATCGCTATTAGGGAATCTCTGTTTTTGTACGTACCATTTACACTTCCAAAATAGCAATTTCAAAGGACTCACCATTTAGAAAATGCAAAATAAATATTTTGTACATTTGACGCAAAATTCCTTTTTGGGGGGTACATAAATTCTTGGGAACAGTTCCTATTTTACATTACTTAATACTTACCCCCTTCTATTTTTTACTCAAACCCAATACAAAGATTTTTGAAGCCACAATCAAAAAATAGTAGACTGTTATTCGTGCTCTAACATTTGCCCAGCATTAAAAGCCATTTTTGTAATAATAGTTGCAATCTATCTCCCTCATTCTTGATGGAATCTCTGATGTCTGTCTACAGTGATGTTATAACACTAGCCCTGAATAAAATTCTTTTTAGCTTGATTCTTGTGTTTACTGAAGGGGAGCCATTTTAGGTCTTGCCAGAGGCAGCATACATGCACTGTCGCTTGCAAAGTGAACTGGAAAACATTCCATTGCTTACCATTGGTTAACTTCATTGCCACATACTTTCTTCCTTTTTATTAGTGGGCTCATCTCAGCACCAACTGGCTTCACTTCGTCTGTTTCTTTTCTTTCATGCAGCATTGACCAAGTACTGATTGATTTCTTGATTAGTGTTCTTTCGCGCAGCTTGCGATTGGTTTGTGGTAGTTGTTTTGTTGTTTGCTTTTTCTTGCAAGATAACTTGAAACCATCTGAGCTGAAGCTTTCGCTTCCTGGTATTTCCAAGAGCTGAAAGCCAATAACTAGCAAAAACGAACCTTTGTGGCATTGACCAATTTTCGAAACCTAAATTTCAGCCGCCCTGTTGCTTTAATTGATGATGAAGCTGTAAACATACTCTTTTGTTCCGGACTGTTGCCATACAGTCTGTTATTCTGAATGAAGGTTTGCTGCTGTCACATTTACTTATTTATTGGTTACCTTTTTTTCATATTAGGGAATGTTTTATTCATTACAGATGCAGTTCTCAAAATGTTTGTTTCACCATTACCTCACTTTACCCCTTCCCAGCCTTGAATCCTAAAATCACGATTACCTCCATTTACCTCTGCCTACCTTGGCCCTTATTTATGAGTCCTTGCGTCAGGTTTGCGCCGCCGGTGCGTCACTTTTTGTGACGCACCAGTGGCGTAAAATATACGCCTTATTGCGCCATATTTAAAAAGTGACGCATCTAGGTAGATGTGTCACTTTTTAAACCCCTGCGCCACATTATACCTGCATCAGGTATAATGTATGCAGAGGGGGCGTTCCCCCGCAAAAAGATTTGTAATAGTGACGCAGTGAAATCTATGAGATTTCACTGCGTCACTTTTAGGATGCTGTTGCGTCAAAATCTTGCACCTGCCTCACAGCAGGCGTAAGACTGACGCAAGCTCTTTCACATGGGGCTTTCCCCATGTGAAAGGACGCATTGCTGGAGTTGCGTCACTTTTGTGACACACTCCAGCAATGCGTCACTTTTGCGCTTACAGATACGTCAGAAATACTGACGTATCTGTAAGTCCTTGCGACAGGATGCGTCATACATTAAATATGACGCATCATTGGTGTCGCAAGGAGTGCGCAGTGAAAAGTGATGCATCACTGTTTTCACGCAGCGATGCGTCACTTTTCATAAATGAGGCCCCTTGTACCTTAAAATACCCCTTACCACCCGTCGCCTCTACCAGTTCTGAACTCTAAAATCACGCTTAAGTCACCCACACAAGTCATCCTCACCTCCCTTTACCTGTCCCACCCCTAACCCTCCAGTCACATTTGCCTCCCTTTACCACTACCAGCAGTGAATCGTAAAGGCACTTTTCCCTCGATTTACTTTAAGCCAGCCCTAAACTGGAAAATCATTTTTGTAATCACTTTTTTCATTCTTACCTGCATGAAAAAGACAGCAAGGTACAGGTCCTGAATGGGAAACGCTGCAAGGTAAGGGTTTGTTTCCCTCAGACAAGATACAGCCCCATCCCTTGCTTAAACGCTTTTCTGTCCTCACCCTAGAACCCTAGATGTTTTTGGGGTACTGTTAGTTGTTCGACACAATTGAGTATGTTTGGCACGCACCTTCTCCTCTTTGACAGCTCTCTCTCTCCCTCTCCCTCCGCCACACCATATACTTCGCCTGAGACATCCCCTGTGTATTCACTTGCAATGCATTTATTTTATGTGTTGTCTACTACATAAACACTGGGGGCAGATGACCATGTGTGTGACGATCGACGCATGGTGGGCAGGGTTCACGTTCTGGGTTCATCTATAACCAGGGCAACTGGAATTATGTGACAGGGGAGGATCACGTTATGCATCAGTTTTGAATAAAGCATGTGCCTAGAAAAGGTAAATTGTGCATCCTAATGTGGCACATTTTGTGATTGTATCGCTTTACTATTTTGTCATTTTTAGACAAGACACCACTGTCAGGTCAAAGGTCTCACCTCATTTGTAACAGTTTAGCACCCAAATACAGCAATAAGAATCTGAAAGGTGTCCAGTCAGTCACTGAGAAGGGTCTCCCACTGTGCGGCACCATGTGTTGTAACGTTCCACCAGCATGTGGCCTGTTTAAGCTAACAATGATATTGTTATTAAAATCAGTAAATTATGCACCAGATGATGGATGGTAGAGAATGCACCAAATCCATAACTGAGCTTCCTCCTCAGTTTCATAATTCTAGTTACCCTGTATGACACTACCCTTCTTTCCATTTACAAGAGCTCAATAGTCACACATATTCCTACTTTGAAATTTAAGCTGGATAAAATAAATGGGGGCATCACTTAAAGGGGAGTGGCCCATGGAATTAAGGATATGACTTATGTACCTGGTATTTTGTAACCTCTTTCTGTTATTGTGCTCAGGCATATAATACAACTAATAGTTCAGCTTAAACAAGCCAGGACTAATGACTTTGTCAATGGTTGTTCACTGCATAAGATAAATGAGTAACAACAATGGCTTTAATGTAAATAATACTGAACATGCTCCAATTCTGTTATTGAGGTTGTGAAATATCGATAACTGTCCATTAGGAACATTGAATCAAACTTTGTAAAATAGTGTTCTTTTATTTACTGTGGGCCTAAAGAATTTCCAGAAGCTGCTTATATTTGGCAGCTGTAGCCCACACAGCGACTAAAGATCTGTTTCTTTTAGAGCCTGAGCTGTGCCCTTCACCCCTCCTGCCCCTCCGTGGTTTCCATGGTGGGCACTTCAGGCTCACTGTCAGGTGAACATATTTTACGGTTAGCGCCTGATCGTGGCAGCATGCTCAACAAAGGAGTCTCTTTAAACATTCATCAAAGGCCTGTGCTGAGTGGTACTGCTGCCCTATTTAAGATTATTTTTTCATGTTGAGGGGGGTGGGGGGGGGGAAGGGAGGGTACCATATGGACCTGTCTCAGCAGCTGGGGCCTCATTTATGGGATGTTGGCGTAGTGCAGCACAGCAAGTCATCTTGCTGAGCTACCCTACGTCAAAGTGAAAGGGCAGGAATGTACCATATTTATTCAATACCATGCATTCCTTCCCTTTCCGCCAGTGCTAGCTCCATTTCTGCAGCCTAGCGCCAATGCAGACACTTTTGCACCATTGTGCACAGGTGTTCGTGTTTCTGGCAGGATTGTTTTTGTGCAGGAAGGGGCAAATTCCTGCACAAAAGCTATCCTTTGTTGCTTTGTACTCTTTGTATGTGTGCTGCAGAATGCAGCAGACATGAAAAACGAAAAAACTAGTAGAAATGAAGATATTTCTCCCCGTTGCTCTTCCCCCGAGGAAGCGTAAGAATTTGGTGCAACCCTAGGCTTGCATGGTTTTGTACTTTTGGGGAAGTGTCAAAATCCATGGGTGTTGCGTGGGAAAACACACCACAAGGCTCATGGAACGACTCCCTAGCGCAGAGGGAGGCAAAGCATCGATTTGCCCTGCCTTGCATTACTCCATATTTATGAGGCCATTCAAAGCCACACACAGTGACTTTGTGTGACCTCATAAATAGAAATTTGTAGTTTGTGCTGCCGGATCGTCACAAAAAGTGGCATTCCAAACGCATAGGGGTCTCATAAATAAATGTCCCCTGGTTTTTAGGACTACTGAACACAGACAGTACCTGGCCCCGTTCATAGCCCCTTCAGCGCGGCGCGAATTTTCGCGCTGTGCTGAAGGTTCTAATGAGCCTATCGGCTCATGACGGAACGGTTCCGTCATGAGCACAGCACAGCTCAACCGACGGGCATGACGGAACCGTTCCGTCATGAGCATGGAAGGGGTTAAGGTCTATTTTATGCTACTGTTTATATTTTGCTAAATCATGCTTTGTGTCACCCAGCCTCATATGCTAATAAGACATAAATTAAAACGTGCAAATTCAAGGTACATTTGCTGCAGATCGATGCACCTGTAGTTTGAGACAAACCAGATGATATCATTAGCATGTCTGGCACGCAGGCGAGTCTATTGTGGTAGATTTAATTTGACAAAAGAAAGGCATAGCGTGGGAGTTTTTAAGACAGCATTCAGTAAGATGGGAAGGTGTTTAAAAGGTTCCTGTCTCCAGGATCCAGACTCCTAGGGTTTTTCAAACTTTTCTTCTAACATAGTGTGCTTGCATCCTTTGATGTGCCTGTTTCATGTTTTTGTGAGACACAATTATAGGAGCGCAGCATCACGTGTTTGTGCATCTGAATATAGCACACTGCCACGGTGGAGACTGAAATGCAGCCGCTCTTGGCGGCGTTTTATCGTAGGTCCCACTGGGTCATTCTGACAGATGTCAAAAACAGTCTCAAATAACCCTTAATCTTGTCAATTTGTCGTCCTGCATGGGCTTATACTGTTTGTAACGCACATTTCTGAAGTCTTTCCAGAGCAAATCTCAACGTAATTATTTACAAAAATAGAAGCTGGTAAAAACAAACTCTACAGAGCCTAATCTGCAAGAGGCAGGGGTGGCCGGCATGGCTCGCGGTGGGGGGTGGATGTGGGGGGTGAGAGGGGGTTTGTGTAGGGGGGTCGCTGGGGTGTCTCGGGAGGAGCAGGGATTGGCAATAAAAAACAATCTTACCTTCAGGCCGGGTCCAGCATATCTGCTCCTGCTCTCCTGAGTCCGCTTCCGAGGACAGGAAGCAGGCAGCCAGGCTCCCACCCCTAAGCCAATCACAACACTCCAATGGAGTGTTGTGATTGGTCTGAGTGCTGTGACTTGGCGCTTAGCCAGGGGCTGTGGGGGTGAACATGTTCTCCATGCAGGCTATAATGCAGCCTGCCTGGAGAACAGGGGAGTGTGCATGACTGTTTTGGGAGGTCCGAAAGGGCCGACCAAACAGTCATTGCAGACTTGAGTGGACAAACCACTCTGCACTGCTCCAACGAGATTGAACCATCAGATCAAAGATCTGAAATGGACCATTATTTCAAAAGTTGAACTCGACCCACGTGGAGGAGATTGGGACTCCAAGTTATGTAAAAGGGAGGCACTCCTCATTGTGAAATTTGATACGGTCGTTACTGGTCTAAACGAATTGTCTGAAATCTACAAGTTGTAATTCACCATCTCCTTTGATGCATTTCATCATTTTGCATGGATGAGCCTAGCACGTCTTTATATGCTACAATCCCCCCCCCCTTTTTGAGCTGTATGTAGATTGTAGGTTTAATACCAGGGTCATGCCACAGTCTGGAATATTGTCTTATTGCCAGGCATTGAAGATTATCCCCGCCCTGGGGCGGGACCCTGAGGCGTCAGGACATCGTTTAAAAGCATCAGATTCCTTAGATTGCCAGCATTCCTTCATTGCGCATGCACGGGAGACTAGTGCTCCCCTTCCATTCATCGATCACGTCGAGAGGTTAGACTTCTTCCTGGTAAGCCTCCTCACAATTTGTTAATGTTTTTCATGGTTTGTTAACATACATGCGAAGACGCTACGACCTCGTAATCAATTCCATTCTCCTGGATTTTAGCCTCATGAGACTAGGAGCGCTGTTAGTTCATAACGCACCCCGCTACATTTGTTTACATCGGAGGCTTCATTCCCCGCTTTGTATCGTCACAGCGCATGCCCGAGGAATCAGTGCTTCGTACGACGCTGACCAGGCACTCCGAGTGACTGTGACGATTTTCAGTAAGTTCACTGAGTTTGCTACTTGTCACGGATTAAAAAGACAGCCCCTTTTGATTCGAGTCTAAGACTCGTTTGGTTGTCAACTTAGCGACACTGAAGTCTGCCTGCAGATCTTTTTACCCATCCTTACATTTTCCTCATGCCCCCCAGGTTTCCCTTGGTTCCCGAATTCCGTTGACAAACCTACATGCCTGTGGATGACTGACCCAGTGCCACTTTCAATAGGTAAACTACGCCTTTTTGAAAAATTAAAGCCCTTTCCTCTGTATACCCACACACATTTTCCTTTTTAACACTATAACACGTTTTTCCTCTTATTTCTTTCAATCTTGTAGGCTGCCTTTTATCCTGCTATAGGCTCTCCGTGGAAATCGAAGAGGGTAAGCTGTGTGTGTGGTTGGTGGTTAATGCTCATGAGTTTGGTTACGCTTTCAAGCAGTTTTACATGTAGGTCTTATGTTTTCTGTTTTTCTGAATTTTCTTGGCCCTGAGGAGAATCCCCCCTGAATCAGGGATTTGAAACGCCTAGGCCTTTGTTTAGGGCTCGTCCTTTCCTATTCCGTAGGAATAGGAAACGAGCCCTAATGCAGTCAACCCATTTCTTAAGGCCAAGGGCTGTCAGAGGATTTGGGGAAGTGCACGCAGCCTCGTGCACAAGCTTGCCTGAGCCTTCTGCCTATCAGCCCGCCAGTTCTCCTCTCCTAATTATTCACTTCACTTGTGACTTCCCACATCAAAGCCTAGGCCTCTCTCCCTTTCCAGTTGCTTCCTAACCAGCCTGCCTCGCATAATTGCATCAGACCCTCTGAGTCACCTCTACTCGGAATTTCCGCTTTCATAATTGTTTGTTTACAACCCTGGTTTATTTAATAATTTGCATTAGCCTGACAAGGTTTCAGAAATAAATGGGCCTTTCGGTTGGGAGGAAGCGCTTTCCCGCTGCCAAAAAATCTCGGGTGCGCCAGATGAATTGTTAGCGTCTTTTATTCACCGCACACTTTTACTTTAGATCCAGGCAGGCAAATGCGGACTCACCACTTTACCCCCAGATACAGCAATTCGAAGCGCTCACGTTATTTTGAGAGGCTCCATCTATTCTGCGTTATAAGTATATGTAGATGCAGTCGAACTGTCTCTAAATATGAGAGCAAATTCAGAAACATGATTTTAAAAAGTTGTGGATAACCTGTAACAAACAATTGCAGAAGTGAAAACGAAAATGTTTTGCAGTTTATCAACTTAGTTCCAAGCTAATGAACAAAATGAAACTGAGCTCTTTATATTTAAGTATAATGATTAAACTGTGCTCTTTATATTTAAGTATAATTATCCAGAATTTTTACAGAGCAAGGGCGTGAGTGGCTCTCAATCACGCACATTCACCTCCTGCGCTAGACCCCCCACCCTTTGTGAGTCTTGATCGCAAAGTATCTCCTGCTATCTCGAACCCACACACTGTCTATCTGCATCCTGAGACAAGGGGCTCTGTACCCTCGTGTACCTCAGTTAAGTGCCCCACGGATCTCACCCATGACTGCCACTGACACCATCCGTTGATCAGTGTGAGTCCTCTATGTTGAGGTGCTCTGTGTCCGGCCCAGCGTGCCCCAGCTGAGGGGCCATCATGTCGCATCAATCAGTGTCAGTAGTCTAAATTTACAGAAGCCCTCTTCTCTGGGCCCTGGCATGCTCCTTCCTTTCTGACGGGATTTTCCTTACATTTGTTAATAACATTATAACAACTATTATTACTACATCGAGTCGGAATTGTTTCTTTGGAGCTACTCTTTTCACATTATTATGTAATTTCTTATTTCTCAGTTTTCTGCATTCCACCCTCTCACTCTAGATCAAAGCCAGGGGATGATAAAAGTCCCTGCCCCAAAAATGAGTTCAGGGGCCCTTAAATACAGCCCTTTTAGGATTCCTGGGTGGTCTGCAAAATCTGCAGGCGATTTGTAACCTGCGCGGGAAGATGCACTTGGAAAAGAAACTGCGCTACAGATTTGTATTGCCTCTGGATATATACACACCGCTACTTGGGGACAGGACTGAATCCTAGGTCACCCTGCAGCACGACCAAGAGACGACAACGCTCGCTGTGATATCCGCAATAAAGGACCTTTAGATTGTGTATGAAAGCGGTAATGTAATGCTGTTAACGCCTACGGTGTGACGTAAACACTGTTTACTCTCTGGGCACAATGCAGAACAGGGAAGGTAAAGGACAGAACGAGTCATACCAGCGACAAGCACGAGCACAATATTTACAACATCTTAAAAGTTAAACCACTTTTCATATTTATGCTGCCTGTGTGAACCACTAGGAACCAAATGACTCTCAGCACGGAACCGGCAGTGACGTCACACCATACCTAGATGGTATCCACAGGTTCCAAGCCACCTGCAGCTACTAGCGATGTGACAAACAATGCACAGCAGCAGACCCGGCATCTCATTAAACCAAATATATTAAACATATCATAAACTCCAGGAGTCTCACGTTGCCCGATGTCCGACATCAGTTGCTAATCTAGTTCCATTTGCTTTCTAGTGCTTGTCGTTGTGTTTGTGTCCATTACAATACAAGACCACAAGTACCAGAATGCAAAGAGGAAAGGCGTGGCAGCAAAGAGGCTTACGTCTGATCCAGCTTGGGGTTGTGGAGTAGGCGCAACGATGTCGTTATCATGGATTTAAACGCTTTACAAGTATCACTTCACATGTAATGTTGCTTCGGGTCCAAGAAGCCAGATGCTAGATTACTTGTCATTTATAGCTTTTAGAAATGACAGAAGTGCAGTTTTAAGGCTATACAAAATCAGGAGCAATTATAACTGTTATTAGTAGCCAACCCAGACTTCTTTTTCAATTGAATTATGGAACGAGTAGTTCTGCTCGTCCTATTCCAGATAATTTGTTTTTTTATACAGTTTTGTATATTGCACTTTTGTCTTTTTTAAGCAGTGTACAACAGGTGTTACTATTGTCGAATTACAATGCTCAATTTACAGACCCCAGAAGGATGAAAGGCTGAGTTTCCCTTGCTGGGATTCGAACTCCTAAACATTTCAACTCACTGACCCACCCAGGTAGCTGAGTTGAGCTCAAGTTATCAGAATGCAGATGATCAAACAAGAAAAAAATACAGAAATGTTTGATTTTCCCACACCTTTCGCCATCGCCTCTGAAAAACGTCACCGGCCTTACATTTCACAACATTAACTGGCATTTAATTGCAGTTAAGATACATTTAAAATTATGTCTCTAATCCTCTAAAGCTGGAAAACTCCTTACCTGTCAGAGCTGCTTTCCCCATCCCAGGTGGGGAGACCCTACTGGGAGCTTAAAGCATTCATACTCCAAACGTCTTCTGCCAATAAACATTCCTAGCGGACACATCTGCCTAGAATCCTCAGCCACTAGAAACTAAGACAACAAGCCTTGGCAAAGCCAATAGGTCAGGTCTTGGCAAGCACACAGTATTTTTTTTTCTAGTTTCTTACATTTTGGAAGCATATGCAATTGAACTTAAAAGATTGAAATGCACAGATTAAAAATATTCAAATACAAAAGTAAATTTGGCTAAAGGTGATAATAAAAAGCACATGTGCTAATATACACGCAGTTCGTTTGCCGTTATTTGTGCATTATCAACCATAAAATTAATGCTGTAATGCTTATTTGTATGCCCATTATGCTTCAATAATCTACTAGTTAACCGTTTCTTAGCATTTTATATGTAGCTTTTCTGTGGTGAGCCCTATAGTTTGCATTGTTAATAGCATTTTGTCTATAAAGTTGCCTCACCCTTCAGCTTTCGCTCTTTTTAAATACACCGAGACAGTCAATGTGGCGCGTCCAGCTAGCGCCATATTGGTGATTTATTTCCATTTACTAGCGCTTCAGTAACATTTGTATATAAAGTTGCCTTTAACCCTTTTGCTCTATATGTTAGGAGCATGTTGTGCTAAATTGCTAGCACAGCATGCGTGTGGTATTAAAAAACACATGTGCATAATGTGCACGCAGTTCATTTGCCGTTATCACACCATATTAAAAAACACATGTGCGTAATGTGCACGCAGTTCATTTGCCGTTATCACACCATATTAAAAAACGCATGTGTAATGTGCACACAGTTCATTTGCCGTTACTATTGCATTATAAAACTATGAAAATAAATGCCGTACTGCTTATTTGTATACCCAATATGACGCAATGATATACTAATCCAGCCCTGACGCTGAGCCACATTTCAAATTTGTTACCTTCGTGGTAACACGTCATGCACAATAATAGTTAGCCTGAGCCTATTGCTATAGAAGAAGTGCTTTTATGGCTCCACACCACCGCTCAACTCCATACTGTAGGAAGGTGGATACCTGACTATGGTTGCCCCCAACTTTTTGCCTGGTGTTTTGCTGGTTTTCCGACTTAGTTGGCCTGGGACCCTGCCAATCAGGACCCCAGGCCTACTGCTCTCTCTGTAAAATGGATTCCATGTACCTTAGGTACATATCCAATTGGTACTGGGCCACCTTATCAGACCCTGTAACTCAGGGCATAGGTGTACCCAGGGCCTACCAGGGGCTGCAGCATGTATTATGCCACCCCTGGCTGGCCATCTAAATCTGACACAACTGGCTGCACGACAGCTGGGGCAAGGTGGTGTAATCACCCTTTGCTTTAGATATAGTATACCTATATCTAACCCTAAAATGGACAGCCGTATTCCTATCAGTCACTCCTATGGCAGGCCTTAACAATCCTGAAGGCAGAGTGCTTGGAATCGTGTGAGATGGTGCTCTGGCATGAGCTGAGCCCGTTTGCAGCTTGCGGAACCAAGTCCTAATAGCTGTTCCATGATAACGCATACTATATACTCTTAAGTGCATTATAATCCTCACGGTTATATGCTATCTCTGGTATCGCTTTATCAAAACATGTCGAGTAAGGTGTCATACGAATTGGAATACTAACCACTCGCCAATTCTGGTGACGGGGTTAGCATTCCACCCTTCTAGAGGGACACGACATGTATGTAACTGTGAACCCCGGTTAAAGTTAACTCAAGCCTCAGCATCACAAAATGGATGCTGCCACCACAGACACAAGTCTGACCCCCTGCAGCTGGGAGTCCTTCCAGCGAGGGGAGCTTGGACAAAGGGTTTCCTGTCAGGGGCGGTGCTAGCACCATCCCAGACAGGGTTTTGTGTATCCTGGGTAGGCAGGGCTTTAGAGGAAGGTGACTGCAAGTGGCACCCCGGTGCTCACTATGCATCTGACGGCTAGAACCAGTTCCAGGGGCACACCAGCCCCTGAGCTGGGGAAAATCGGCATGGGAGAGGGGTGTAACCACCCCCCTTCCTGGTCCCACCCATGGGCAGGACCTAGTCGCGTGCCAGCCCCTTTTCCTAGTATAAAGATAGGAGCGGGCCCCCTTCCAAATTAGATCATCTTTGAATCCTGAAACTACTTTCTACGAAAGGAACTCTCGACTTCTTCTCAAGATTTCTCCCTTGTGACTAAAGAGTAGTCACCCTGCACCCGCAGGCATCATCCAAGAACACTGCGGTTTGCTGCACGTCCTTCCTCCGGAATCCGACTGGCCAGCACGACGAGACCCGGCTTCCCTGGCACCTCTGACCTCTACCCACATCGTCAGCTCAGCTGAGATCCGTGGGTGCGACAAGACCTCGAGGGACCGGCCATCTTCAAGACTGCACGACGCTTGCCCAGCACGACCGCCGAGGGATCCTCGAGTGAGTGCTTTGGGGTCCGAGAAGTCCCAACCCTGAGCAGCTCCAGCACCGAAGTTCAGCCTCCCAGCCTCCACGATATATGCGTGGGACCCTTCTGCCTGTTTGCTGCTTGTGGCCTTCCCGACGACGAACAACGACTTCAACACCGCTGGTCTGGTTGCTCCAGACTGGCCCTAGCTCCCCTCCAAAAGAGGAGCACCCCGGACCCTCCTGGTCCACTCCAGACGCCATTTTGAGTCCACCGCGTGGGCTTGAATTTGCCAAGACTTGTTGCCCCAATCCTGGGTCCAGCGACGTCGACAGCAGCAACCATCGTGGGACAGCTCGCACCTCCATCCTGGTTGCTGACAATGCCTCCTGGTCCGTGAGACTGCAGAGCCCAGCGTCGCCCACTCACCTGGTCGAGGTGACTCCATCTGGTGCCATCCTGGTGCCCATCTAATCACTGGCTAGTGATTCAGAACTTGGTCCCCTCTGCTTACAGGTGTCTTCCATCTCCGATCCAGGCTTGGATCCATCCGAACTTCATCACTGGTCGCTTGCCAGCAACTTCTTCTTTCAGGCTCCATAGACTGCAACGAGGATCCCTGACGTCTTTTCAGACCTATGCAGCCGCAGCCCCTGGGCTAGGTAACTTCGGCATTTTGGTGCCCCAGCATAGCCTCACTATCCAAGGGTCCAGATCCTTTTTTGTTTCAGCTCTACCTAGTCGGGTTCGCCCGAGAACGCTAACTTTGCATTTACTAGTATCCATAGACTTTGTCCCGCATCCCGCGTGAGAGTGCACACTCTGCACCCGAGTCCCCTAGGCCTCCTGCTAGTAATCTGAAGGTTCAGTAGTCCAGTCCTAGCGATTCCAAAGCCTATTAGTCCAGTACTTACCTGCTAGTGATTTCGCATTCCACTTTTGTAGTATATGGTTTTTTGTGCCCCTCTGGCATTTGTGTAAATTGTGCAACTTAAAGTATTTTCGTAAGAGTTTTGTTGTGTGCTTAGTACCCTGTCCTCATAAAGAGTACAGGGCTGTTGTGATCTAAATAAATACACTGTTTATTTTCATAACACTTGTGTGGTGTCCTTTCACTTGGTGTTCAAGTGGTATATGTGATGGTATAACAGCTGGCTTAACACGCCCTCTAGAGTTTAGCCCGAAGACTGCTCGTATCCATGCTACTAGGATAGCTGGTCTATAAGGTTGACTTACAACCAATCATCAATAAGGGTTGTTTGGACTGATACATAGTGATCACTAGAATAGTGAGCACTGCATATCAGGCCAACTTCTCACACATACCACCGCTCAACTTCTCACCACGCTCAACTCCACACCACCGCTCAACTCCACACCACCGCTCAACTCCACACCACCGCTCAACTCCACACCACCGCTCCATCCATCCATCCCCCCTCCATCCATCCATCCCCGCACTCCATCCATCCATCCCCGCTCTACACTCCATCCCTCCCCCGCCCCACACTCCATCCCTCCCCTGCCCCACACTCCATCCCTCCCCCGCCCCAAACTCCATCCCTCGCCCACACTCCATCCCTCGCCCACACTCCATCCCTTGCCCTCTTGCCCTGCCTCTCTCTCGCCCTCCCTCTATCTATCTTTCGCCCTCCCTCTATCTATCTTTCGCCCTCCCTCTATCTATCTTTCGCACTCCCTCTATCTATCTTTCGCCCTCCCTCTATCTATCTATCTATCTATCTATCTATCTATCTATCTATCTATCTATCTATCTATCTATCTATCTATCTATCTATCTATCTATCTATCTATCTATCTATCTATCTATCTATCTATCTATCTATCTATCTATCTATCTATCTATCGCCCTCACTATCCATAGCACCACCACAGCATCACTCAGGGGCACCACAATATCACTATGCGCTACCAGAGCATCACTGAATGCTACAGCATCACTCAGAGCCACCACAGCATAAATCTGTGCAACCATTCAACAACAACTGATTCAAATATGTTCTCTCAATGTTTCAAACTTTATTACAAATGTCACAAAGTTTTTTTAATATTTCACTTCTGTTCTTGTATTTTCATCACAATAAAATAAAATAAACATAATCTTCCAAAAAGTTATTTGCAAAACTTTAAGCTATTGCCATTATAAATTACAATAACTTTTATTTAAGTATTAAATATTGAAAAAAATACAACCCATTGTTATTTTTAAAAGTTAATACATCTAAGTCATGTAAATACAACACATAGTGCATTACAAATGCTATAGGTGTCACGTTTGCAAAAGTTAACACTATTGGCATTGTAAATGACAAAGTTATTAATTTAGCTATTTTCAAAACAAAAACATAAATAAAAAATGTGTCATTTACAATACTAATACCTCTAACTTTACTAATGCGAGCCCTATTGCATTGAAAATGCTTGTTTTGGTCTGCTCTTGTTTCTCAAGTGTTGATTTACACCGCATTTTGAGTGAATCTCTAGTACACAACCTTTATGATATGTTTTTGACAATATGTATTGTTATTGATTGTTTGGAGTGTACTGTCTTTTATAATTAGTTTTGAAAACATTTCATATAGACCAAGAGAGCAGTTCCCTCCTTTTTGTTTCCCTCTCTTCAACTTCTGAAACTGGTACGTTCGTTAACCCAGTTATGTGGAGTGGCAGGTATGAATGCATGTATGTAAGTTGAATGAGTGTGACATGCCAGACTGAGTGTTGATGTGTTTATATTTCTATTGTGCTGTGTCCAAGTGTTTTTTATAAATGTATTATATTGTGATCGAAAGGATCTATTTGTTATATTTCTCAATGTGGGTGATAAAAGTATTAAACCTTTTGTCGTTTTGGTGCTTGGCGGACATTGATTTCACCTCTCACTTTCTCTTTTTCTTCCTCTTTTTCTTTGACTCTTTTTTCACACTTTGTATTAATCCCTTGGTTTCCCTTTCCCACCCCTCTCATGGCAGAGAAGGACACCTTTGCCTACACTGAAAACCATATTCAGAATCTCTTGAGCGATCCACCAATATTCACCTCAGTATCCCTTAGCGTTTCAGCAACATCACAAAATGAATAAGACAAATTGCTTCGGTTAAAAAAGAAGCAAATAAGAACAGACCTACATGGCCATTTTTTACTTCAACATCTTCGTGAAGGCACCATTCCAGGGGGCCTACAAAGAAAGAATATTCCGGTTATTTTTACCGAGTACCCTATTTTCAAAAAGGGCTTTAGTTTCATTGAGACGAAATGTAGTAGGGACCTTATGGTCCTTACTGTTGAAACAGCAGCCAGAATCTCTAAAAAAGAACTAGAGGAAATAGCTCAGCTTGAATCTGAAATAAATAGCAATCCGACTATAGCCGATGCAAAGGCACTATTAGAAAAAGTGGCCAAAGAAATTCAGAAGTTTAAAGATTTCACCGTTACACAAAAAACCAATCAGTTTGAAAAGGACAAAAAAAGCTTTTCTCTTGACAACGTATATCCATTTCTGCAGACAGACTTTTATGCTGAAATAGACTCTAGACGTTACCTATCAGACAACCGAGGTAGGTCACGAAATCAGTTCATCACGTTCTCGGATACATCCTCTTCGTCTGGTGGTGACAGTGACAATAGTAAAAGCAATAATTGACCAAATAGGAACCGGAATTGGAACCAACATCAGCAAGCCCAAGGACAATCTTCGAATGCATTTTTTGGGAGAGGACAAACCAGACCAAGGGCCAAAGTAAGATGGGAAATGACAACTCGCCGTCAACATTACAAGAACTAGCAGTCTCGCCCATCTTCAATCTCTCTAAAAGAATTCTTACTGATGCAGAAGAAAGTATCCTTTCAAAAGGGTTGTCATTTGTTCCCTCCAAAAGAACCGATTTCGTAAGGATGAAGACTGATTTTATAGAGTTTTGTCGAAAGTTAAGACTAACTGTGTTCTTTTCTGAAAATCCGACTCCTTTTCCAACTGAGGTCACTGGATTGCGAAAGAAATCAACATTTTGTCCAGCTGGTCACAAAATTCCTAAAGAAATTACCACATTTGAAAAAAACGTGCTCTCAGCTATTTCTGAAATGGAAAAACAACGGAAGTATGTGAAATTTAACATCACAAAAGAACAAACCAATGCCTTAGCAAACCTAAGAAATGATCCTGCGGTGACCATCAAACAGGCCGATAAAGGCAGTGCCATCCTTGTTTGGGACACCGTGGACTATACCACCGAAGTATTGAGACAACTCAATGATCCAATCTGTTATCGCAAAATTGGAAAAGACCCAACAATGGAACTACAGAATCAACTCTTTCCCCTTATTAAGGATGGATTTGAACAAGGCTTTATAGGCCCTAAGGAACTGGAATACCTTCAAAATAAACATTCCTAAGGTACCTTTGTTTTACATCTTGCCGAAGGTCCATAAAGATCAGAACAAGCCCCCAGGGAGACCCATCGCGGCAGGATGTGACTCCCTACTTGAACCAATCGCCAAATACGTCGATTGTTTTCTGAAACAGTTTATGGTCCAAGTATCCTCGTATCTACAAGATACAACCGATTTCATTAACAAACTGGAACAAGTTGAGTTCAATCCAGAGAGGGACATACTGGTCACTCTAGATGTCACCTCTCTATACACCCAAATACCCCAGGATGAAGCGGTGGCAGTTTTAACCCACTTCTTGGAGTCAAGATCTAGACCAGTACGAGTACCCACCGAATTTTTGGTGGAGTTAGCATCCTTTGCCTTGAGAAAGAACTATTTTTGTTTTGGGAAAGACTTCTACTTCCAAGTTAAGGGAGTCGCGATAGGCTGCCCATTCGCCCTAGAACTGGCGGTGCTGTTCATGTCATTATATGAAGATACGCATGTCCACAATAACAACCCGTTTAAACATCACATTGGAACGTGGCTACGTTTCATAGATGACTTTTTCATGGTATGGACAGGAGGAGAAGAAAACCTCAGATTATTTTATGACTGGCTTAATGCTAGAACATCGGACATTAAGTTCAGCATGTCCCTCTCCGAAAAGAAGATTTCGTTTTTGGATGTTGAGGTTTTTCCATTTGAAGGCAAACTAGCTACATCATTATTAATAAAATCAACTGATCGCAATAAGGCCCTCCTTTTCTCAAGTAATCACCGGAGAAGCCTTAAAGAAAATTTACCTTATGGCCAATTTCTCCGCGTGCGGAGAAATTGTACATCCAATGAAGATTATAAGTTTCATGCCACCAGGTTGGTATCCAAGTTATGTGATTGTGGGTACCCAAGAAAGCTGGTGCGTAATTCCATGAAACGGGCTAGATGGACCCCGAGAGAAAGCCTCCTTGAACGACGGAATAAGCCTCAGCTAAATCGGCAGGTGTTCGTACAACCTACTGCCCCAATGCCAATCAATTAAAAAAAATCATCGGACAAAATTGGCATTTGGTGAAAAACTTGGACGCAAGTCTGAATCAGACTCCTCTCTTTGCATTTAAAAAGGAGAATAGCATTGCTAATTATGTGGTGTGGGCCACAACTGTGAAAGAAGCATCCCTGTCATTACACCAAATGTTGGGTTTAACGCCCGTCATTGGACACCACAAATGTGGTACCTGCATGTGTTGTGATACCACTATAGAGGGATCGCTGTTCCAACACAAAGGCATTTCGTGGAAACACAACACATTTAGCAACTGCAAAGCCAAGTATGTTGTTTATGGCATTTTTTGCCCATGTGGACTAATATACATTGGGAAAACCAATCAAGAGATTTGTCAGAGAATTTCCCAACACAAGTCAAGGTTAAAGAATAAAGTTGAAACAGCTCCGCTGGTGAATCATTGGACGAGATTGAACCATCAGATCAAAGATCTAAAATGGACCATTATTTCTAAAGTTGAACGCGACCCACATGGAGGAGATTGGAACTCCAAGTTATGTAAAAGGGAGGCACTCCTCATTGTGAAATTTGATACGGCCGTTACTGGTCTAAACAAATTGTCTGAAATCTACAAGCTGTAATTCACCATCTCCTGTGATGCATTTCATCATTTTGCATGCATGAGCCTAGCACGTCTTTATATGCTACAATTTCCCCCCCCCCCCCTTTTTGAGATATATGTAGATTGTAGGTTTAATACCAGGGTCATGCCACAGTCTGGAATATTGTTTTATTGCCAGGGATTAACACATTGAAGATTATCCCTGCCCTGGGGCGGGACCCTAAGGCGTCAGGACATAGTTCAAAAGCATCAGATTCCTTAGATTGCCAGCATTCCTTCATTGCGCATGCACAGGAGACTAGTGCTCCCCATCCGTTCATCGATCACTTCGAGAGGTTAGACTTCTTCCTGGTAAGCCTCCTCACACTTTGTTAATGTTTTTCATGGCTCGTTAACATACATGCGAAGAAGCTACAACCTCGTAATCATTTCCCTCCTCCTGGCCTTTTAGCCTCGTGAGACAAGGAGCGCTGTTAGTTCATATCGCAGCCCGCTACATTTGTTTACATCGGAGGCTTCATTCCCCGCTTTGTATCGTCACAGCGCATGCCCGAGGAATCAGTGCTTCGTACGACGTTGACCGGGCGCTCCGAGTGACTGTGCCGATTTTCGGTAAGTTCACTGAGTTTGCTACTTGTCACGGATTAAAAAGACTGCCCCTTTTGATTCGAGTCTAAGACTCGTTTGGTTGTCAACTTAACGACACTGAAGTCTGCCTGCAGATCTTTTTACCCATCCTAACATTTTCCTCATGCCCCCCAGGTTTCCCTTGGTTCCCGAATTCCCCTGACAAACCTACATGCCCGTGGATGACTGACCCAGTGCCACTTTCAATAGGTAAACTACGCCTTTTTGAAAAATGAAAGCCCTTTCTTCTGTATACCCACACACGTTTTCCTTTTTAACACTATAACACGTTTTTCCTCTTATTTCTTTCAATCTTGTAGGAAGCCTTTTATCCTGCTATAGGCTCTCCGTTGAAATCGCAGAGGGTAAGCTGTGTGTGTGGTTGGTGGTTAATGCTCATGAGTTTGGTTACGCTTTCAAGCAGTTTTACATGTAGGTCTTATGTTTTCTGTTTTTCAGAATTTTCCTGGCCCTGAGGAGAATCCCCCCTGAATCAGGGATTCAAAACGCGTTGGCCTTTGTTTTTTGGTCTGCTCTTGTTTCTCAAGTGTTGATTTATACCGCATTTTGAGTGAATCTCTAGTACACAACCTTTATGATATGTTTTTTGACAATATGTATTGTTATTGATTGTTTGGAGTGTACTGTCTTTTATAATTAGTTTTGAAAACATTTCATATAGACCAAGAGAGCAGTTCCCTCCTTTTTGTTTCCCTCTCTCCCACTTCCGAAACTGGTACATTCGTTAACCCGGTTATGTGGAGTGGCTGGTATGAATGCATGTATGTAAGTTGAATGAGTGTGACATGCCTGACTGAGTATTGATGTGTTTCTATTTCTATTGTGCTGTGTCCAAGTGTTTTTTATAAATGTATTATATTGTGATCGAAAGGATCTATTTGTTATATTTCTCGAATTATCTAGAAAAAATAGTTATTAAGTAGCCTAACCCAGTTTGGAATAGTTTTTCTGCTCTTGTTGTCAATTGTTGCTTTGTGATTTAACTATAAGTTTTGGCATATCTTTTGTTATTTAACCATGAGCAGAGCAGCACCGCCCAACCTCCCGTCCGCAAAGGAAACATAACATGATAATAACTGAATGTTATTATCATAATATGTTTCCTCTTCCCACACTGCTTGAAAGGAGTGGGGCGATACTCCTCCGCCATAACGTAGGAGCCGCCACTGGCTACAGGGCCTGCTTAATAATTGAAGTGAGTGCCCTAATTCAGCACCAAGAGGGCCAATAACCTAAGCAAGGTGAATGTTTCTTCTGCTAAATATTGATTGCCAGTGATTTGTCCATACATCAATCAATAAGTACTTTTCAATTGTATTCTTTGCATAAATGATTACAAATTCTAGATCTCAAGCAGCATGGTCAGTCTGTGCTGGAATTGGTAGAAGTTTACTCCGGGAACCCACAAATTGGAGGTCCAAGTGTTGCAGAAAAAAGGGTTGGAGTCACGAGCGGCAGAGCTTGAAAAGCAGAGTCTAACGGTCAACGTATACAATTATTTTAAAACATCTGCTGCAAAGATATTGGCAGCCAGGACATAGGTGACAGTAAACCTGTGTAAGATTATTTACTGGTCACAAAAAGGGTGCATTTAATAATATCTTATGGTGGTAAAGACAACTTCTGCAGAGATCATTGTGTATCCCACAATTTTAAGTGGGTTATAACAGAAGTAAGATAACTCTAAATGTTAACGCTGTTCTTGGAGAGTTCAATGTTTTGTCCAGTTGCAGACTTGCTTCATATAGTATAGAGGATTAATATTCCTGTTGCAAAACACTTCATTTAACATACTGATCAAAGATTTGTATTTATTTGGCTAGGTAAATTAGGCTACTGCTTTTGACACTGAGATCATTTTGTTACTCACAATTCATAAGATTCAAGCCTTCTAAAGTAGCACAGTGGTCTATTTACCATATCAAGGGGCTAAATGCAAACTGGGAGTCGTGGGTTTAGATCCCTTTTGGAGTTTTTCTCATTCTGTTCTATGATTGCAAGGAAGCAGTGCTTTAAGTCTTGATAGTAAAGACACTCCCAGTCAGTCTGTTGTGTTTTATATCGTGACTTTGGGCCTTATTTAGATCTCAGCGGGTGGATACTCCATCAAAAATATGATGGATATCCCGTCCACCGTATTACGATCTACTTAGGATATATTAGAATTGTAATATGTTGGACGGGATGTCCGTCATGTTTGTGATGGAGTATTCCGCTCTAGCATGATATAAATCAGGCCCGATACATTTTTCCTGACTATTCATTATTTACCTATAATTTCTACAAGTATGGCTATGTGATTCCTACATTTTATGATTCTTTTTGTCTTACGTAACATTTCCTATAGATTGATTTACCCACTTTTATGATTTAGTGTGCCTCTGTGTGTTTTGTAAAGCTCTCTGCCACCCTACACTAGAACGAGTGAAATGAGTGTAAAGAATTAAATTAAAAAAGAAACTGTGCCATTTAAATCAATATTTGTGTATTACTCCTACAAACAGATAAATCTTACATTCTGCTGAATTATGTTCATGTAACGGAAAATGACAACAGGACACATCCAACATGTTTTCTTGCAAAATAGCTGCTGGAACCAGGATCTGAAAGATTACCCCTATTTTCCAGCTCTATAGAAAATTAAGAATGGAAAGGGGCGACCAATCGGTCCCCCCGAACGTATGGTGGAGTACCCCGATCCCCCCGGGAAGCCATTTTGGGCGGGAGGCGCGTCTCGGCTGGTATGCCCGAAGCGGCGTAGCCGGGGCGCGCTTTTTCCCGCCCAAGAGTGGGTTGTCCTAGACACCGAAGCCGTCCGCCACGCCCAGGGAGGCGGGAGGAGGCGGGTTCACGCCCGCCCAGAGAAGAATAAAAGGAGCCACAAGCCAAGGAAGCATCCTCTTGTTCCTGTGCTCTGAAGCTGCACCTCCTCGCTGCACGTGAGCTCGAGACGGAACGAAGAGCCATTTTCGAAATTTGTAATTTCTCTCTTTATCTTCTAGCACTGCAAATCGCGTTCAAGATCTTTCACCTACGAGAAAATGCCGGGCGAGAGAGTCGCAAAGAAGGTCAGCACCGACCAGATGCTCCGGATGTTGGTGAAGGACATGGCGGAGATGAAGAGAAAAATGGCGGCCAGGGACGGTGCGGGAAGGCCAAAAAGACCCAACCCGACGGAGGCCCCGGCCGGAAGAAGGAAGAGGGCCAGGAAAGGGTCAAACGAGGACGAGGTCCCAGTTCCGGAGGCTCCCCCGGTGAGCCCCCCTAGACCAGTGGAGATCCCCGTGCCGGCTCCTGCTGAGGGCCAGCGGATCCCCGTTGTGGTTACCCCAGTGGACGAAGGGGACATGCCTCCGGAGTTGGCCGCCCAATTGGCGGCATGGCTGGGTAATAGCAGCGGGCGTTCCGTGGCTCCGGGGGACACGGCTGAGGAGGCCAAGCAATTAATGAGGCAGTTGCGGCAGTCTCGAGAGGCCGCGAAACCTCCTTGTCCGTTTGTTTCCCCGCAGGCTCCAGTAGAGCAACCCGCGGCTGGCACGAGTTCGGCAGCAACGGCGGTTACAGCTTCTAGCTCAGGTAAGCAGCTAATGCCGATTGCGGGGAAGGGGTCTGTACCCTCGAGAAGGGAGAAATTGGCTCAGCATATCCCGATGGAGGTCAAAGAATGGATATGGGCTGAGAAATACGTAAACATGTTCTCCTTACTAACTGACCATTATGAGATTGAGCATGTGAAAGCTCAGAAGGAACTCATGCATCCGAGTGTTTGGCGCGCAAAAATGGCCGCCTTTAGAGTCGATGAGACGATAGGTAACTGGGGTAGAGCATTTGGCATATTCACTTCGATTATGGGGGAACGGAGACCTGATTTGTTGTCCGAGTTACCTGTGTACCAGTCACGTATTATGGAATATTCTCAGACATATGTTGGCAATGAGTGGTTTTGTTATGACAATATTTTTCATAAGGCTAAAGAGTTCGATACATGCCTGACGTGGGATTGTTACGACTCCATTTCTTGGCAAAAAATGGAAAAGTCAGGCATGTTAAAGGCGCCATTGTTGGGGGGGGCGGGGGTGAACTTTCCCGCCAACCATCCGGGGCGCCCTTTCGGACAGGGGCAAGTAATGAGCATCACCCAAGGCCGAACGGCACTACAGGTAAAAAAGGGGTATGCTGGAACTTTAACAGGGGAAAGTGTACGAGGCCCCAGGGGTCATGCAAGTTTAGACATGAATGTGGGGGGTGTGGACAGTCTTCGCATCCCGAGACCATGTGCAGAGCCAAAACGGGTGATAACGGTAGTAGGGCAAGCGCCAAACAGGTCTGACATAGTTTGAGGGGCGGCATTACCCACACCGGTTGATACCATGGCAATGATTCCTTGGCTCAGCAACTACCCTGATCATGTCTCCGCTGGGGTGCTGCGAGACGGGTTTTCTTACGGTTTCCGCATCCCGGTGGGGAATTTCCAGGGTAAAGCACAGTGTAGGAACCAACTTTCGGTCCTGCATAATACGGCAGTGGTGCAAGCAAAGATTGGGAAAGAAGTAGCCCGGGGTCGGGTGGCAGGACCATTCAACACGCCACCAGTTCCTAATTTTGTTTGTTCGCCATTGGGAGTGGTCCCCAAGAAGGACCCAGGTGAGTTCAGACTGATACATAATTTGTCAGCCCCGAGGGATTTGTCAGTTAATGATGCAATAGACCCAGGGCTTTGTTCGGTGCGGTACGCATCCTTCGATGATGCAGTCGCCATGTTGAATCGCCTGGGACCCGGAGCGCTGATGGCCAAATCTGACATTGAGTCCGCTTTCCGGTTGCTCCCGGTACACCCGGACGATCAGCGTCTCCTGGGCTTTATGTTTCAGGGGCGCTATTACATGGATAAATGTATGCCAATGGGCTGTTCCATATCGTGTGCTTATTTTGAAAAATTCAGTTGTTTTCTGCAATGGGCATTCACAAGGATTACGGGTTTTCAGCATGTCATGCATTATCTAGACGATTTTCTGTTTCTGGGGGCAGCCGGGGACACAGAATGTGCACAGGCTCTGAATGAATTTTGTGATTTGATGGGACAGTTTGGTGTGCCATTGGCGCCAGGTAAGACTGTGGGGCCCTCAACTTCGCTCGAGTTTCTTGGAATAGAGCTCGATTCCGAAGAAGGTTGCTTCCGCTTGCCAGAAGAAAAAGTGCGGAAATTCAGGGCTTCGCTTGAAGCATGTATTAGAGTAACTAAGGTGAACTTGCATCAATTGCAGCAGACTGTGGGGCAGTTGAATTTTGCCCTTAGAATAATGCCAATGGCCCGCCCCTTTTCCCGCTCGATTGCACAAGCCATGGTCGGTCTTAAAGAGGGGCATCACCGCACGAGGCTCTCGGCCGAGATTCGCCAGGACATGCGCATTTGGTTGGCGTTCCTGGCGGACTTCAATGGTCGGGTTGTCTGGACGAAGCCGGCGGTGTCCTCCGAAGAGTTGGGGCTGTGGACAGATTCGGCGGGGAGTATAGGCTTTGGCGCCATCTTTGGCAATCACTGGTCGGCTCAAACGTGGCCGTCATGGTGGCACGAGTGTGGACTTACAAGTAACATTGCTTTTCTCGAACTGTTCCCTATTCTGGTGGCTTTGAAAACATGGCCTGTGGGGTTTAGGGATCACTCTGTGGTGTTCTGGTCTGATAACATGACCGTGGTTGAGTGTATCAATAGTCAGGCAGCACGATGCAAGTGGATCCTGAGGTTGCTCAAGGAAATTGTTTTACTATGTATGCAATTGAACGTGCTCTTTAGAGCGAGACATGTGCCAGGGGTACTGAATCAGGCTGCTGATGCGCTTTCTCGTTTCCGTATGCAGGCCTTCTGGGGTTTTCTGCCCACAGCGGACCCGGTGGCGGCACCATTTCCCGAAGCTCTCTGGTCTCTCGGTGACCCGAACTACAAAACCTCGTGGGAGAAAGTTTAGCACCCAGGACAAGGAAGGCATATGAAGGGGCGTTCCGTTCCTATTGGTCCTTTTTGGGTTCTGCTAGGGGAGAGCTTTGGGGTCAGGAAGAATTTGTCATAAAGTTTTTACTGTCTCTACGCAGGGCAGGCAAATCGGTGGCCACGGCCCAGAGGCATCGGGCCGCCATTTCCTTCATGGCGCGGGCTCATGGTATCCAGGACCCTACAGCGTCTTTCGTGGTACAGAAAGCGCTGCGTGGGTGGCAACGCCTTGAGGGTCGCAGAGTAGACGAAAGGCACCCGATAGGTCTGGATAGGTTGGCCCTGTTACTGTCCGTACTCCCTGCTACATGTTCATCCCAGTCGGAGACAGTGTTATTCCGGGCCGCTTTTGCATTAGCATTTCATGGGGCTATGCGGGTAAGCGAGCTAGTGGCAAAGAATAAGCAGGATACGGGGGGTGGACTGTGCCGAGAGCACATTCAAGTAAAGGGGGAGACGGTGATTGTCTCGTTTGTCAGGTCCAAGACCGATCAAGGCGCGATCGGGGATAGTGTAGTAGTCCAGCGGATTCCCGGATCTCCCATGTGCCCGGTTGCATGCGTTGAGGAGTATTTGGCGCAGAGGGCGGCATCATGGGGAGGAACCTTGCTGAGGCATGCAGATGCCACCCCACTGACGAAGTTTCAGTTCCAGCGGGTGCTTGCAATGGCAATTTCGGCCGCGGGCCTGAACCCGGGCGAGTTTGGGACTCATTCCTTCCGGATAGGGGCTGCTACAGAGGCTACAGCCAGGGGTCTGAGTGTTGAAAAAGTGAAACAGTTGGGGCGTTGGTCCTCGAATTGTTACAAAAGGTATGTGCGGTTGCACATGTTGTGAAGCTGATATCATGTACTCACGCTTCTTGTTTTTTGTTTGGTTACAGTTTCGCAAACCTACGAGGCGGGGCGGACTGTGCAGTCGGCCCGACACCTGGGAACCAGCGGTCAGAGATCACCGGCTGAGGAAAGAGTGGTGTGGGTCGTGGGCCACTCATACGTGAGGCGTGCCGGGGACGTATTCAAAGCAGGTGACATGATTCACACAGCTGGGGAATACGGGTACAGGGTGACCTTCTACGGAAGGGGCGGGCTCTGTATTGACCAGTTTCAACCTTTTCTTGAGGGTTTGTTAGGGCGGACAAGGTCACCGCCAGCTATAATCATAGTACATCTTGGGGGCAATGATTTGGTGACCACTGGTAGACGACTACTTCTCGAGGCGGTACTATCCACAGTAAGTTGGCTGGCGAGGAGGGTTCCAGGGTGCACGATTGCATGGTCCCATATGATTCCACGAAAGGTGTGGCGGGGGGCTAATTCAGTGTCTGCTATAAATCATTCTGTGAAAAAGATTAATAACAAGCTTGGTAGACTGTTCCGTACCAGTACATTGCATTCGATTCCTCATGGTTGTATCAGGGGGGACAATATGTATCTAGAGGATGGGGTCCATTTGTCCCGGGTGGGGAATTCTTTACTCATAGGAGACCTCGTAGCCTGGTTAAGGAGTTTGCAACATGACCTTTAGGTAGGAGTTTTGTGGGGGGTCCGGATAGCCGGTCAACTATCCGGCCTGTGGCGGTAAGGTCATGATCGGTGAGCAGTCATTGGAAGATCCCTAGGGGGGGGGCGTCACCCATTACGGATGGGAGCGCCCGGGGGGAGGTGGCCATTGGCCCCTCAATGGGGAGGCGGTCCCTTCTAAAGGACGGGACGCCTAAAGGAAAGGGAAGGCGGTCAAGGCCCCTCCCTGGATAGGAGGGGCTACGGGCCCCTCCTGGGAATTTCCCGGGGCCAGGACATCTGCGACGGCAGATGTGGTAAGTTGTGTAGGGTGGGGAGGGGGGTCTACGCTACCTTCTAGACACCTCACACGAGTCCTCGGACGACCACGTACATGGCGTCGAGTTAACAGGGGCCCCCGTCAAGACAAGGGAAATTGGTATGGCACACGAGGTGCAGTCCTCTGTGCGGCCGCCCCTCACAAGTGAGGGGGGAGTTCTGGTTTAGGGATCTGACACCGGTTACGACCTTGCCATTGGCCCTTAACATTAGGATGTACAATTTCAATTTGAAATGCATTTTTGTAAGGATGTTAGTATCGGCTAGGAGAGCCTTTGTATTAGATATATGTTAAGGTTAGCCAAACATCGTAATGTGGATATGAAATTGTACATGATATGAAACTGTTATTTTAATGTTTTGATTTTGTTTCATATTTTAATAAATACGGCCGGGAAGGGTAACTCCCTTCCCGCCTTCCAAAAGTTCAAGAACTGTTTCCGGTTTCCCAATTCTTGGGGATTGTGTTGAGAGGGGGTGGCGGGTATCTCAGCCATATGGAAAAGGGCGACCAATCGGTCCCCCCGAACGTATGGTGGAGTACCCCGATCCCCCCGGGAAGCCATTTTGGGCGGGAGGCGCGTCTCGGCTGGTATGCCCGAAGCGGCGTAGCCGGGGCGCGCTTTTTCCCGCCCAAGAGTGGGTTGTCCTAGACACCGAAGCCGTCCGCCACGCCCAGGGAGGCTGGAGGAGGCGGGTTCACGCCCGCCCAGAGAAGAATAAAAGGAGCCACAAGCCAAGGAAGCATCCTCTTGTTCCTGTGCTCTGAAGCTGCACCTCCTCGCTGCACGTGAGCTCGAGACGGAACGAAGAGCCATTTTCGAACCCACCCACCATCCCCTGAAGACAGCAAGTTGTTGTGGTATAAAGTTCGTTTTTACGTAGTAGTTTTTTCTTGCATGTTGTTTCTGAATAAAGTTTATGATTCGGTTGCAATAAAGTGGATAACTCTGTGCGGTATGCTTTATTTAAGACTTTCATCAGAGTGATTAGTAATGTTTTAGATGTTTTAGGTTGAGACGTGATCTGTTTTAAGTAGGAATGTCTCTTGCTTTTCAGTCATTAATCTTGTCGTATTTATTGTTTGGTCGGGCGGTAAGGTCATGATCGGTGAGCAGTCATTGGAAGATCCCTAGGGGGGGGCGTCACCCATTACGGATGGGAGCGCCCGGGGGGAGGTGGCCATTGGCCCCTCAACGGGGAGGCGGTCCCTTCTAAAGGACGGGACGCCTAAAGGAAAGGAAAGGCGGTCAAGGCCCCTCCCTGGATAGGAGGGGCTACGGGCCCCTCCTGGGAATTTCCCGGGGCCAGGACATCTGCGACGGCAGATGTGGTAAGTTGTGTAGGGTGGGGAGGGGGGTCTACGCTACCTTCTAGACACCTCACACGAGTCCTCGGACGACCACGTACATGGCGTCGAGTTAACAGGGGCCCCCGTCAAGACAAGGGAAATTGGTATGGCACACGAGGTGCAGTCCTCTGTGCGGCCGCCCCTCACAAGTGAGGGGGGAGTTCTGGTTTAGGGATCTGACACCGGTTACGACCTTGCCGTTGGCCCTTAACGTTAGGATGTACAATTTCAATTTGAAATGCATTTTTGTAAGGATGTTAGTATCGGCTAGGAGAGCCTTTGTATTAGATATATGTTAAGGTTAGCCAAACATCGTAATGTGGATATGAAATTGTACATGATATGAAACTGTTATTTTAATGTTTTGATTTTGTTTCATATTTTAATAAATACGTCCGGGAAGGGTAACTCCCTTCCCGCCTTCCAAAAGTTCAAGAACTGTTTCCGGTTTCCCAATTCTTGGGGATTGTGTTGAGAGGGGGTGGCGGGTATCTCAGCCATATGGCCAAGAACAGTGGAAAAATTGGCAGTGCTGTATGCACTATTGAAATGTACCTGCCGGAGTGCTCTGCTTACATCAAAAAAGCATAAGCAAAGTCACTAGGTCTGGTGTTGGCTGCTGACCTTATGGCTTTGAC
This sequence comes from Lissotriton vulgaris, assembly GCF_964263255.1. Taxonomy (NCBI): domain Eukaryota; kingdom Metazoa; phylum Chordata; class Amphibia; order Caudata; family Salamandridae; genus Lissotriton; species Lissotriton vulgaris. Next base: position 1,225,111,386 of record NC_141685.1, read on the forward strand.
CAGTGCTTATTTTATTAGTGAATGTTTTTTTAGGACAACTTACAACATACAAGTGGTCTGATAGCAGTGATGAAGGAACTGTAGGGACCTCCCCTAAGCTAAACAAGCATTGTCTAAAAAATGTAAACAATTATATATTGGTTAATGTAACATCACATGTTGCACCAGTAGTCCTGGGCACTAAAGAGTTCTACTTAGTGTGAGATGTGCACATTCCACATATGTAGAATGCCATCAATCTTTCAGGTAGGCCAACTGGTAAAGTGGGCAGACACTGTGTCCTTGATTGTATGCTGTTTTGGGAGGAAGCAAAATGTGAATGTCACCATAGCAGACCAATAAATAAAGAAGGCAAACTGAAAGCCACTGAATCTAATTGTCAGAACCCCTTTCAGAGGGCAACAGGCAAGAAGAGCTTATTTGGCCCAACTGTAGGGGATGAGGCCTTTTACCCTTGATATGCTGGTGCCTGATTTACTATGGATTCTGCTTGGACACATTTTCTGGAATTTGCACACCACACTTTAAATCTTCATCTTCCTAACCTCACCTGGGGCGACAGGCGTTTCCTGGTTGCCGCCCCTAGACTCTGGAACACCCTTCCTGCACAAATCCGAGCAAGTCCCTCCCTGTTCACATTCCGCAAACAGCTAAAGACGTGGTTATTTGACCATTAGCCTTGTATATCTTCTTTACCCCAGTTGCTGATCCATCCCTTAACTAGCGCCTTGTATATCTTCTTTACCCCAGTTGCTGATCCATCCCTTAACTAGCGCCGAGACGCCCACGGGTATTCGCCGCGCTCTACAAATGTCAATAAATAAATAAATAAATAAATAAATAAATAACCTGTGAAAATGTGTGTTTTAGGGGGGGGGGGGTTTAATGTACTGTTTATGTTTTCTTAGTGTTTTCCTTTTTTTAAAAATAATATTATTGCTCATTATTTCACATCTAAAATTATACCAAAAAATGAGGCAGTTAGAAGCAAAGATTATGATTCAAAAGAGAAAAAAACACCAAATTCTTCCTAATTGTATTGTGCATTTTGTCATTTTTTGCCCACCCTGGAAACACCCCCAGCAGCTGATGAGAGATCGAAACAACATATGTGTAATTCATTTTTAAGACTCAAAAAAAGATTTTTCATAAAACAGACCCTTTCTCGCAAATAGTTATAAATCCATAAATATCCAATGGCTATACATATCAATTTCTATACATTTCCATAAAGTGCAGTGTGCCAAAGTAGAAATCTATCATCTTTGCCAGTTTAGTTATTCCCCTTCACCCCCTCAGTTAGTGGCGTCCAGATTCTCAAACCTTTCTTTCATGCTCTAGACCCCCTTCTTGCATAAACAGCCTTTTCAAGGTGATAGACTGCTGAGAGCTGGGCAAGCTACTGCTGAAATCCCGGTGGGTTAGAGGCTAACCGAGCCAAAACAATGCACAGCCGTAAAACAGCCATATCAATAATATTCAAATCTTGCCCTGCTCTCCCCACCCCCTCATCAGCCACTCCTAACAAAATCAGGCTTGGAGAAAGGGAGCATTCCAATCCTAATGCTTCATTAAAAAATGTAGTGATATATTGTTTTAAATTCATAAGCATGTCACATGAAGCAAAAATATGGACAAGATCTGTCAGATACACTGCACAGTGAGGACAGTATATCCCCTTCCCCCATTTAGCAATTTTATGTGGAGTATAATAAAGGGAAAAATAGGTCTTATGATATTGTGCTTGCAATCGAGCCATTCTGAATGACTCCAAATCACCTTTCATCAATGAATTGAGAAGATTATATTTTGCCCAGATTGCCAAATCCCTATCCAGTACCAATTTATCTATACTACTATAAAAAAAGAAGAACTTTGAGGCTTTGAGGTGGGTAAACTTGGGAACCACTTCGCCAATCCACACACCCGATACACCGTTGTAATCGTCAGGGTGTGCAGATGGTTATAGGCTATATAAATTGTTTAAAAAAGCGTTATTTAAAAAATGTACATTAAAAAAAAAGTAGTCCCTCCAAAGTAGCGCCGGCCGCGACGTGCGTGCTCAGGTCAGGAGAGCGGGGAGAAGCAGTGTCCAGGAGCGCTACGAGGAGCGGCGGACATGGCGCGGGGGAGGAGCGGTGATGTGAGGAGCAGCGGACAGGCCAGAGGAGCGGTGACCAGCGGCGGTGAGGTGAGAAGCAGCGGACAGGCGGGAGGAGCAGTGAGGTGACGAGCAGCGGACAGGCGGGAGGAGCCGTGACCAGCGGCATTGAGGAGCGAGGAGCGGAGGGCCGCTAAACTGAGGAGCGCAGGGGAGGAGCGGCGGCTGAGGTAAGGGGACCCACGGACAATGTCGGGGCAGGCGGGGGATGGGCCGGGCGGGGGTTCGGGCTTCTGGACAATGTCGGGGCGGGCAGGGGGCGGGGAAGCCTGATTGCTTCCGGACAAGGTCGGGACGGGCTGCTAGTCAACTATAACATTTTTGGAGAATCCAATTGGTCCACCCCCTTTTTTAAATAAAAAGTCCCTGATTTGAAGGTATTCGATTCGATATGCTTTATTTGATTTTTGTATAAAATCTTGAAAGCGTACAGTTACAAAATACAATCATAGTTAAAAAATACATACATGTGAAGCAAAGATTATCTACAGATTAAAAAACAAACATTTGCTCACCCTGTGAATGTAACTTTCCTGATAATAACATACTTTACAGGGTTCATATGATGACAGTTCTTCCGTTTCATCAAATGGGAATGTGCAAGGGGTTGCAGTGGTTAAAAAATGTTATACAGTATTTCAAATCAGTTTGGGGCGGGAATACTACAATAAAGTGGTAAGCAAACTCCTCTACCCAGCCTGGTACAATCCTCAGTCATTGGCCTGGAGGCAGGGATATATGATGTGCTTGGATAGAAGTCATGTAGATCCCAGATGGATATGGGGCTATCGCCTTCTTTAGGTTGCCAAGTTCGGAGGTATGGGACAATGTTTCTACTCCTGAATCTTATTAGTATCAAGTCACCAATAATGTCTTTCGGAAGGGGGCCCAGCCAACCCACTGTCCTCACGCTCACAATCCCGCCGTCAAGATCATGGGGCAGGGGTCTATTTTTAGATAGCCAAAACTGGACCTTATTTAACAAGTCATGTTGTCTCTGCCATCTACTCTGGGGACAACATTTTTCGGTGTAGTGGGTTTAGGAGAGGCTTTAGAAATATTTGAGGGCAGAATGGTGGGAACTGGTGCTCGAGTTTGGGCAACTTTATTTTGAATGGCAGGTTTAGGCTTATTTGGAGTAGCAATTGACAAGGGATGGGTAGGTATAGAAGCGTGGGTAGAGGTTAACAAATTAAAATTGATTTTTTCCTCAATCCCTGTCAATCCATCCCCCAAGATGTTAATTTTGTCAATTAGGGGGTGTATAATGGATTTAATCAGTTGTTCGATCATTGACAATAGGGCCATCTGGGAAGAAGGAGCTAGGTAGTTTCATTTTTCAGCCACCTCTGCAGTTAGGCGAAAATTGGTAGGGGGTGGAGTTAAGATTAGGGATTCATTTTGTATTTTTTGTACTTTGGATTGGCTCTCATTATATTTATCCCCGTCATGCTTCCTTTTGTTAGGTGTGACCCGGACAGATACTATACATTGTGTGTTTGTTTTTGTAAATATGGAAAAGGGTTCCAGCACTCTCTCATTTGTAGTTAACAAATTAATGTTATTTGGTGGGGATGGTGATCCTGCAGGGGCATAGCTAGTCTTACACAGACTGTTTAATTCCTCCAACAGTGAGAGTCTACACACTGTATTGTTTGTTTGAGGAGAGGAATGATTACAAGGTGGACTGACTACAGGCTGATGGCAATTATTTTTATCAGCGTCTGTACGCAAAGGTAACAGTGTGTTATTTATGTGCTTATCTTGCATCCTCAGACAAGTATCCGACCGAAGCGCTAGTTTTGTAACAACCCCTTTCTGGGTCATGATATGACTTGGATGTGAATGAAGTGATAGAGTTTATTGGGCAAATACTACTGTCCAGTACAGAATGTCAATTAGTGGCTTTACCTCCTCAAGAAAAACCAAGTGGTGGGGCCCGTCCCGTCCCCCTTAGGCCTCTGAGGGCCACAGAGGGCCCGCCCTTTGCCCGGGCTTAGCCCGGCGTCACCCGCGCGTGTTCCGCGATGCGGAAGGGGCTCTGTCTTTTTCTGCACCTTCCGGGCGCGTCAGTGGGCGGGAGGGGGGCGGAGCAAAAGCAGCAAAGGTTTGTGGGGGTTGTGGTCCCCCCGCTCGGCGGCCGCGTGGAGTTCCGGTCGCGGCGGCAGGGGGGACCAGCTGCCAGCAAGGATGTTTGCACCGACTGTGCCCTGCGCGATCAAATCCCCAGTTCCCCCGCTGAATTCTCTTCCAGATAGTCGCCCGCTCCCCAGATGGGGCTCTGTCTTTTTCTGCGCCTTCCGGGCGCGTCAGTGGCAGGAGGGGGTGGAGCAAAAGCAGCAAAGGTTTGTGGGGTTTGTGGCCCCCACGCTCGGCTGCCGCGTGGAGTTCCGGTCGCGGCAACAGGGGGACCAGCTGCCAGCAAGGATGTTTGTGCCGACTGTGCCCTGCGTGATCAAATCCCCAGTTCCCCCGGTGAGTTCTCTTCCAGATAGTCGCCCGCTCCCCAGATGGGGCTCTGTCTTTTTCTGCGCCTTCCGGGCGCGTCAGTGGGCGGGAGGGGGTGGAGCAAAAGCAGCAAAGGTTTGTGGGGGTTGTGGCCCCCACGCTCGGCTGCCGCGTGGAGTTCTGGTCGCGGCAACAGGGGGACCAGCTGCCAGCAAGGATGTTTGTGCCGACAGTGCCCTGCGCGATCAAATCCCCAGTTCCCCCGGTGAGTTCTCTTCCAGATAGTCGCCCGCTCCCCAGATGGGGCTCTGTCTTTTTCTGCGCCTTCCGGGCGCGTCAGTGGGCGGGAGGGGGCGGAGCAAAAGCAGCAAAGGTTTGTGGGGGTTGTGGTTCCCCTGCTCGGCGGCCGCGTGGAGTTCTGGTCGCGGCGGCAGGGGGGACCAGCTGCCAGCAAGGATGTTTGCGCCGACTGTGCCCTGCACGATCAAATCCCCAGTACCCCCGGTGAGTTCTCTTCCAGATAGTCGCCCGCTCCCCAGATGGGGCTCTGTCTTTTTCTGTGCCTTCCGGGAGTGTCAGTGGGCGGGAGGGGGCGGGAGGGGGCGGAGCAAAAGCAGCAAAGGTTTGTGGGGGTTGTGGTCCCCCCCGCTCGGTGGCCGCGTGGAGTTCCGGTTGCGGCGGCAGGGGGGACCAGCTGCCAGCAAGGATGTTTGCGCCGACTGTGCCCTGCACGATCAAATCCCCAGTTCCCCCGGTGAATTCTCTTCCAGATAGTCCAGAAGGTATTCAAGAAATCTCTCCAATCTAACCAGAAGATCGTTCTAAGATCATCAAAGCTCCCTGAGGAAAAGAAAGACTTTAGTGTAGCCAAACCGGATTCCGCCCATCTTCTACACAGTCGATCCTCGAAGATCTCAGGAAGATTTAAATTATTTGCTAATGGATTATACAAATTAAGCCTGCCTATTCTGATTAACCTCCCTGCTGACTTCCATATTTTGATGACCCCATATAGTGTCTTGAAACAAACTTTCTTATAGTAACTATTGCTTAGATATTGCCACAAGCACCCCAGGCATCTTTCTCCATACACCTTTCCACTGATTGCTCTTGAAACAGAACTAAATTATGCAATAGAGGGGTGGCCCAGTAATAATGTCTCAAGCTAGGCAAAGCCCATCCCCCTCTATCCCTGGGCAGTGTATGAAATGTAAAATCACTTCTCGGTTTTGCATAAGCCCAAGCAAACCTAGAGAACAGATCTTCCATTCTCTTCAATCAGTATGCTGAGAATTCTAATGGAATTGCCTGAAAAAGATATAGAATCTTGAAGAAAAACAGCATTTTAACCATATTGCACCTACTAACAATTGATAGATGAAGATTGTTCAGTTTAAGCAAATCCAGTTTAGTCTTAATCAACAGGGGTTCAACATGTTCCTTGACTATATTGTCTATATCTGCCGAAATGTTCATTCCCAGGCAGGTTGCCTGCCTAACCACTCTACTGTCGTGTGTAGTTATATTGCCATTAACTACCACTTGCATTTTATAACAATTAAGAGCATAACCAGATACTTTCCCAAACCTCTCTGGTTTCCCTTCTACTTCCTTAAGAGCTTTCAAAGGATCTGTGGTTGCAAGGGCAATATCGTCAGCGTAGGCCAACACCTTTGTTTCCCATCCATGTGTTTGAATAGGTAAGATGGCCTTGTTGTTTTCAAGCCTACGTATAAAAGGGGCAATATCTATAGCAAACAGCAGAGGGGAGCTCAGATATCCTTTTCGTGTCCCTCTAGTTATTAAAAAAGGGTCTGACAGTGCCCCATTCACAAAATCCCTGGCTATTGGTTGGTGATACAGCATTTTGATTGCTTGCAAAAAGCCCTCTTTAATTCCAACCACTGACAGGGCATCCCATAAAAATCCCTGTCAGAGGATTTTTCTGCATCAAGCAGAATTAATACCATTGGGTCGTTAACTATTGGCATGATGTCTAGAAGTAAAATCAACCTCCTTATTTGATCTATTGTCTCCCTTCCAGGAATAAATCCATGTAGACGGGGTGAAACTACCTTATAAATAATTGGCGCTAAGTGGGAAGCCAAGATTTTAGAATAGATTTTACAGTCACTATTAATTAAAGTTATTGAGTGATATGAGCTGGGATCCACTGTTGGTATATATATTTTTTAAATCGCAATTTCAGAGGAGGACCAGGAACTCAGAGTCCTGCCCCCCTTGAACACATGAACAACCAACTGAGTCATACACTCTTTAAGTTGTTGGGATTTTTTTTTGTAAAACTCAGCAGGTATACTATCCATGCCAGTAGCTTTACCACCAGGGAAACTATTTATAGCTAATAAAATCTCTATCCATTGTGGGAGATTCTTTAGCTGTTACGGGTCTTCTAGAGAAAATTGTTCTCTAAGGATTAAAACCAAATATTCCTTAATCTCTCTAGAATTCCCGTTTAGATCCTCCCGATACAGGTTTTAATAGTATTGATGGAATGACTGTCTGATGTTATCGGTGTCTGTAATTAGCCCCATATTTGGAGTCTGTATCTCACAAATTAGATTTTGTAAGCTCCTTTGCAGGGCTCGCATCGCCAAATGGTGCGCAATCTGCTTGCTGCATTCATATGATTTCTCTTTCCAGATGGTAAGTTTATCTGCAGCACTTTTCGCTATGATTTTTAGAATAGAGGTGTTAGAGTCTGCGACCTTAGCCTGAGCTTCCTCTAAATCCCTACCCTGTTAAAGAATCTTGACCAAGTCCTCCTCTGCTTGAGCCAACCCACTTGTAAATTGCATTTTTTCTGTCAGCCATTCTTATTAAGGTTCAAAGAATATCTAAGAGATTCCCTTCGTATTCAAGTTTTGATGTGTCCCAAACAATATCTATTCCCGCACTCCCTAAATTCTCCTTAAAATAAAATGGGATCCAGTTCCGCATATAGCTGCAGTACTCTTCATTAATTGAAAAAGGTCCCTCAAAACTCCATGTCTTTTATTTTGGCTTTAAACCATCCTCCTTAATCTCAACCACTAAAGGGTTGTGGTCTGAGAGTATATGCAGAGCTTTCTTTATTGAATACTCATGAAAAATAGAATCGGTGACAAGCACAAAATCAAGTCAGGCATGAACAGTATGTGATATGGAAAAAAGGTGTATCCAGGGTCCAATGGCTTTTGCCAATTCCATACGTCACTGAACCCATGATACTTACATATGACCCTTAGTTCACGGAACACCTTAGGTTTCCTCCTGCTGTATGTCCAATCTATTTCAGAGCTCAGTGCCCTATTAGTTGGTATATTAATATTAAAATCAATATAAAGAATTTATGGAAGAGGCCAAGCCACAGGTTCACTGGTTAGCTGCTCAAATATTCCCACATCATCCAAAATGCTACTAAAGATAAATCATAAAGTAAATGTCTCTCCAGTGTCTCCTAGACATTCAGTAATGACCCATTAGCCACATTTTTCAGCTAATGTACAAGCAAATTGTAAATCAGTATTATGTGTCAGGATAGCTAGCCCTCGCATCCAAGTAATCTGAGTCGTAACCTCAACCAGCCTATATCCGATTGAATTCAAGATGTGCAATCGGGCACCCTCTATAAGGGTCTCCTGGATACATACAATATCGTCTTCAATAAACGTAATCCTGCCACAGTATTCTGACTTTTTTTACGGTCATTAAGGTCACAGATATTAATAGTGGCTATAGGTATTTTAACCATCCATTACAAATAAGGGTATCTTAGTGCTCCCTTGTACCATAAGCGCTTAGAGATAATGGCAAATAAAGAGAAAAGGGAAAAACAAAAAAGACAAGAAATGTTAATACAAAATCTCTCCCAACAGCTTGCAACCCCAACCCCCTGAATCCCCCTCCCCCACCCTCTACCCGTAACAAAGGCAGCCTGGCTCAGCCAGAGCCAGGATGATATCATCCAAAATAGTTCCATCCCCACAGCCTCTTCAACTTTTTTTCCCCACCAAGAATATAACGCTCAGTTAAAAAATAGCTGCCAATCAAAGTGAATGCAACATGGCAGCTAACACCCAAATCATATACCATATTGCCACATGATTGTAGCCTATTATATGTCCTCAGACCCCATCCTTGTGTCTTCCAGAAATATCCTTTAAATACATTTAGCCTGAATTTCTGAAATAAAGCTGCATGTTCCCCCTGAAAAACAATCTTCAGCCGACCTGGACTCGAAGATAAGAAATGATGCAAAAAGCTGCCTAAGCCACCATCTTCGTTCAACAGTGACATGGGCAAAATCCGACCTAGTGAAAAAAGGCACTGTGTTATGTTCTCTTTTTGCTGCTGGGCGGGCTAGATCATAGAGGGCCTGTTGCAGCAAATAAATTCCAACATATCACAGCATTGTCTGTGGCTGTTCAGGGGTATTAGGTGAGCGTTTTGGCAACATTAAAGGAAACCTGCGAGCCCTCTCGATTTCCTTATCCCAGTCTCAAGTATTTAGTTCAGGAAAGGCACCACTCAGTCGGAAAACCATTTATTTTCTGGAATCAGTCCCCTCTACCCCTTCAGTAATTCCCAGGAAATGTAGATTGTTACGGAGTTGCCTGTTTTCTTGATCTTCCATTTTCAAACATCATGTCTTTGCCACTCCCCTCATGAGCTACACTTTGTTTTTAGGGCCACAACTGCTGTTTCAAGACTTTCAGTCCGGTCTTCCACAGAAGCCATTCTTTCGGCAATATCAGCAGAGATTCTCCCCACTTTACTAACAGCACCCTGAAATGTTTTGGCAGCAAGCTGGGCTCTGCAATTATCATTTTTCACCTCCACCTGGAAACTCTTAATAGATTGCAGAACTATTGAGAGGGAAGGGTCGCTCTGGTTTCCGGTCCCCAATGTTTAACCGGTATTTGCCATTGCAGAGCCTTTCGGATCTCTTTCATATTTGTCTGATCAACCCACTAAGACAGTGAGATGTGACGCAGAATAATCCCACTTCAGATCTCCTGTACTGCCACTAACAGAGATTTCCTGTCGGCCTTTTAATTACTTCCTCTCCTTTTAGGTCAGAGATTTTCTTTGCCACTGAGGTTTCCTAGGTCTTCCGTCCCAGAGCTGCTGCACCAATAAGCACCCTCTACTCCACTAGGCGCTGATATACTTGCGTCCGAAAATTCTGACTCATTTGTCAGGGAGTAGAATTTTTCATTCACATCAGGGATTCCAGCCCGATTTGAGGGGGCATTTACTGCTTTATCCCTGGTAGCCTTATCCGCATGATGGGTCATAGCTTTAGTTGTTGTCTGCCTGACGTCTGTTATTTTGTCTCCATTCGAGAGGCCTGGACGGAGATCTAGCTGGAAAGAACCTGATGTTTCTAAGGCATGTTCCTCACCAGATTTTACCAATGAATCAGACATGACTTCCACCTCGCGGGTCACTATCTCACAGATAGCCACTTGCACCCCCTCTCCCCTCTCCTGGCAATTCATAGGCAGTAAAGTTGTGCCAGTAGTGCAAAAATGTTTAGAAATCAAAGGCTGACATCCTTCTACCTCTAGGGGATTCTTCTGTGGTGCTTTTTTTATGGTTTCCGTTTTATCCACTTTTTCCCTTCTTACCACCATGATCATCACTCTTTTTGCCACTGGTTCAATTTTCTGAGAGCTTCTCACACCGTGGGGGAGCTTTACAGCTGCCACGACATAGACATAGCTGACTGAGCATCACTTGGTTTCGCAGATTTTCCACTGCGTCCTGTCATCACTGGTTCTAGGAAGCCCTTCTGTAAAACTGAAGATCCGAGCAGATCGCAAGTTCCCCAAAGCAACAGGAACCGCACAAATGCAGCAGCTGCAGACTCAGCACGAGCCAGCACCGCAAGCTCAGCATGAGCGCAGACACTGCCCAAGGCAGCAGCTAATCTGAAGCAAGCAGCCGCTGCAGGCAGAAGGATGCAGCAGGAGCTGCAGAGAGCGACAGCTGAGACAATAGGGGCCACCGTGCACAGCCCGTTCCAGACATTCCAGAGATCCCTCCATGAAGACCATGGTGGTCCACCTTCCCAAACGCAACGTTGGGTAAAGCCCAAGTTGCATTCTCCCATAGCATTGGCTATTTTAAAGGCTTGAAGTCGAGTCGAAGGAGCGTCTCGAGCAAGGAACTACTCAGACACCATCTTACCACCCCCTTAATTTACTGTTTAATTATTTATACTTTTAGGGCTGTGATTGTAATATACTATTATTTTATACTCACACCCTGTGGGCTTATTGGGCACAGTTCTGATCAGTGGCCATCTTTTAGAGGCCTTCTCTTAAGCTGACATGTTTCCGCTAGGAAAGTGGTCTTGCAATTCATAGGAGGTGGGACTGAAAGGGAGACAAGATACGAGTCGGCTTCCAGATAGGACGCACAAGTCTGTCTGTGCCCATCCGTGGCCGTTCTGCAGCCAGCAAAAGCTCACCTATCGGTTTGAAGCAAGTTCATTTCCCAGCAGTGGATCAGTGCAGAGGGCTCTTAGGTAAGATGCCTAATTATGGAAATGCAGTAGATCTGTTATAAATGGAGGGATTCTTTTTCCTGTGCTCACTGCAAATGGGGTCTTCAACTGGCAAATGGGCAGCTCAAAATTATTGTTTTTGGCCTCTAAGGTCTCTTAAAGTGTCTCTTTCTGGTGGTCCTATAAATGTGCATTTTCTCCCCAGACATTCTCAATGAGTTATTGATCATAATGACTGCCATCTTGATTTTTTTTATTGTGGAGTTTTGGCTCAAGACCTGGTGCAACCCTAATTTTGCTGTTGCATTAGCTTTGGGATGTTCGATTCTTAGACATAACACAATTGCGGGCCGAGGCAAAGGTCTGGCTATCATCTTTTATGGGACTTACCCATATTTTTCATTTGAGATTGAGAATTTAAGAGTAATGGAAAGCCTTAGAGTCTGCTTTAAAGTAAGTCATGGGTATTTTATTTTATCACCAGTCTGGCCCTTAAACTTGTTTTGTTTGCTGTGTGCATTCCACCGCAATATAACGAGGAGAAATTATTTTATTTCTCCTGGTTTTGCTTTTTCTATTTGTGCTGCATTCTGTTGCACACATAGAGAGAGGAAAATGCCATTAACGATGTGCTACGCCTATGTGTGCTCCAGAATGCAGTACACATACATTGATTGGGTAACCTGTGTCAAGAGGAAGTCGAAGCTAGTGAATAGAAATGTAGTAATACAGGCATTCTGAAGTTTTTCATGAGGAAATGTTGGTGAGAGCATGGGTGCAGAGAAAGCCCCGAGTCAGAAATTAGGAAATGCATGTCAGAGACAATGAGGAGCTGGAGCACAGAAATGAAAGGGCACTCATTGTTAATGTGAATAGGAGACGGAGGGACTGAAATAAGAACAGAGCCAGGCAGTGCCCGAGTGAGGGGAGACCGTGGGATAGAAATGAGCAGAGGGACGGGCAGGGGCAGCTTGAGAGAAGACCGCAGGACTGAAATAAGGAGCAGTGCCAGCGTGGGAATAGGTTGCGGTCAGAAATTAAAGCGCTCCAGCCAGTAACAGCGTGGGAAGAGACTGTGGGTGAGAAATGAGAGCGAACAGGGCGTACCAACGTGAGAAGAGACTACGGGTCATGAATGAGAGAGGGTCGAGGAGTGCCAGCCTGAGGGGAGACTGCGGGTCAGATATTAAACAGGGCCAGTCAGTGGCACACATTTATGAAGAAAGACTGTGGAGAGTGAGGCTATGTTCGGTTTCAGTCTTCGACTCTGTTTCCATATTGGGCACCAGACTGAAATGTTTTTGCCCCTTTCAGTGCCAAACACAATGAGAAATAAATCAGGTTAGAGGGACTATTTTTCACGGCCTGTCGCCTAAATCACAGCACCTCGGTGAGGAAATAGTAAAAGGCCGCGATAAAGGGTCGATTGTCCTTTTACAGTTATGTTAAATCTGCACCTTTGTCTTGCTTTCAAAGCGCCGTTTTCAGACGCAATGGTTCTACTGAGTGATGTTTTGGAGTCATGGCCCGGGCACTCACTTTCGAAAGGAAACTGGCATTATTTCAGGGTGCCAAAGACAGGTTAAAGATGCCCTACACAAGATTTGGAAATATGCTCTTTTCCAAACATTTTTCCCACTTTCGACTCTCTTGTAGAGAGCAGAACTCAGCACAGATTTCCAAATAGAAATACTACAATAGTATCACCAATTTAATTAGGAGATGTGCCACTCAAGTCTGTAAAAGAATGGAAGTAGGTGAACATTAGATTTAATTATCATATGTATAGCTTGCTTAACAGAATGTATGCAAAGAACTAAGACGTTTGCAAGCAATCCACACCCGATCAGATGATTCTGATGGGCCCATCAGGTTGGAAATGGGTCTGAACTCGATGACAATTGCTGCTGATTTGCCTGCTGTCCAGACAAGAGGCAATAACAGGTCTCGATCGAAAGCAACTCATACCAACAATAAAGCATATCTTGGTCATGCTGCAAGGCAATAAAACAACAAAGCAGCAGCAAAAAACAGACAAAACAAGAACCAACAGATTAATTTCAGTTATGCAAATTCTTACACAGTGCCCACTTTCAGTCCCTCTGTTCGCCCTTTGCCTTTGCTACTGCTATATAAACAAGCACTTGCCTCTAAATAGGGGAAGCAGTGGGTGATGTTTTCTTTGTGAATGCTGATTGTATAATTTGTTATTTTTTTGATGTGCGCATTTAATTCCGATAGGCAGGGCCGGTTATAAGATTTGCTAGGCCCTGGGCTAAAAAGGAATGTGCGAGGCCCCTCTAATGTAGATAAGTGGCTCCTTGCAAGGAGACCATTCACAGACACTGTGGAAGGCCTATTGTCCAGCATTTTGTTGCCCCCCACAGTTTTAACTTTGAGCCCACAAGCATTTCGCACACCTTCAGTCCAATAGGTGTGAGAATTTCTGTGGGCTAAAAGTTAAAATTATGGGGGCGCCAAAATGATGGACAATGAGCCTCCCACAGTGTCTGTGAATGGGTCTCCTTTCAATTGAAGGGAGCGTCTCCCTCCCTTATGTATCCAGATACCATCCCTGAGAGGCCAAGGGAGGGGGGCCCCTCCATTTCAAAGAAAGGTGACACCTTTCTTTGAAATGGATCGCCAGAGAACCGACAGGACACATCACCATCACATGCGTGGCCCCATATTGGTGGGTTGAGTGCGAGTCCCTGGACAGCTGCCCACGCTGCCCATGCCTTGCGCCGGCCCAGCCGATAGGGAGAGAAGACAGGGAAGGGTCAGGCACAAGCCCGTCAGACAAGAGAGTGGTGGCTGTGCGGGCATTAACATAAAGCCGAAAGCTGTACGGCGCGGCTTGCGCTGTCGGCAGCTGTGCAACAGTGGGTGCTCATGGGAGAACCGCAGTGGAAAAGGCCAGTGGGGCTGCATTTCCACAGTGAATGCTTCCTTACATGGAAGCAACTGCGCCCCATTCTGAACGACTCGATCATCAAAGACTGCCAGGGAATACATGACTGGTTCATGAGCACATGAAAGGGAGGGGCTTCAAATACCGGAGCAGGCACTGTGAAAAATATGCGACAACAAGCACACTTCAAATGCAGGCAGGCAGGGAGAGATTGCAAGCATGCTTCAAATGCTTGCAGGTAGGTACAGGTTTGGTAAACCTAAACAAAAAATGTGTTGAGACGAAACAGAATGAAAGAAGTTCAACCCAACAACGTGGATGAAAAAATGTTCTTGGGCCTCTAGAGACTAATAAGAGAAGCACACGTGGAAAGCCACAGGAAATAGTATGCTACAGCCAACAGAAATGGAAGGGTGCCTGCCCTGCAGGGGCGATTGTTTATGTGTAGCAATGGACACCTTCCTGCACATAGGAGTGAGAGCTAGGGGTGGGGGTTTCACGAGGATAGGAAGAAGTGGCGCTCAGTCTAGTAAGTGTTATGTTCATAAGGATCTAAGTAAGTACGGTGCTGCCAGGTCAGGAGATTGACCCGATAACCCCCAGATTTGTGTGGGTCGAAGGATCCACACTGGAAAATAAGCACAGCCCGGGGCACATGTGGTGAGGTATTACTGAGTTAGTATAAATGTTTTCACAATTTTGACAAAGCGGCGGTCGACACCAGTTTAGATTTTGTAAAAGGTTTTTTTTATCACAATGTATTAAACTGTATTGAACCAAACAACCAGCTGACACGTGTTTCATCACCAGGAGTTATCCTGTGACTCTTCAGGGCTGTTCCGAGTATGAAGAAGTAGGAAAGCAGGCCCCAAGTAACCGGTGATAATTCCAACCCGGTCTGGGGTGTGCGAAGTGCAAGAACTGAAGGACGTTGGGGGTAGCGCTGCGTCGGCTAGAAATATTGGATGATCCTGTTTGCAGAACAAGATGCAGCTGGACCATGGGGGCCTCAGAATAATATTCCTGGGCTGTGGTATCAGTTAGAGCGGCCAAGGAGGATAAGCGGTGGCAGCCGATGGGCGTGTAGTGCCCAAGTATGAGTGAGTAGGCGTCCAGTGTCTGCGCGGACGACGGAGTAGAGACGGCGGGTATTGGTGCTAGTGAAAAGTCAGGGTGTAACGGAGGCTGTGGCGGTCCGCGTAAGAATGCGTGGTGCGGTGGGTGCGCCTGTGGTCTCGGTTAAGGCGAGGTTTAGTGACACCGGATCTGCAGGGAGGACTGGTACGCGGGTAAATCGGGTTGGAATTTTCACCGGTTACTTGGGGCCTGCTCTCCTATTTCTTCATACTCAGAATAGCGATGAAGAGTCACTGGATAACTCCTGGTGACGAAACATGGGTCGGCTGGTTGTTTAGTTCAATACAGAAGTTGCCTTGTGATGAAAAAACCTTTTTCAAATTCTAAACTGGTGTCGACAGCCTCTTTGTCACAATTGTGAAAACATTTGTTCTAACTCAGTAATACCCTCACCACGTGTGTCCAGGACTGTGCTTACCTTCCTGCACACAAACAAACGTCAAAGACAATTTGCTATTTGTATGTGTGCTGCGGAATGCAGCACTTATGAAAAGAGAAAAAACAAGGAGAAATTCATATTTCTCCTTGTTTCACCGGTCTAAGACCAGGTATTCCCTGGTCTTCATTTTTGGTGCTGCCCCAGCCTTGTAAATATGGGGGAGTGTCAAAAAGTCATTGGTGTTGGGTGGAATACCAACGGCAACACCCTTTGCACGCCCCTTACACACTAAGTGAAGCGTGAAAAGGGGCCTTATTTACAAGGCAGAATTAAGCCACGATAAGTGGTTTCACCCCACTTTGTGAATAAAGAGAAGGGACTATCGCTACCACAACGTCGCTAAAAGCAATATTCTATTGGCAGTATCCCCTCGTAAATATGCCCCAAGATGCACTAGGGTTGTCCCTGCAGCATATGGTGGTCACAGATAAAGCTGGAAATGTGGTTCACACTAAGGGGCCGATTATGATCGTGGACGGACTTGCGTCCGTCCGCGATCACTGAGGAGGAGGGGACGTCCGCATGGGCTGCGGAGTCCCCTCCTGTGCGATTAGGATGTGACCGCCACCCTGGCGGTCAAATCCTCTATTTTTAACATTGCGGCGGGTGCGGCTTCAGGCTGCACCCGCGGCAATGTTAAAAATGCAGTCATTGCATTTGCATGCAGAAAGAGGCAGGCACCTCGTGGTGCCTGCCGCTTTCTGCATACAAATGCAGGGGGGTACCATAGGTACCCCCCATGTGCACCCCACACCACCCCTTCACCTAGGGGGCCCGCAACGGGCCCCTGCAGTGAAGTTACACATGCTTTTCCACGGCGGAAAAGCCGCCGTGGAAAAGCATGTTTTACATCCCATCCTAATCTGCCTGACGGTGTCTGAGAGACACCGTCACCAGATTAGAGCTTTTCCACCGCGGTTGTAAGCCAGCCGCGGCGGAAAAGCTGCGGACGGCAACCAGGACCCACCAGCCATCCTAATGTGGCGGCGGGTCTTTGGTCAGTCCGCTGCGGTTTTTCCGCATCCTCTGGGCCGGCGGTGGCTTTCGCCGACCCCGAGGATGCGGAAAAACCGCAATCCTAATGAGCCCCTTAGTCTGGACGTCAAACGAAGGGATTGTTGCAGAAGAAGCTTTTTCTCTTTTCTGGACCTAAAACAACTTTACAACTTAGTCACTTTATTCAGATTATATACTTCACACACAGATGCATTGGTCCTCTGATAGAACTTGCTTTGTCGCAGTGAGGGGTGATAAATCGTGGTTTTGACCTACTGGCCACCCAATGAGGACCAATAATTGGTATCCAACTCACAGATTAGAGATCAAGTTTAAGTACACAATTCCCAGAACCATGCTATACATATAGAGTTCACAATTGGAAGACCAAACTTCCTAAAGAAGTTCAATCTTACATGAATCATGAATATCAGAAGCTCTGCTGTGGCTACACAGAACAAGAGCAAAATAACCCGATGTTCTGTAAATATTCTGTGACTCTGTCTATTCTGCATTAGAAGGCAGATAATTATAAGAACAGTTTCTGTGGAAATAACACTCAGACACAATTAAGAAAGACAAATCTCAGATAATGTGGTTCTTGTATTAAAGATCCAAAATCAATGCATATAAGTAACATCTTAAGCATTTCAGTCATGAGCCTTACAGCACGTAGCATAAAACCATATATATTGTCTAAATAAATTGATTGCTAAATAAAAGAATCCATAAAGAGCATGGCTCAGGTTAGAGTTTCTTATCACCAACAGATGCAGGAGGATGTTTCAAAAAAGTTCTCTTAGCGTGGGCCAAGGGATCAAGTTGAGTTCCACTAAGGAACATCCATGGGCATTAGCAAAGAGAATCGAGCTATAATCAAGAACGTTCTAGCCTGGTCTCACACCAGACAGCTCCAAATCCTCCAGGAAACAAGCAAAGAAAAAAAAGGCAAGGGCATAAAAGGTAATCAAGCAAGCAGTTAACAATCAAGGCTTGAGAAAAATGAAGGCTCTGGAGGATGAAGGGGAAAAGCTGCTTCCTCCTCATCAGAAAGCCACTATTTATACTCCAAACTGTTCATCTGTGACATCAGTTGTCACCGTACAATGGTCAGATTGTCATGTGATCATTCTTCCGTTCATAATATACAAAAGTGATTTTCCCATGATGCTCATGAACATGAGAACACGTTAATTACTAGGCTAAGAAATAATGCAACCTAAGGAAAAAGGCAATTTAATGCATTTTGAGGTCAGCACTACTTATTTAGCAAAATAAACTCATAACTGTGAGAAGTTGGCCTGGTATATAATGCTCACTAATTCTTAGTGATCACTTTGTACCATGCCAAGCAACCCTTATGATGATGGTTGTAATTCAACCTTGTAGACCAGTTATCATAAGGGTTGCTTGGCATGGTACAAAGTGATCACTAAGAATTAGTGAGCATTATATACCAGGCCAACTTCTCACATTGGTGGCAGCGGTGGGATCGGACCTCTTGGAAGACACTCGAAAAGCTGACTGCGCAGCTTCCGAGGCATCCTCGACGTTGTGCTTTAGGGACTGAGAACCCCCACCACCGAGTAGCCCTTGCACCGAAGATCAGCCCTCCAGCATCTCCACGATCTGCGTGGGGCCCTTTTGCATTGTGCCACTCGACGCGCCATCCCGGCCACTAGCCACGTGGTCAGCGGCCATCTTGGCGACAAAACCGACAATCTACACAGCAGGTCTGGTTGCTCTAGACCTACCCAAGCTCCTGTGAAAAGGAGCACCCGCTCTGACCTTGCTGGTCCGAGTGAACAGCATCTTTCAACTTTTGCGTGGCTTGCATTTCCCAAGGCCAGTTTGCTCCGATCAGGTCGCCGACACCGCCAACAGCGAGAAGCCTACGTGGGACAGCTCGTGACCGACTCCTGGACGTCCTCGACCCCGGGTATCCACGTGGCTGCAGAAAGAAGCTACCCGACAACGCCTGTTTGCACCCGACATCGCCTGGTTCCAATCTGGTTCCACGGTAGTCACTGGCTAGTGACTTTGAACACTGTCCCCTCTGCTTTCAGGTCTTCACATCTTCAGATCCACCCTTGGATCCACCGGAACTCTTCACATCGAGCCGCCTGCAGCATCTTCAGCTCCAAGCACCATCGACCAGCGTGACGAAACCCGACACTACTTTGACCCTGTGCACCCGCTTCCTGTGGGTGAGGTAACTCAGCTCCGCCGGTGCTCCTGCACTGGTACACATCTCAAGGGCCTGTGTCTCAAGTTTTAACTCCGTAGGTCACTCGGAAGGTTCCTAACTTTCTAACTTTGTACTTTTTACGCACCATAGACTTTACATTGGAAAGTGCGTGCACTTTGAACACTGCACCCGAGTCCCGTGGGCCTCTCCTGACTTAGTCACTACTAGTCTCGAATAGCTCCAGCGATTCCCAAGGCCCTAGGCCTCTTCACTTTCCCATGGGTATCTCTTATACCACTTTCTTAGTATATGGTTTAGGTGGCCCCTAGGGCTCATCCATATTGTGCAACTTTTGTGTATTTTAAACTGTCTTGTGATTTAACGCTTGTGCTTCTGTGCTCATAAAGAGTCCAGGGGATTTTATAGTTAATAAATCAATATATATTTTCAATATATATCTGTGTGGTGTCCCTTTCATTTGGTATTCAAGGGGGTTGTGTATGGTATAACAGCCGGCTTCACATGCCTTTCAGAGTTTAGCCTAAGACTGCTTTGTCCACGTTACCACTAGGATAACTGGTCTACAAGGTTGAATTACAACCATCATCATAAGGGTTGCTTGGCATGGTACAAAGTGATCACTAAGAATTAGTGAGCATTATATACCAGGCCAACTTCTCACATTGGTGAGCAGCGGATTGGGATCTGAGCTTGCTGTTGTTTTACCATTACAATCTTTGAGATTATCATTTGAAAGATCATACAGGTACCTGCTAGGTACATATAAAACAAGACTAGTATACTTAAGTTCTCCTGAACTTAGTTGTTGTAGAGCAAAGGGAGTAGCACACCCTAGCTACAACTACTAGATAGGTTTAGTAGGTAAACACCAGTGTAGGTAGATTGCAACACATCCACCCACACTAGAGCAATGTCTGGAGCAGAGGGGTCCAGTGGACTTACTCCTGTTGAGAGTGACCCTCCAAGGGCACCATCCAAATTTGCTATTTTTTCCTTTAAGGAATTAAGACAGCTTTGTGTCTTAAGGGGTCTGAAGACAGGGCCTTCCCCTACTACAGACCACCTAAGAGAGCTCTTAGACCAGTCTGAGACTCTAAAGCCCTCTAAGGCAAACCCCACAGGGAATGCTGAAGGAGGCCATCCTTCAGAGGATGACACTGTAGACACCCCTGCCCCTATCATCTTGGTAGATGAGGAAGCCTCCACCACTGGAGCTCCTCAGGTAGATGAGGAGGAAGAGGAAGAGGAAGAAGAGGAGGAGGTGGAAAGCAGTGAGTCAGATGATGACAGAAATGGTCAGGTGCTGGTCAGTAGACTGAACCAGGCTAACTTAAGTGTGTTTGGGACTGAAGCAAGGCTGACCTTGCCCAGCCACCCAAATGGACTTAACCAGGGGCATAGGAGGAGGAGGAATCACTCAGGTGAATCCAATACCTCCCATGCCTCTAGAGGCTCTCATGGTCACTCCAGAAGGGAGATGACTAGCCCTCAGAGAAGGGAACATGAGACCAAATTGAGAGAAACTCAAATTAGAGAGGCTGAATTGAGAGTCCAGAGACAAGAGTTAGAAATTGCCCTGGCCCAAGAGAAACTTGCTAGAGCAAGACAGCCTAGAGAGAGTGGGGTAATAGAACCCACTGGTGGCAGCAATATCCACAAGGATAAAGACAGGTCTTTTGATAACAGAAACCTGAGTAAGATTGTGCCCCCCTACAAAGCTGGGGATGACATCCATAAATGGATTACTGCAATGGAGAGAGCCTGCAGAGTACAGCAGATCCCTCAGGAGCAGTGGGCAGCAATCTTGTGGCTCTCCTTTGAAGGTAGAGGCCGAGACAGACTCCTCACAGTTAGTGATGGGGATTCTAGAAACTACCTGGTCCTGAAGAGTGCTCTGATTGATGGGTTAGGCTTAACCACTGAACAGTACAGGTTAATGTTCAGAGATACCCAGAAGACACAGACTCAGGACTGGTCTGAATTTGTTGAGTGTGCCACTAAGGCTCTGGAGGGATGGTTGCTGGGAAGCAAGGTTACAGACTATGAAGGATTGTACAATTTGCTGATGAGAGAACACATTTTAAATAATTGTCAGAACCAGCAGTTGCATCAACATTTGGTTGACTCAGATTTGACCTCTCCCCAAGAATTGGGAAAGAGGGCAGATAAATGGGTAAGAACCAGAGTTAAGCAAAAGAACCAGAACCAGGGTGGTGACCAGAAGAAAACAGACCAGAAGGGTGGGGAGCAGAAAGCTAAAGACCAGAAGTCTTCAACAGGGCCCCAAACTGAGACAGAGGGTGGGTCCCAAACTTCCAAGAAGAAGAAGAAAGAAGGTCAGAAGAAACCCTGGTGTAAAGCTTGTAAAAACACCTCTCACTGGACAAGTGAGTGTAAAAAGGGTGGAGCCCCCAGCACTGCAGCCCCTAAGGCACCTGCACCCACTAGTACAGTTAGCAGTGCTGGTCCTCAAGCCAAGGGATTAGTGGGTATCACTTTGGGAACTGAAGGAGATTCTGACCTAGTCAGAACCCTTACACAGGCTGTTCTGGTTTGTGAAGGGGACATAGATTTGACCCCTGACATAAGTCCCAGTAACCTGGGCAAATACAGACAGACACCTTTGATCAACAATAAAGTGGCTCAAACTTACAGGGACACATGTGCCAGTGTCACTATGGTGACACCTAACTTTGTGGACCCTGGACAATACATGCCAGGCGATGATTACCTGGTGACCAATGCCAGCAATGTCACTACTACACATAGTGTGGCACTTGTTAACTTTTCCTGGGGAGGGGTAACTGGCCTAAAGAAAGTTGTGGTTAGTGCTGATCTCCCAGTAGAATGTGTGTTGGGCAATGACCTGGAGAACTCTCTATGGTCAGAAGTTGAGTACAGGACTCATGCAGAGATGTTAGGGATATCATCACATGTCCTTGCTGTGACCAGGTCACAGGCCAAAAAGTGCCTCTCTGAACCTCAGGTCTTGGATCCTGGAACAATGGACCAAGTACCTTCCAAGAAGAAGAACAGGAGGGTTAAGGCTGCGCCTTCCCAACTGCCTACAAGTGAGGATCAGGTTTCACAGGAAACTGATCTTGAGACCCCTGAAGGAACTGTCTCTGAAGAACTTGAACCTGATCAGGTTGAGTTTCTGGGGACAGGGGGACCTTCTAGAGCAGACTTGGGGCAGGCTCAGTTAACCTGTCCTTCTCTTGAACCCCTCAGACAGCAGGCTGCTGCTGAGGCTGCTGGGAATGCTCAAGGTGCCCATAAAGTATATTGGGACGATGGACTCCTTTATTCAGAGGCTAGAGACCCCAAGCCTGGTGCTACCAGGAGGTTGGTTATACCTCTGCAATTTAGGGGCTTCCTACTCACCTTGGCACATGATATTCCTTTAGCAGGACACTTAGGCCAGAACAAGACCTGGGACAGGCTTGTACCTCACTTTCACTGGCCTCACATGTCTGAAGACACCAAGGAGTTTTGTCGCTCCTGTGAAACCTGCCAAGCCAGTGGTAAAGCAGGTGGAACAACAAAGGCCCCCCTGATACCACTACCTGTGGTGGGGGTTCCCTTTGAAAGAGTGGGGATTGATATTGTTGGTCCAATGGATCCCCCTACAGCATCTGGGCACAGATTTATACTGGTGGTAGTGGATCATGCCACCAGGTACCCAGAGGCAATTCCACTTAGGACCACAACAGCTCCTGTTGTGGCCAGGGCCTTACTTGGAGTTTTCTCCAGAGTGGGGTTTCCTAAGGAGGTAATATCAGATAGAGTTGCCAACTTCATGTCTGGATATTTGACAGCTATGTGGAAGGAATGTGGTGTCAACTACAAGTTCACCACTCCTTATCATCCACAATGTAATGGGCTTGTTGAGAGATTTAACAAGACCCTAAAGGGCATGATTAAAGGATTACCTGAAAAGCTCAGGCGAAGATGGGACATCCTACTGCCCTGCCTTTTGTTTGCTTACAGAGAGGTCCCTCAAAAGGGGGTTGGCTTCAGCCCCTTTGAATTGTTGTTTGGGCACCCTGTAAGAGGACCCCTATGTCTGGTGAAGGAAGGATGGGAGTTACCTCTCAAAAAGCCTAAGCAAGACATAGTGGACTATGTAGTTGGTCTCCGCTCCAGGATGGCAGAGTACATGGAAAAGGCGTCCAAAAACCTTGAGGCTAGCCAAGAATTACAGAAAGCTTGGCATGACCAAAAGGCTGTCCTTGTTGAATTTCAGCCTGGACAGAAGGTATGGGTGTTGGAGCCAGTGGCCCCAGCAGCACTCCAAGACAAATGGTCTGGACCCCATACAATTCTGGAGAAGAAGGGAGAGGTTACCTACTTGGTGGACCTAGGAACTCCCAGGAGCCCCCACAGGGTGCTCCATGTAAACAGATTGAAGGCATATGTCAGCAGGGCAGACATGGGCTTGCTCATGGCTACAGATGAGGGACAGGAGGAAGAGAGTGACCCTCTCCCAGACCTGCTCACTCAGAACCCTGAGGATGGTTCAGTTGATGGTGTGGCCTTAGGTGGCAGCCTCACTGAACATCAGCAACATGACTGCAGACAAGTTCTGCAGGCATACAGGCATATGTTCTCCTTGACACCCAGTCAGACTAACTGGTGTACACATGTGGTGGACACTGGTGACAGTCTTCCTGTAAAGAGCAAGATTTACAGGCAACCTGACCACGTCAGGGACTGTATAAAGACTGAGGTGCAAAAGATGCTGGAATTAGGTGTCATTGAGCCTTCAGAGAGCCCCTGGGCTAGCCCAGTGGTTCTGGTCCCCAAACCTCACACCAAAGATGGCAAGAGAGAGATGAGGTTCTGTGTGGATTACAGAGGACTCAATGCTGTCACCAGGACAGATGCACACCCTATTCCAAGGGCAGATGAGCTCATTGACAAGTTGGCTTCTGCCAAATATTTGAGCACATTTGACTTGACAGCTGGCTACTGGCAAATCAGGTTAGCTGAGGAGTCTAAAGCCAAAACAGCATTTTCTACCCCCAGTGGGCATTATCAGTTTGTGGTGATGCCCTTTGGTTTGAAAAATGCACCTGCCACCTTCCAAAGGTTGGTGAATCAAGTCCTCACTGGGTTGGATGACTTTTGTGCAGCTTATCTGGATGATATTGCTGTCTTTAGCTCCACCTGGGAGGATCACCTGGTCCACCTGAAGGAAGTGCTTGAGGCTCTGCAGAAGGCAGGCCTCACTATCAAGGCAACAAAGTGCCAGATAGGGCAGAGCAAGGTTGTGTACCTGGGCCACCTTGTAGGTGGAGGCCAAGTTCAACCACTGGAGAGTAAGATCCAGACCATCAAGGACTGGTCCCCTCCAACCACCCAGACTCAGGTCAGAGCTTTCTTGGGCCTGACTGGGTACTACAGGAAGTTTGTTAAGAACTATGGGTCCATTGTGACTCCTCTTAATGATCTGACATCCAAGAAGATGCCCGAAAAGGTTCAGTGGACAGAAATCTGTCAAAAGGCATTTGATGACCTGAAGAAGGCCATGTGCTCTGCACCTATCCTGAAGAGTCCTGACTACTCAAGAGAGTTCATTGTCCAAACAGATGCATCTGAGTTGGGAGTGGGAGCAGTGCTTTCACAGCTTAATGTAGATGGCCAGGACCAGCCCATTGCTTTCATTAGCAGAAGGCTGACCCCCAGAGGGAAACGTTGGTCAGCTATAGAGAGGGAGGCCTTTGCTGTGGTGTGGGCCCTGAAGAAGTTGAGACCATACTTATTTGGCACTCACTTCAAGATTCAGACCGACCATAAGCCCCTCTTGTGGCTTAATCAGATGAAGGGTGAAAACCCCAAACTACTCAGGTGGTCCATTTCCCTACAGGGGATGGACTTTACAGTGGAGCACCGCCCAGGGACTGACCATGGCAACGCAGATGGTCTCTCCAGGTACTTCCACTTAGAACATGAAGACACAACTGGTCAAGGTTAGTCTAATGTCCCTGCGTTTGGGGGGGGGGGGTTATGTAGGAGAGTAGGGTCTGCTATCCTATGGTCACCCCAAATTTTTGCTTTTTGCTTCACTGGTTTCTGACTTAATGTGGCTGTGGGCCTGCTAATCAGACCCACAGCCTGCTGTTCTCTCTCTAAATTATTGCCAATGCACTCTAGGTGCATTACGAATTGGAACTGGTTCACCTTATGAGCCCCTGTAGTAGTGTACCTTAGGTACCCAGGGCATAGGTGTAGCCAAGGCCTACAAGGGGCTGCAGCACGTATTGTGCCACCCCTGGCCTGGCCTCCATATTTGACACAACTGGCTGATCACTCAGCTGGGGTAAGTTGGTGTAATCACCTCTTACTTAGGTACAGTATGCCTGTGCCTAACCCTAAACTGGACACATATGTTCCTATCAGCCACTCCTATGGAAGGCCTCATCAATCCTGGAGGCAGAGTGCTTGGAAATATGTGAGATGGTGCTCTAGCATGAGCTGAGCCTGTCTGCAGCTGTCGGGAACCACTCCCTAAGCTGTTCCGGGATATTGCCATACCATATACTCTTAAGTGCATTATAATCCTCGCGGTTAAATGCTATCTTTGGTTTGGCTTTATCAAAACATGTCGAGTAAGGTGTCATACGAATTGGAATACTATCCCCTCGCCAGTTCTGGCGACGGGGATAGCATTCCACCCTTCTAGAGGGACACGACATGTGTG
Source organism: Lissotriton vulgaris (assembly GCF_964263255.1). NCBI lineage: Eukaryota > Metazoa > Chordata > Amphibia > Caudata > Salamandridae > Lissotriton > Lissotriton vulgaris. Next base: position 1,225,136,904 of record NC_141685.1, read on the forward strand.
TAGCCTTAACCCCGGTTAAAGTTAAACAGAGCCTCAGCATCACAAAATGGATGCTGCCACCACAGACACGAGTCTGGCCTCCTGCTGCTGACCGAAACTCGGCAGATGGTGGCCTGGACAAAGGGTTTCCTGCCTGGGGAGGTGCGAGCACCACCCCAGACAGGGTTTTGTGTATTGGGTAGGACAGGGCTGAATAGAATCAGACATGCCCGGGGCACACAAGGTGTCCCCGTGCATAGGCCAGTCCAAACCGGTCCTGGGACTTTCCAGACCCAGGCCTGGCGCGGAACTGGACAAAGGAAAGGGGGTGTAACCGCCCCCCTTCCTGGTTCCTCCCAGAGGAGGGACCTAGTAGGTGATCCACCCCTCAGATTGGGAATAAGAGTGGGAGCAGTGCCATTGCACAGCAGATCATCCTGAATCAACTTTACACGAAGAAGAAGACTGGACTTCGACATTCTGCTGCACAGAAGACTGAAGAGAATCTCCCTTGTGGCCTAGGAGTGGCCACCCTGTGAACAAAGGTACCAACCAGCAACTCGACGTCTGCTTTGCCGCCGCCTCCCGCCGGAGCCCGAGCCCAGAGCCCGACAAGAACCAGATTCCCAGACCTCTCAGAGCCGGATCCACAGTCCCTGCAAAGAAGGGACCCGTGGAGGCACCGAGTGACGTGGGACCGGACCTCTTGGAAGACACTCGAAAAGCTGACTGCGCAGCTTCCGAGGCATCCTCGACGTTGTGCTTTGGGGACTGAGAACCCCCACCACCGAGTAGCCCTTGCACCGAAGATCAGCCCTCCAGCATCTCCACGATCTGCGTGGGGCCCTTTTGCATTGTGCCACTCGACGCGCCATCCCGGCCACTAGCCACGTGGTCAGCGGCCATCTTGGCAACAAAACCGACAATCTACACAGCAGGTCTGGTTGCTCCAGACCTACCCAAGCTCCTGTGAAAAGGAGCACCCGCTCTGACCTTGCTGGTCCGAGTGAACAGCATCTTTCAACTTCTGCGTGGCTTGCATTTGCCAAGGCCTGTTTGCTCCGATCAGGTCGCCGACACCGTCAACAGCGAGAAGCCTACGTGGGACAGCTCGTGACCGACTCCTGGACGTCCTTGACCCCGGGTATCCACGTGGCTGCAGAAAGAAGCTACCAGACAACGCCTGTTTGCACCCGACATCGCCTGGTTCCAATCTGGTTCCACGGTAGTCACTGGCTAGTGACTTTGAACACTGTCCCCTCTGCTTTCAGGTCTTCACATCTTCAGATCCACCCTTGGATCCACCGGAACTCTTCACATCGAGCCGCCTGCAGCATCTTCAGCTCCAAGCACCATCGACCAGCGTGACGAAACCCGACACTACTTTGACCCTGTGCACCCGCTTCCTGTGGGTGAGGTAACTCAGCTCCGCCGGTGCTCCTGCACTGGTACACATCTCAAGGGCCTGTGTCTCAAGTTTTAACTCCGTAGGTCACTCGGAAGGTTCCTAACTTTCTAACTTTGTACTTTTTACGCACCATAGACTTTACATTGGAAAGTGCGTGCACTTTGAACACTGCACCCGAGTCCCGTGGGCCTCTCCCGACTTAGTCACTGCTAGTCTCGAATAGCTCCAGCGATTCCCAAGGCCCTAGGCCTCTTCACTTTCCCATGGGTATCTCTTATACCACTTTCTTAGTATATGGTTTAGGTGGCCCCTAGGGCTCATCCATATTGTGCAACTTTTGTGTATTTTAAACTGTCTTGTGATTTAACGCTTGTGCTTCTGTGCTCATAAAGAGTCCAGGGGATTTTATAGTTAATAAATCAATATATATTTTCAATATATATCTGTGTGGTGTCCCTTTCATTTGGTATTCAAGGGGGTTGTGTATGGTATAACAGCTGGCTTCACATGCCTTTCAGAGTTTAGCCTAAGACTGCTTTGTCCACGTTACCACTAGGATAACTGGTCTACAAGGTTGAATTACAACCATCATCATAAGGGTTGCTTGGCATGGTACAAAGTGATCACTAAGAATTAGTGAGCATTATATACCAGGCCAACTTCTCACAATAACTAAGTTCAAGCTTAAATAAATAAATCAAACATATCATAAGAGGAAATTATTGTTGTTTGTCAGTGGTTACTGCATAGAAATTTTCAACTCTAATTATTGTTTATTACAACAATTGTAAAAGTACATGCATGAAAAATATTATTAAAATTCATTATAATAAACTTGTTTTAGGAAATGTAGTGCTCTAATAATGTAAATCATTTATGCTGAAAGTTTTAATCATATACAGTGTACCAATTTTAATTTATACCAGTTTTATTGTTTGCTATGGTGCATTACAATGAAAGCATTAGAAATTCTAGGGTTCATCACAAAAAATTGCAGAATTGTATGTAAGAGTCATTTGTTACATAGATGTAATACTTCATATCCATAATGTTTGTTATTTTGCATCATAGAAAGCTTTTTACATCAATATTCTTTCACATCAATTTTGTTAATATAAAAGGTAATCAGTAATTAAACATGTGATCTTATTCCAAAGATCTTTTATTTCTACAATTGCAAGCGTACTTCAACTTTTCTCAGTTTCAGTGTTGTTTACCTAGACGTGTGCAAAGTGCACATTAGAGTTTCATTGTCAAAATAATTTTTTTTGTTGTGTAAAGAACGATCAACTTTTACACTGTAACAATTTTAATTTCATCAAAGTATTTCCATTGTTTGTCTTCTAGTTCAAGATCCGATCTTGTTTTTTTCACTCCCTGTATGTTCTTTTTATACCTACAGAACTTGATAGATAATATCATCAGCATTATGCACAAAGAGATCACCAGTAATGGTTTCAGCAAAGACATCACTAGTCCTTTACCAAAGTAACCCAACCAGTTGCTAACAGTTGCCAATCCTTTTTCTATAATTTCCCTGGCACCATCTGATGTTATCCCTTGAAAGTCTTTGTTTAAGTCTGTAGTGTTGTTAATGTAATTTTCTAAATATCTGCTCTTATCCGGTATGCAGGTGTAACATAGTTGAACCTTTAAGAACTGATAGACTCTGGATTCCTTCGCAAGAAAGATGTCTAGGGCAAGTCGATTTTGTATTACCATCAATCTTATTGAAATCATTTCAATATCTCAAATAGAAAATCCTTCAGCTGCAATGTAGGCTAATTGATCAACTATAGTAGAAAGTGTTCTCATGTTATGTGAGTTTAATAATACTCGTACAGAAGGTATTAAAGCTCCAAAAATATCACCCACTATCTCATTTGCACTCACAACCTCTCTTCATTCTCCTGTTCTGTTCTTTTAATTCTTCTTCAATTTGTTTTCCATGATACATTTTTGGAAAAACAATTCCCAAGTTTCAACTTCCATAACGTCTTTTTGGCAATTTATATAAAGCAGTCTTTCCACAACTATAATATGCTTCAGAAAAGATAGGATCCACTCCTTCTAAACATCTTCCCAAATTCTCATAAACATCAAATGTATGTTCACACACCTACAAATGTTGTGTTCATATTTGCCCTTTTTCTATATATACACAAAGCTTTCCTTTATGTCACCAGTCTAAAGATAATGTAGCCATTCCGTTAACTATTGATATAATTTCTCTGGTAAATTCCAAAGAGTTAGTTTAGAAGGTGCAGTAGTTTTAATAGTTGCATTACCTCATCTACTAAATCTATGAATTTCTTTTCAGCTCGCTCTAGTTTACATAATAGGTTATTTCCATGTGCATAAGCCATGCCCAAAGTTTGAGCTGGTCTAAATAGATAGCTTATTGTCTCAGTTAATTACGCTTCAGGATGGGGGTTTAAGGGCCAAATTACGATGCCAGTCAGACTCGTTTCCCAAACTTATTGGTGGCAGTCAGACCACCACAGCCTTGTCGAAAGCAGTCTCTCTGACCACCAGATTACAATGATTGTGTATGCACAGAAAACCGACCCGCATGATCCTTTCGGCTCTGACAGGAAATTCCGACCATTGTGGTGTTGGAAAGTACCAATAGAGCCTGCCAGAGACCAAACAGCTTTATGAACCACCTGCCCAGTTACGTTGCGCATTTCCGACAAGCTGACCATGGAAGTCCAACCACAGCATCATAGCTGGCCGAAAGGGAGGGATAAAAGGCCAATACTCACCTCTACACTGCATCCTACATCCTGTGCTGACATGGAGCCTATTCTACGCATCCTGTCACTGATGTGTCTGCACAATGATGCTCAAAAGCAACACCTTCAAGGACGCAACCACCAGTAAGTCCAAATCATTGAACCGCCGTGGAAAAGCAGGGGGATAGCTTGCTCATTATGAGTGGTGGTGTGTGAACCACATGCTTCCAAGTCATCACGCTGGGACATCTTGATAATGCCTATTTCATGAGAAGCAGGACATGAGGGGGCCTGAAGGGACAGTGGAAAGAGTGAGTAGTGAAAGTTGTGTAGCAGGCCTTGAAGTCGACCGGTGTCTGCCGGTGGCTAGTATCTGCAGGTCAAAAAAGCAGATGCAGAGACGGGTTCTATTGAACTCTCCTTACTTGCACTCACCCTCAGTGTGTGAATCCACTTCACCTTTGCAGCAGTACCACCTACCACTGCCCCAGATGCAACAGCAAAGGGACTCCTAATACCCATTTCCCAGTGTGGTTAGGTCAGGACTTTAGCATTATCATATCATTATGCAATGAAGTCACAGTTGTTTCTCCAATAACTAATGCAACAAGCAAAAATTGGCAAATCCATTGGTCCAGGCTTCTTGTAGGTGCAATGTAACTCATTGAATCTGATAACATTGATGTTGTGCAATGACAGAAATAGGTATATGTTGTATCTGTAGGATAATATACCAATCGCAGATGTACAGCTTACATGCTTGTAAGCTACTCCCTCATGTACATCAGGAACACCCCAATGAGAGACTACCCCCAGTACAGTCATCCCACTCAATATCCTAATGTGGGGAAGATGAAAAACACAATAAAGCACAACATTCACAACCCTGTACAAGTCTACCACAACATAGAAGACAGAGAGCATGTGCATGTCATTGTGGGCAGGTCAAACATCCCTGAGGAAAACTCTACAGGCACTGCTCATCACCTGACTGAAAGCACCCTTAGTCTTCTTTGTCTGCATCAATACATCAATCATGGGGTTCTGACACTACCTACACCCCTCCCGTCACCAAAGCACTGTGGATAAGGCTAGGGCTATTGTATTCCTGGCCCAAACTTATTTTGTGGGTTTCTGTACGCAACATCACAGAATGTTTGTTCCCACCACATCTGAATAATTCTCTCAATGTCCAAGTCAGTGACAATGTACAGTCACACTCTCACAAACCCTACATGTATGCACATCTCTGAAGCTGGTGTAATGATGTGTGCAATAAACAGTGTCACTAAATAGCACCTTCATGAATAATGTAGCTAGCATCTCCAATGACACCGTCACATTGTTCATAAGCTAGGTCATGTCGTGACATCAAACATACAGCAGAATTTGACCTGGAAAGTACAGAGATTGTGTAATCAAATATGTTAAATAACGTACTATCTAAGAAGGAGTTCACATCTAGATGATATGAGCCTTTATGAAGTACTTTGACACTATACATACAGAAGAAATGTATTAAAAAACATAAAGGAAAATATGGCATATTGGATGTGATCGCTGTTTGGTGAAACATGCAAAAGGAAATCTAATTATAAACAGAGAACTTAGTTGCCAAACTCCAAACAAAAGAGAGTTCTTCTATTTGGCACTTCTACAACTCTTCAAACCTTTGTGTGCTGAATCAGAATACTTGGATACTATCACTGCTGTGAAGATTCTTTCAATGCTGTGAAAGACAGTATTCAGTATTCAGTTTTCACAGGAGTAAATGATTGCTGCTGAGTTAGCTAAGAGAGCTCATGAAGCAGCTGAAGTTCTGGACCACTGAGTCAGGATCCTCTTGGTCAACCAATTATTGAAAATAAAGCGGCAATAACCATTAATGTGGTAGAAACTGCATTGGAACAAGCAAGACAGGAAATTGTTGATTTGAAACAGTTAATTTGAACAACGAGCAAAATGAAATGCATATGAAGGTAAAAGAGAAGATAGAGCATGGATTCCTCCACAAGAAGAAGGAATGCAAATGTTAATCATTTAAGTCAATACGATTATACATCAGTGGTCAAGCTCTCACTGGGGAAAAGCTTTTTAATTAAAGTTCTTACTGATTACCTACAGAGGACTACAGAATCAAATTTATAGTGTGTAGTAAAAGCACCTACTAGATTGGCTTCACAAAACATTAAAGGTAGAACTCTGCATCATCTACTAATGCTACCTGTTAAACATGACAATATATTACACTGTCAAAAGTTATCCAATGAAGCTTGTCATGAGGGGTCAAGATGTTGAAGAAACTGAGGGTCATATTATCAAGACTGGCGATAAAATTATCGCTGCTTTAGCGGCAGAAACCTGCAGCTAAAATGGCGATAATGGGCTTGATAATTTGCTCTATGGAATTCCGATTGAAGTCCATGTTAGATCTCCTTCACATCTAACATGGGCTTCAATTGGAATTCCATAGAGCATAATATTAAGTACATTATCGCCATTTTAGCAGCAGTTTGTGCTGCTAAAGCGGCAATAATTTTATCGCCTCTCTTGATAATATGCCCCTGGATTTTTTGATCATTGATGACGTGGGCATGGTCTCAATCGTAATTCTTGCCTTCGTACACTTGAGAATGCAACAGTTTTAAAAAATGGAGTATGATGTGCGCTTTGGAGGAAATAATTTAATTATCTTCGGTGATCTACTGCAACTTACCCCTGTCAAAGGACAGCCTGTTTGTAAGACTCTTCCACATGATGAAACTAAGATTTTTTTGGGAGGGAATGACAGTGTAAACATTTGACTAAACTTTAAACACAAGTAACGACTGTGGAATATGCATGAAGTATTTGACATGGAATTCAGAAACATAAGAGTAGGAGTTCTGACAAAGGTGGGGAAATGCACCTTAGAAAGTCAACTTATCACCAAACATTTCGCCTCCAAGAACACAGCAGCACAGCAAATGTTCAATTTAATTGAAGAAGGCAAATCTGTAGTCTGATCAATGCCTACACTTTAAGAGTGCTCCAATTTTAATGAACAATTACTAAAACTTGAGAAAGAATTTTTGGAAGTTACGGCTATTGACAAAATGGAACACCAGGGAGTAACAGTACCACTGAGTGGAAAGCTACAAGCAAAATTGGATTAATTGGAGAAATCTGTATCCAAGGCTGCATGATTTAAAAAGTGTTTATGCGCATGCAAGAACTGTTGAGTGATTTTTTGTGGGAAATGTAAGTGTTGAAGAAGGATCAGTAATGGTACTATGGGTTAAGTTATTGATTGCATTCACTTTCCAAATAGGGATGAAGTTGAATACTCAGCCATAAAATTTGATCAGATTGATGGAGTGGAGCAGATAGGCCATTGTGTAGTGCGTGTTTTGATTGTAAAAGACTTATATTTCCATATAAGCAGTTTCAATGTCTCTAGCTTATGCCATACCTGTCCAATTTATCCCAAGGTTTAAGTGTAGAAGCAGTTTTTATTAATATTGGTAGTACTGTGTTTAAAAATTGCATGGCATATGTTGCATTGTCTCAAGTAAAAACACTGTCTAGTTTGTTTTTGGTTTATTTTGATGACAGCAACGTTAATGCAGATGCAAGTTGTGTCAGAGAATTCAATTGGTTAAAAAGTGTGTAGGCTCCTCATTTAGGACAGTAGCCCATTTGAAAATATAAGTAATCTGTCCAAAGCGGACGCTTCCAAAAGAATCTACAAATGTAGCTGAAAAAATAGAAAAGAAAGACAACAAGGAAGATGTTAAGAAGAGAAAATTGGAGAATGGGAGAGAGATTGTAGGTTTCTAGTTGTCGAACACGTTTGGTGTCAACTGTTATGCAAATGTTGTTCTCAATGTATTGTTTCATTTACCACATCTTTTAAATGCAATAGAACAGAAAGCATAGAAGAGATAATGTTCTGCAGTTTGTGGTTTGCAACAACGTTTACTTAATGATAGCACTATAATACATTGTGCTTCAAGCATTCAAGATCTAATAGTTATATGTTGTGGATCAGTACTATTTATTCAAACACTCAACAAGTCGCACAAGAATTTAGAATAGTCATGCTTGGAGTTTTATAAGAAGAAGAAATAAATATAGATTACTTTTTTGGACAGAGTTACAAATGGAACCAGGGCTTTTAAGATTGCTCTTATTCATCTATCGCTGAAATAAAGTCTGAGAGATTTCTGTACTCAACACCACCAGGTTTCAAAATTGCTTTTTGACAGATTGATCAAAAAGGCAAACCAAAATGTGAACTGCCCAAATTGTAGATCAGATGTTATGTCTACATTGAATATAGAAAGTGGAAAATACCTTTTATTGTTGCTGCAATGATACAGAGCAGATGGATCTAAATTGGAAACCGAAATGCCAAACCTCAAAGGACAAATATCAATTTCTGGAAGAACTTATACTACTACGGATACTATTTTTCATGAAGCAGTTAATGTAACATCTGAACACTCTGCTAGGTAGAGATTGGATGAATGAAGGAGTCTATTAGGATGGTGAGAGGAGACGATGTCTTGGAGGATGGGGGGCCTTACTTCCAGAAAGATTTGTGGGCAATACAGAGACTTGAATTTTATTCTGTCTGCAACCGGGAGCCACTGCAGGGTTTGCAGAGTAGGCCTTGCGGAGTGGCTGTTGGGAATCATAAAAAACACCAGTGCTGCACAATTCTGGATGACTTGCAGTTTATTTGTAGTAGCCCTAGGAGCTCCTAAATACAGAGCATTTCCATAGTTGAGGTGAGAAAGGATTACAGCCTGGACCATGAGTCTTCTTGCTGAAAAAGGGAGGCGCGGAAGAACTTTATAGAGCATCCACAGGATGCCATAGCAAGATGCTGTCAGTTTAGTTGCCTGATAATCTAAGGTGAGTGACTGATCTAGCCACATGGCTAGACTTTTGATCTGATTTTTGGGTGTGGGTGGAGAGCTGAGATAGCTTGGCCAAACTAGGCTGATGCCAGTAATGGGTGAGTTGCCCAGCATCATGAGCTCTGATTTATCTCTGTTTAGTTTGAGGAAATCAATCAATCAATCAAGAGTATTTGTAAAGCGCGCTACTCAGCCGCTAGGGTCTCAAGGCGCTAGGAGGGGGGGGGCTGCTACTGCTCAAAAAGCCAGGTCTTGAGTTGCTTCCTGAAGGAGAGATGGTCCTGGGTGAGTCGTAGGTCGGTGGGGAGGGTGTTCCAGGTCTTGGCCGCCAGGTAGGTGAAGGATCTTCCTCCGGTGGTGGTTCTGTGGATCCGTGGGACGGTGGCGAGGGCAAGGCTGGCGGAGCGGGGCTGGCGGGTTGGCGTGTAGAACGTGAGGCGGTTGTTGAGGTATTCGGGGCCCAAATCGTGGAGAGCCTTGTGAGCGTGGGTGAGGAGTCTGAACGTGATCCTTTTGCTGATGGGGAGCCAGTGCAGGTCCCTCAGGTGGGCGGAGATGTGGCTGTGTCAGGGGATGTCCAAGACGAGTCGTGCTGAGGCGTTCTGGATGTGCTAAGTCTTTTCTGTAGTTTGGCGGTGGTCCCAGCGTAGAGGGCGTTCCCGTAGTCCAGATGGCTGGTGACGAGGGCCAGGGTGACCGTTTTCCTGGTTCCAGTGGGGATCCAGCGGAAGATCTTACGGAGCATGCAGAGAGTGTTTAAGCAGGAGGAGGTAACGGCGTTAACTTGCTTGGCCATCATGAGGAAGGAGTCAAGGATGAAGCCCAGGTTGCGTGCGTGGTCCGTGGGCTTGGGTGGGGGCCCAGAGCAGAGGGCCACCAGGAGTCGTCCCAGGCGAAGATGGATGGGCGGAGGATGAGGACGTCCGTCTTCTCTGAGTTCAGTTTCAGGCGGCAGAGCTTCATCCAGTCTGGGATGTCTTTCATTCCGTCCTGGAAGCTGGCTCTGGCGGAGGTGGGGTCGTTGGTGAGGGAGAGGATCAGTTGGGTATCATCGGCGTAGGAGATGATGTTGAGGTTGTGCTTGCGTGTGATGGCTGCGAGGGGGCTCATGAAGAAGTTGAAGAGGGTGGGGCTGAGCGAGGAGCCTTGAGGTGCGCCGCAGATGATCTTGGTAGCTTCTGCGAGGAAGGGCGGGAAACGGACTCTTTGGGTTCTGTCAGAGAGGAAGGAGGTAATCCATTCCAGGGCCTTGCCTTGGATCCCTGCGTGGCGGTTGTCAGGGTGCATTGGCAGACCGTGTCGAACGCAGCCGAAAGGTCGAGCAGGATGAGGACGGCGGTTTCTCTGTTGTCCAGCAGGGTCCGGATGTCGTCGGTGGCCGCGATGAGGGCGGTCTCAGTGCTGTGGTTCGCTCGGAATCCGGACTGCGATGGGTCGAGGGTGCCGTTCGTCTCCAGGAAGGCTGTCAGCTGTTTGTTGACGGTTTTCTCGATGACTTTTGCAGGGAAGGGGAGGAGCGAGATGGGGCGGAAGGTCTTGAGGTCTGAGGGGTCTGCGGAGGGTTTCTTCAGGAGGGCGCTGATCTCTGCGTGCTTCCAGCTCTCCGGGAAGGTGGCGGATATGAAGGAGTTGTTGATGATGTCCCGAAATTCGGGTGCAATGATGGAGTCGGCTTTGTTGAAGATGTGGTGTGGGCAGGGATCGGCTGGGGAGCCCGAGTGGATGGTGTTCGTCGTGTGGGTGGTATCTTCCATGCTGACCTGAGTCCAGGCGCACATGGTGGTGGTGGGGGGTGTAGGTTCGGTGGTGGGGTACGTGTTCTGAGCGCCGAAGCTGTCGTGTATGTCGATGATCTTACGGTGAAAAAAGGCGTGATGTCGTTGTTGCTGGCGTTGGGTTTGGAGACCTCTTTCACAACGTTGAAGAGTTCCTTGCTGTTGTGGGTGTCGTTGTCCAGCCGTTCTCTGAAGGATGACCTTTTGGTGGTGTTGATCAGCTGGTGGTGTTTGCTGGTGGCGTTCTTGAGGGCTGTCATGTTGTCCGATGACTGGTTGTGGTGCCAGGCTTTCTCTAGGTCACAGCAGGATTTCTTGAAGTCTTTGAGATCGTTGGTGAACCACGAGGCTTTCTTGCTGTTGAGGTTGCTGGGAGGGTTTTTCAGTGGAGCAAGGGTGTCGGCGCAGTCGGTGATCCACTGTGTGAGGTTGCGGGCTCCTTTGTTGGGGTCTGTGGTGTTGGTGGGAGGGTTTAGGCGCAAGGAGGTGGTGAGTTGGTTGGTGGTGATCTTGCTACAGCATCTTTGGGGGGTTTGTTGAGGTCGGTGGTGGGTCGCTGTTTTCCTGATGTTGAAGTGTACGCAGCTGTGGTCGATCCAGTGGAGCTCAGTGGTGTGGCTGAAGGAGATGTGGTTACTGGAGGAGAAGACAGAGTCGAGCGTGTGGCCGGCGTAATGGGTGGGGGTGTTGACCAGTTGCTTGAATCCGAGGTTGGCGAGGTTGTCTAGTAGGGCAGTGGTGTTGTTGTCCTGGTCGTTCTCCAGGTGGAAATTGAGGTCTCCTAGGAGGATGAGGTCGGGGAGGCGAGGGCGAGTGGGCTGATGAAGTCTGCGATGGCCTCGCTGAAGTGTGAGCGTGGTCCCGGGGGTCTGTAGATGAGGGTTCCTCAGAGGGTGGTCTTGGAGGCGGTGTGAATCTGGAAGTGCAGGTGCTCTGTGGTGGCGAGGGCGTCGTCGGTGTTGGTCGTGATGCTGATAGTGTTTCTGTGGGCGATGGCGATGCCTCCTCCGGTCTGGTTGATGCAGTCCCTCCGGATGATCTTTTACCCGTCCGGGATGGCAATGGCAATGTCAGGGGCTGAGGAGGCGTTCATCCAGGTTTCTGTGAAGAAGGCAACGTCTGGCGCCGTTTTGTTCAGGAGGTCCCATAGTTCGACGGCGTGCCTGTAGATGGAGCGGGAGTTGAGCAGGATGCACTTGAGGTGGTTGTTGTTGGCGGCTGTTTTGGCTGGCACGGTGCAGGACCGAGTGAAGGTGAAGTAGCAGGCGTGGCAGGTGAAGGCTCCTTGGGTGCGTTTCGGGGTGGCTGGGTAGCAGGCTGGATGTCGGCCGGTGTTGAGTGCGTGGAGGGTGGAGGCGTCGTAGCTCAGTCGGGTTGGCTGGCTCTGGCGGGGTCCAGGGGTTCTGGCGCTGGGCGCGGTCCAGGCACGGACGGACGTAGACGGGCTTGCCTTTGGCGCGCCTTCGGCACGCAATCGGCGCACCCGCTGCACGTGGCCGCTGTGCGTACGCACGGTCCCCGCCATTTACGGCCAAGTGGGAGGGAGAAGCAGCTGGGAGGCGGGAGCGGGGAGGCGAATCGGGAGCGGGAGACAGGAGAAGGGGGCGGGGCCGCATGAGAGCAGCGGTGGGGAGCAGAGGGGGGTTGGAAAGAGCGGGAAAGTGGAGCGGGGAGAGCGAGGGCAAGCCTGGGCAAGCCTGGAGAGTGAGGACAAACCTGGGCTAACCTGGGGAGCGAGGGCAAGCCTGGAGAGCAGGGGCCCTAAGGAGAGGCAACAGCAAGAGGGCCAAGCAGGCAGCGGCAGCAGAATCCGGGGACACGGGGCCGTGCGGTAGTAGAGTGACCGGGTCAAGGGTCACTCTACTATGGATGGAAAGAGAGTTCCATTCATTTGGCAACTTTCTCCAGGCAGAGGCCTGGACGGGGGAGGAGGTGGATCCTGGGTGGTTTAGGGTTACCACTAACTGGGTGCCATCGGTGTACATACCAATGTCTATCCTGAAGGGGAGGACAATCTGTGCCAGTGGGCTCATGTAGATATTGAACAACGTCGGGCTCAGGGATGAGCCCTGAGGGATGCCTCAGTCAAGTGTTATCCCCTTCAAATACTTGAAAACTCCTGTCCTTGAGAAAGGACTGTAACCAGGTGATGACTACCTGATAGACCAACATTCCTCAATCTGTGGATCAGGATGTCTTAGTTAACAGCGTAGAAGGTGACACTGAGGTCCAAGAGGATGACGGCCGTCAATCCTCCTTTGTCTAGGATCATTTTGGCCTTTTCAACTGCTGCTAATAATGCAGTTTCAGTCCCTTGCTGGGGGCGAAATCCAGTTTGAGACAGGCGAAGTATATTAATAGGTTAAAGAAAAGCAGAGATAACTGAGTTAACATGCTTTTCTAGCATTTTGGTGATCCCGGGGAGAAAGAAAATAGGATGATAGTTTCCAAGAGTATTTGGGTCAAGACTTGTTTCTTCAATAGTGCCCTCACCGTGGTTGGTTCCAGGGTGGGGGTACTAGTCCGGTCGAAATGGAGGCGTTTATCAGTTTCAGCAACACTGGGAAGAATGTATCCCCGGCCTTACTAAAATATTGGGGAGGTGCTGGGTCATTGAGAGACCCAGATTTTACCGAGGCACATATATTCACTAGGGTGTACATGGCTAACTGAAAAATTTCCCTGAGAAAGTGCTCACCGGACATGGAGTGCTCCGTAAGCTGCTGATTGATGGATGGGCCGGGGGGAAGTAGTTGTGGATATCCATAATCCTATTAGAGAAGAGTACTCAAGTTCATCACAGCGTGCGTTTGAACAGTCCAGTGGAACAGTGGAACATCCCTGACATTCATATACTGTTAGTTTTAGGAGGTGCTTGGTGATCTTAAACATTTCACATGGATCGTTTGAGGTGGAGTTGATTCTTTCCTCATAGTGTAGTGCTTGTGCCTCCTTCACTTTGGATTGGCAAATTTAATAGAGTCTCTTTAGATCTGTTTGTTTGTTGAATCGTAATTTCTTCTCAATTTCCTCTTGAGTCTTTAACAGATTTGTTTAAACTCATGCAATGTAGAGGAGTACCATGGGGAGGGGCTGTTCCTGTTTTTTATATGGATAAGTTTCTTAGGTATAACTAGGTCAAGGGAAGAGTTGATCCATTAGTTAAATTTGTCATTTGCGACCATGGGGCAGAGATCTAGGGTAGGTATGTATTTATCAGAGCTGCATTCCAGGAGGCCAACGGGAGGTTGTACCAGGAGAGTTTCCAGCAACTGGTCATGCCAGTATTAGGGGGGGGTGGGTTGATAGATCCCAAGAGAAGGGGACCAGTAAGTGGTCGGACCGTAGTACTGGGACTACAACTGAAAGTTCATTGCAGTTGGAGAAAATGGGGTCTAGAAGATGCTCTTTTTTATAAGTGGGGCTCGCAACATTTTGCTTTATACGAAGAGCCAAAAGATTTGAGTTAGTTTGGGCGCTACTGGGTCTGAGGGGTCATTGAAATGCCAATTGGGATGCCCCAGTATAGAAAAGTTAGAAGGGGAGCTTGCCAAGTTGGCAACAGATTCTGGCAGAATTTTAAACAGTTGTCCATGGGGACCGGGGCGGTAGATAAGGGTACCTGAGAAGCTATCTTAAGTTCAAACCAAAACTTCCTTTCAAACTACAGAATTCTTACCTTTTGTTTCTTCAAGCAAAGTTCTAAAGAGCAGTTCTGGCAAAAAAGTAATGTACGGTCTTTCTTCTATGTGGATCGTCAGTTTTTTGGTCATCATTCGGCCTATCAGAGTTGATGGCTTTAAAAATTCTTCAAAATTCAAAAGTGCTTTCATCTTCTACAAAGAAGTTAATATAACATCTGGATACTGCACTGTCTAATTAAAGAGGGAAACTGGATAGACACAATGCAATCCTAGGAAGCTTAAATTGTACCCAAAACTGTCTTTCAAACTTCAAAACTGTTACCTTTTCTTTCTTCAAGCTAACTTCTACACACTATTTGTGGACAAAAGTAACATATAGGATTTTATCCACGTGGATCATCAGAGTTCTTAACATCATTCAACCTACCAGCGGTGATTTTTCAAAGATTTGCAAAATTCCAGCGTGGTTTATATATATTAGCAGTATTGTACCTGGTATGATAATAAAACAAGTATTTTAAGATAGATTTGTTTAGAGTAGTGTAGTAACTGTAAGTAAAATAACTGATTAACAAACTGTAGTGAGTGCAATACATAGTGCCACTAAATTATAGTTATATACTGTGCAGGTTTTGGGATTCTTTTTCCCCACTGTTCAAGGATGAAGCTTCAAACAGTAAACTATTTACGGTATGAAAGCTGAGAACAGTAACAAAGGGAAAATGAAATGCTTTAACATAATATCAGATACTATTACAGTATAAGAAATGGCCACTGTTTTGTTTGAAGTTTATTGAACAATTTGGGAAAATGTAATACTAGCTTACACTTATGCTTTTTTTCTTTTGAACAGATGAATGGCACCATCTATTGCAGTAGTTTAATTTCCTAATTACTTATTTCTATGTTATTCAACAAGCTTACATTGTCAAGGTATACAACAAGCCACACAATGATATAGGGACTGAGCCATCTACATATGCTGCTAGACCTATTCCCACACCTAGTCACATACTGCTACATGCAGTCACTTATCCTCTTACTCACCTATACAGACACTAATATAGTCACTTACCCATATATCACTATTATACCCATTTAATCACCCATACACTACTCATGTACCTACTCACTCATCAACTCACACTCCCACATCCGTACAAGCAATCAGTCAGTCAGTCAGTCAGTCAATTACTTTATTCAATACTTATAATATAAGATCATAAAATTGCACATGACAAAAATTTAAAAACAACAAAAAACAGATAAATACAATTTAAAAATCATTAATCATTCAATACAGAAAGAGAATCCTATACATACCAGTATGGAAGTAGAAGTAACAAAGTGAAAGCAATGAGAATTAGGAACTATCTAAAAATTCATTCAGTGGTGTTGTGCTACCCCCTGATCTTCCACGATTGAGGTAAAAAAGACGCCACTGATAAGCAAACCAAGGGGTTAGGCAGGGATTGTAAAAAGAACATTGCTACACAACATTGTTTGAAACAAAATTTGCACATCAGGGGGAGAATACATCTTTTACGGGTGTCCCTATAAAATTTACAGAAGAAAAAATTACATTTGATTGTGCAGAAGAACTGTCATAGGGACAGATGGGTAAGTCATTTATAGAATAAATACCTGCAGGGTGTGCCAACATGTATGGTGTAAGATTCAGTCAGAATCTAATTAGAAATAATCTATGATGCACGTTTGACATAGTGAATAGGTATGACTTTATCCCTTCCTGGGGCTTCGGACCTTCGAGATACAGTTTTACCAATGGCTTTGTACAGTTTCTTTGTAATCTGGCATATGCACTTTGTTTCAGTAAACAGGGTTTTACCTCCCGCCTTGAGATGCTCTTGCAATCCCTGGGGGTCATAAATAGGTGCTCTAAACCTAAAGTATAGGCAATCATATACCCACTCACTCAGCCATAAATACACTTACATACAAATTCATTTACACATACGGTGACTCACATACCTCCTTTCTTGCATATCCATACAGTCACTCATACACCTACTTACTCACCCATATAGACACTAACACAACCACTCACTGACCCGTACAAGCAGTCAAACATGTACTTACTCACTCATACAGCCACTGACACATACACTCACTCACTCATAACCCACTCACTCACTCATCCATACAAACACTCACACATCTACTCAAACACTCAGACAGGCACTTACGTAGGCACTCACTCACCTATACAGACACTCACACAAACACTCAAAGACCCATGCAAGCACTCATGTACCCACTCACATACCCGAATGGGCAGCCACACATGTAGGGCCAGATGTAGGTGAAATAGATTTACCGATTTTAAATTACCGAATTTTACCGATTCGGTAATTGAAAATCGGTAAATCTATGGTGTCGAGATGTAGGTATTCCAGATGTGCTGGAATACCGAATCGGATGATTTCGGTATTTACCGATTCGGTAAATACTGAATTGGTAATGCCCATTCATTCCTATGGGCATTGGGAATGAATGGGCATTACCGATTCGGTATTTACCGAATCGGTAAATACCGATTTTCACAAGGGTGCAGGGGGTGTCACTTTGACACCCTCTGGCACCCCCAAAACAGACTCGGGTGCCATGTGGCAGGCATACATGCCCTAAGGGCAGGTCTGCCTGTCACATGGCATAGGTGTGCATGCACACATGTGCATGCACACCGGAATCGGTATTTTACCATCAAATAGAATTTGATGGTAAAATACCGATTCAGTAAGGCTCCTGGGACTCTGAAGAGTCCCACCTACATATGGGTGGCTCAGAATCGGTAAATTTACCGTTTTTTTATTTTACCGAATCGGTAAAATTACCGAATCGGTAATTTTACCGATTCGGCAAAATGATGCCCCCTACATGCCCATCACCTATTTACCGATCGGTAACGCCCGAAAATACCGATTTTCGGCCATTACCGACTGACCTACATCGGGCCCCTACTCACTTATCCATACAGCCACTCACACATGCATTTACTCACCCATTAAGCCCGGACGTAAAACTCGGCACTGGTCATGGATTTTGCTGAATTCAGCAACCCCGCATTCAATGGATAATGCAGAGTTACCATTAAACTATGTATTCCACCATGGAGCAGGGTTTTTTTTTTTGCTCACACGCTCGAAATGCAATTTTGTATGTGTGGGAGTGGCTTGCTGTGCGCTCGGGATCACCATCAAGATTTTCAGCGCCATTCGTGAGTGCCACAGGATTTGCTAGCCTGTCGCCTGCTCCTGTGAGATTTTGCTTTTGCTACACTTCATTTGGACGTGCCAGCAACTTCTGACAGAACTTTTTTGATGCACGTGTTCCTGAACTAGTGGCTGCAATCTGGGGAAGATTCTCTCCTTGAGCAGCATTAAAATCTTCCCGATCTGATGATTTGGAGTAAAAAAAATCCTCAAATTGACATTTGGCGTTGTTTTTTTGTGCGAGGAGTCTTTTTTACACTTGTTTTTCAAGTAGAAAAAAGTGCTCCAGAGTCCTCAACTTCCTGTTCCTGTTCAACAGGCTCCTCCCAGTGCTTTGTCTATCTCTGGTCACTTTTCATTTAGATTTGGAGCTGGAAGGATCACTCTTTGTTTCTGATGCATATCCCATTGGTTTTAAGGATTTTGAATTTGAGATTTCACAAGTAAGTAGAGAAACTGGTGTTTGTTTGATTGGGGCCATGCATCTGGATTTATTTGTACTTCTAATCAATAAATGTATTGTGTGTGTGGCCTGTTGTTTCAGTAGGGGCCTAGTGATTTCTTTGCATTTCATGTTTCTTCTTTTGTAAAGGGAAAATGTTTCACAGTTTGCTCCAATTTCTACATGCTTTTTAAAGAAATTGAAATGTTGATTGTATATGTGTCCTAGAAGTCTTCCAATTGGCTTTCCAGCCATCATACCTAGTGCTAGTCATGGGTGCATGAAACAACAGTTTCTGGGATGTTTTCAGCATTTAGGCCATGGATGGATTTAGATTGAAACACAAAATGTCTTTTTTGTGGTATTTCATGTATTTTTTCATGCACACAGTGTATAGGAGTCAAGACTAGGTGGGGTAATGCCTTTGAAGGATGTGTCTTGTTCAGCTCAATAATTTTTGTTTTTGGCATTGCTGAATTAATTATATTTTCTCTATTTTACCATGCCTTCTTTGTCAGACGAGTGCATGTGTTTGTGTAATTGTCTTAGGCCACTATTTGCCTTTGTTCCATATGCCACTTGGCCACTCCTTCATCTTGTTGTGACCATGTAGCTGGTGGTCATTTTGTTTAGGCAGCCAATGTGACTTTGCCCTACGCCTGCATGAGTTCTTTGTTTTAGGCCTCCAGCTCCTTGTTGGAACCATGTGGCTGGTAGCCATTTTGTGTAGGCAGCCAGTGTGCTTTTGCCATAGGTCTGCATGCATACTTTGTTGTAGGCCTCCAGCTTCTTGTTGTGACCATGTGGCTGTGAGTCATTTTTATGAAGCAACCAGTGTGCTTTTACGATAGGCCTTCATGCGTTCTTTTTTATAGGCCTCCAGCTTCTTGTTTTGACCATGTGGCCTGAGGTCCTTTTGTGTAGGCAACCAGTGTATTTTTGCCATAGACTTGCATACATTCTTTGTTGTAGGACTCCAGCTTCTATTTGTGATTGACCATGTGGCTGGCAGTCATTTTGTATAGGCAGCCAGTTTGCTTTTGCCATAGGCCTGCATGCGTTCTTTGTTGTAGGTCTCCAGCTTCTTGTTGTGACAACCATGTGGCTGCCGGCTACTTTGTAGATCCAGCCTGTGTGCTTTCTCTGTAGGCCTGCATGTCTTCTCCTAGTTTCCAACGAATGTTCAGTGTTGTTGTTTATGACAATGTGGCACTGGTTGGCAGCCGTTTTGTGCGTCCAAACAAATTCAGCCCTTTTTGCCATAGGCTGAATGGATGATTGCACAATGAGATAGCAGTTTAATAATAACTTATCATTATATCTTTGAGGATAACTTTGCTTATGTTTACTTAGTTATATTTTCCCAATTAATTTTTTTTTCATTAATTTGTCAATATTTATTTTTTATTTTTACAAATGTTTTTGTATAATTTGAAAAAAAAATATTTGTTTATACCATTTCCCACTATATCTTGCTTCAATCAGATCAACCCCATGTCTGCTATAGATGCACAACAGCATTAATTGTCTAGGGATAATTCCTTCCATTGTCATTTGTCAGGTGCACCTCCCTCAGAGTCAGTGCCATATCACATGTTGTAAGTGATGTGACGTCACATGCCGCACATAAAGCAAACAGTTTAATCTATATGTTGTTGTTGTTTTTGTGCTCTTTGAATTTTCCTGAGTGGTGAGTCACCATGAAAGAAGTTATATGTTGGTGTAGTTTTCCGTTTTAGGAATGAGTAGATATATTTACACTGTATTGTTAATTAAGGAAGTAACAGCTGTGACCACACAATAAATTATATTTTTGTTTGTGCTACTAATTACACAGCAACAATGCCATGTTTCACTGATGTCCTTGCTTCTTGTCTTTTAGGTGCACAACAAGAAGACAACAACAAGAGACAACAAAACATTACTCACAGAATTGCCAGAAAGAAGGCCTGCGCACAGCATGACTTGTGAGTGACAAACACATCAGGCATTTCTTCAACTTGTGAAGCTAAGTGCCACTGCTATCTACCACTTTCAAGATGGCCCCAAAGAAAGGTGCCACTGCTTAGCCTAAAACGGTTACCAAGAAAGTAGTGGGAAGAGGAAGGAGCTTACCACTACCACCAGTGATATATCACCCCTGATGCTTTTGGAAAACAAAACACTATGCCCACCACACCCACATTTGGGGAGCAAACTGGGAGCAGCACCCCCAAATCAGTGAGCCCACCCCAATCTAGACCCAAGCTCATGCCTGTCATAGAGGCAGCCAGTCTAACCACAGCAATGCTGACGAGCAGTGATGTTGACACTGACCTCTCCACTGAAGGACTGGGCTAATTTAAGGCCCAGCGGTGCCAGGGGACAACACCTGAAACCTTCGTGGATATACCTGTTCCGGCGTACAAATCACAGAGACACGGGACACTTCCTTCGGCGTCAAAGATCAGCGTTTATTTACTGCAGGGACACAGAAATCGCTAGAAGTACAACAAAGTGTATGTTCAGAGAGTCTGCTTCGAATGGCAAAAGTGGATCGCTCCTTTTATACACATTTTCGCCATTGCACAACATAACGAACAAAAGGTTACAACTCAGTTCTCACAGTAAACTTCAAAAGGATCGCATTCATGTTTTCAGAAGCCCGGAACATAAATGCAGGAACATTGTTGGTTCCCAACTGTAAAAGCACGCTATCCCACCATTAGGCACATTCCATTCTAGTCGTAAACGAGCTAAGAGAAGGGACAGAAACAGGTGCAGGGAAAACAAAGACAGACAACAGATTGAAAAGAGTGTAGGGGCAATATCGGAAGCGTGATCACAGGATCAAAGGATTCGAGCCTAACGTATGCAAGGCTGAAACAATAGGCCGGCACGGCAAGATGAGCCTCGAGCGGAGCCATCCGCCTTTGCCGTGTCATTCCCCTAGTCATAAAGGCACACTCAAAGGAGTATGCATCTTCCGCAAGAGCTTGGGAATCCCAGGGTCATCGAGGGGACATTGTCCGATCGCCGGCTACGTGAGGGCAAGAAACAAAATGGATGCCGTATCTAAAATGGAACCCGAAGGTTCAGATGGAGAAACCCGTAAATAAGACAAACCCTTCCAAGTAGTGTAGCGAAAACACGTACACCTACTAAACTCATCATTTGCGGTTCATAGATAAATGTATGTAAATGTATAGGCATTTATATAGCGCACTACTTACCCGGAGGGTCCCAAGGCGCTTCGACCGCTGCAAAACCCTTCCTGGCTTCCCTGAGAGATGGTCCCTTAATGGGTATCTCCAGGGTGAGACCAGGCATCCCCGGCGGTCTGGTGGGGCCGTTAGTGAAGATGAGGCAAGCTAATGCCCAGAGTTGCCGAGTGTGATCGCTGATCAGAGTCGGCACCGAGGCGAGAGAATTATCGAGTCCGCTGACCCTGGTCCAGAAACCTGCCGCGCCGGGAATCGAACCCTGGTCCCGGGCCGTCCTCTGCTCTCGGGTCTGCCGCCTCTAACCAGTGAGCCACACTACTCATCCATATCCGAACAAGCCCAAAAACGTCGTTACGATTCTCACGGAACCTCAGACGCTCCTTTTGCCCTCATGTAAGCAAGCACTAGTCGAAATCAGAATCAATATCGATATTCATCAGATCGTTTAGATGTTGCTGGAACATTATTCTATCCATCAATGTCTCTCTGGTAACAGATGGCCTTCTTATACACGTTGTAGCACAGAGGCCACATAAGGCTGGACCACACTGCACACAAAGACAACACGTGAACAGAAACGTCACAACAACCCCTACAATCATCAGAATCTTCCAACCCCAAGTCGACATCAGACCCCAAAACCATCCTAGAAGCGTCCAATCACCTTCGTCCACGTGTATGGACTCGGAGATTTTATGCAACTTCGAGATGGCTTGATAAACAGTTGGAGCATTATCAGGTATGAAAATACAGCAGCTCGAATGGATCACCTTGCACACACCACCTCTATCTGCGAGTACAACGTCTAGAACCATACAGTTCTGTAATGTCATAAGTCTATCCGCTTGAAGCTCTGCTGTCAGGTTACCAAGAGCACTTGCAGTTATGTTAGCAGTCGATTCTACCACACAAGTCAACTGTCTCAGGTTCCTACTATTGACCATAGGTCCCCAAAACGGTAGGAAACCCTTAAAGAAGTCTCCTGCTTCTTGACCGGCCGTGTCCTCTTTGCTAATAACGCCTCTCACAACTCTCGTTTTGTGGTAGTCTGAGGCAACTGTGAAAGTCGGTGGCAAAAGATTCGCGATATAACATGTGCCCGAGAAGTCACGGGGCAACCACGTATAAGCGCGATCATAACACACAAAATAGGTACCCTTGGCAGTCAGAAATACAGGGGAAGAGAGCATTGGTAAAACGTATGTCTCAGTACAAGCACTCTTCCCAAGCTGAGCTCTCGGATTTCGACCAAGACCTTGCAGACAGAAATGACCAAGGTGGGGTACGATCCAGATCGGAGACGAGCTCTTAAGCTGTCTATCACCCACTGACATACTATACTCGGCCTCACTCAAATCCTTGTATGCTCGCACCTCTTCCTCTGGAATAAGCGATGGATCAAAAATATCTCTATCCAGATCAGCAATCGCTATCGCCAAAGACTTGTGGTACGGGCCAGAACCAAGGTCTGTGGAGCGTGGCTCTCGACGGGGGTAGGAATCTAGTGCACTACGGAACATGGTTTGGAATGCCCGAGCTGACCCCTGGGAGCTGTAGGGAAGAACTAAATACGGAATACCCTTATCCATGGTATGTGGCATTAACCCACACACCCAACAGTTGGTAGTGTTCATCACCAACTGATGCTGATGCAAAAGTTGGACAAAGGAATTGTTCATAAATTCCGCATGTCTGACCTGTTCATGTTGGGGCAGAAGATGAAAGGAATGTGGAGAAATAGTGGGAACGAGAACAGAATTCAGATCATGAGAGGGGGAAGTAGGTGAAGTGGAAGGCAATAGCGACTGAATCCCAAAATACACTCCACCCACCAATAACATAGAAATAGTTAGGAACAACATGAAAACCTGAAAACAAAAAACATTTTGTTCATAAAATCCTATGGAATTTAGATCTTTGCGCCAACATCCTCTCTATTTCTGACAGCTTAGAGAACTCCATCCTCTAAAGACCGTCCGTAACGTTCTTGACGCACCTGATTCTGAGTAGCGATTATCAATTCCCAGGAGTTCCCAGAAACCGACAAAAGTAACCGACCTAGTGTTAGAAACCTGCTAAACAGAAGTAGGTACCCGCACGGCCCTACGGCCAACCCAGATGGTAGGTTTTAATCAATTAAGCATTCAGTTTAATATAAATCTCCTAGCTGCACAGAAAAAAAACACACGTAATATGTAAAACAAAATTAAAGAACTCAAAATCAGTGAAAAATGCAAATGTCCACAATGTTCGTAGCAACAGTGAGGGGATAATGTAAATTGAAAAATAAAAGGGAATTTTTTATTTGTCCTTAATCACGCGATCGAAGGAAATATTGACATTTTCCAGGTCAAGTTTGCTCTTCAAACAATGGTTCAGGTGGCAAAACAGTGTTCGATTGTTCAGGTGACGGTTCAAAACTTGAATTCTCCAATGCTGAAGAAGAAGGTACAGTTCCAGATGATTCAACAGGTGTATCTGACTGAGCTGGATCGTTCTCTACAGGTTGAGCATCACTAAATGGCACATATTTTGGAATGACATCGGTCTCGGTCGGGGCAAACCCTTTCCTTATCCAATTATTTGCTGGCAATGGGAGCGGGACTGTCTTCGTGTGGGTGGCGTGCACCCAGTGCTTTCTGCCGTCCAACCGAACTGCAGTCCTCGTTGCCAACAAGACTTGGTAGGGTCCCACGAACCTTGGCTCGAGATTTCGTTTTCTCCCAAAATTGCGGATGAGGACCCACTCTCCAGGTTGGAGCCGATGTCCAGGTCCTTCTGTTTGTGCCGGTAGAGCATATGGGCTAAGCCCTACTCGAGAGTGCACAGTCGCCCTGGTCGATAAGAGAGCTAAAGGCAATGCATCAGGCCATGACAACCCAGTCGTTGCTTGGAATTTGGCAAGTTTCAGTTTCAGAGTACCATTGTACCCTTCCACCAAACCCGCAGATTGAGGATGGTTAGCACTATGAAATTTTTGACGGATACCCAAACCCGCACACACACTCTTCATCACACTTCCCACAAACTCACTACCATTATCCGACCATTCGATCCGTGGCATTCCGTACCTGGGGAAATACTCTTTGAGTAGAACTTTTGCTGTGGACAGGGCAGTATTATCCTTAAGAGGGTAGGCCTCAATCCATCTGGAGAACGCACAAACCACAACCAATACATATTTCAAATTATTGCATCTCTCCATATGGATGAAGTCCAACTGGATAACTTCAAAGGGGCATGTAGGAGGAGCAAAATGACCAGGTGGAGTGGGGGTGCCCTTGCCAGGATTATGCATCAAACATACCATACAGTTCTTGACCACTCTCTCAGCACACTTAGCAATCCCATCATTCTTCCATACTGGAGACAACAATTTACATATACCTTTCGCGCTAATGTGTGACATGCCGTGGGCCATAGTAACAACGGCAAGCACATACGCATCCGGTAACATCCATCTCTGATATTCTGACAAATCAACCCAACATCCATTCACGTCTAACTTCCCCGTGCTTTCTTTCCACTTAGCCTTTTCAGTTTCGGTAGCCTCGTTCTGAATCGCTTTCACACTGTCAACTATGTCCTCACACATACCAGTCTCCGCCGGCCATCTCACTGAACTCGTAACATACATTCGGTTTGTCAGATTCTTGGCCGTTTCCTTAGCAATCTCGTCTGCAAACGCGTTACCACGACCAACATCATCTGTAACCTTTCGATGCGCGCTGCATTTAATGATTGCCACTTGATTAGGCAATGTAAGTGCATCTAGAAGATCGTTCACGAGCTGTCCGTGTTGGATCTTCGTGCCATGCGACGTCATGAATCCTCTTTCTCTCCACAATCGACCAAAACTATGCGCTACGCCAAATGCATACTGACTGTCGGTAAACACATTCACTCGCTTTCCTTTAGACAAAACACACGCTCTCGTTAAAGCAATCAACTCTGCCGCTTGCGCCGAATTCTGACTCAACCTCGCAGTTTCCACAACCGTACTCAACGTCACTACAGCATACGCAGTCGTCACATCACCATTCAGCAACTTGAAGCATGAACCATCAACATACAAAGTACCATCGGGATCTACCAATGGAATGTTTTTCAGGTCAATACGACCCGTCGTCTCTTCTTCAGTTCTTAAGTAACAATCATGTGGTGCTACATCACCTGATTCTATATTAATCGGCAACAATGTCGCTGGATTCAGCACATTACAACGTTTTATCTGTATATGACTTGCCAAAAGTGTCAACTCATAACCGGACAACCTTGCGCTCGTCAAGTGTTGAGTCTTCGTTCGATTCAAGAGAGTGTCAACTGCATGCGGAACCATCACTGTAAGCATATTATCCATGACCAGACCTGCGGACTGTCGAATGGACACCGCAGCTGCCGCTGTCGCTCTTAGACAACTCGGCAATGCTCTAGCTACTGGATCTAAAGTCGAAGAAAAATATGCACATGGACGCTGTTTGCCGCCAAATTGTTGCGTCAAAACACTCAACGCACAACCTTCTCTCTCGTGAACATATAGTGTAAACGGCTTACTGTAATCAGGAGTACCTAACACAGGAGCCGAACACAACGCATCTCGCAATTCAGAAAAACTTTTCTGACACTCTTCAGTCCATGGCAAAGGAGTCGGAACATCCTTGCACGTGAGAGCTAACAATGGCTTCGCTAACAATGAAAAGTTTGGAATCCATTGTCTGCAGTATGACGTGATACCTAGAAAAGCACGGACATCTCTCTGAGTTGTTGGCACAGTCATTCGAGCAATCGCTGCAATTCTTTCTGGGGTCAACCTTCTTCCCTCCTTTGACAATAAGTGACCTAAATAGGTTACTTCTTGACAACAATACTGTAGCTTAGAAGGTGACACCTTGTGATGTAAGTCACATAAATGCTTTAACAACAATACTGTAGCAGTTTTACAAATTTGCTCAGTGTCGGCAGCCACTAACAGATCATCAACGTACTGAATCAAGGCCGCACCAGCAGGTAACACAAATGCATCAAGTTGACTCTTAAGGGCTTGACTGTAGATCGATGGACTCTCACAGTAGCCCTGTGGTGCGCGTTTAAACCTAAAACTCCGACCACCTAATGAGAAACCGAATAGATCTCTGCTTTCCTCAGCAATCGGAATACTAAAGAAAGCATTCTTTAGGTCAATCGCCGAAAACCAGGAGGCAGAGGCTGGAATCAGGGTCAGCAAAGCTGTAATGTCAGGCACCACTGGAAACTGTGGAATCACAATTTTATTCACTTCTCTCAAATCAATTACAAAACGGTACACAGGGGGCTTGGATGGGTCAGTTCGTTTCAAAATAGGTAACACAGGACTATTACACACATTTCCCCGAGTTTCTTCGATAACATCCTTATCGATCAAGTCATAAATGATCGCTAATAGCGCACGCTCGCCATCAAGAGAGATACGATACTGGGGGATACGTGGTAATCTCACATTTGATTTCAATTGAACTACATAAGGTGGTATGTCCAATAGGCCCACATCATTGGGACCTGTTGCCCATAAAGACTCAGGAAGGGAACTCAATTCCGGCGGGAGCTTATCAATTGACAGGTACATAGGAGAGATCACTCTCTGACCTAATGTAAGCTCCACTCCCGTAGGAGAGCAGTACAGAGTCGCATATAACCGCTTCAACAAATCCAGGCCCAATAGATTCTCACCACAACCAGTAGTTAAAATCAAAGGAGCCTCTAGCTCACGTGGCCCGATCGTAAGGGACAAAGGACAAGAAACTGGATTGCTAACCGGGGCGCCAGAGAATCCAACCGAAACATTCGTTAAGCCAGACAAAGGTGCGCCAGGGAGTTTTGAATGCATGATGGAACTTTTTGCTGCACCAGTGTCCAACAGAAAAGGCTCAACTACGCCCGATGTGGCAACTGTGACGTAAGGCCCTCTCTGATCAACCGGAACTGATACGACTCCCTCTCTTTGTCTTTGGCTGTCCTAATAATGGTTGTCTGCACCAATCTCATGCTCAACATAATAGTCATCCACATGATACTGTGCAGATCTACCAGACGATGTATTTCGCTGATCAAAACAATTGTTTGTATCCGATGAAGGAGCAGAACGCTCATTTTGATTTTGAGAGGTGCCACGACTTCTACCTCGAGAGGCTTGCTGATGACCACCACGACCTCCTCGGACCGAAACACCATTCGTTCGGTCACGTAAAACAGGGCAATTAAACTTAAGATGGCCCTCACCCCTACAATATGCACACTGATTATACCCAAGCATAGATCTGGATGCAGAGCAGTCAGAACGCGACTGCATCCTAGAAGACTGCGCCTGTGGTCGATACGGCACATGCTGCTGTTGCGAGTCATTCTGACTCGAGGGCGGAGGATACGCTTGCTGCAATAAAACCTTAGTTTTTAGCTCCTTCGTTTTCTTGTCTACACGATCATTCTCCTCTTTTTCTCTATTCTCATAATATTGAGCCGTTGCTAATATTTGAGCTATGGTTGAAACAGCCCATGCTGTTGAAACAGCCCATGCACTTTCAGAATTTTTCAATTTGTTGCATAATTCAGGCAACAGATTGAGCACGAACTTATTGACAAACAATCGCTGACCTCCCTCAGTGCTCATATCCTGACCACTATGATCGATAAATGCCTCCTCGAACCTAGTAAAGAAATCGGAGACACTCTCGTCTTTCTTTTGTTTGCAAGCAGACAATTTATCCCAGTTCACCCTCTTCGCTGGCATGAGTGTTTTCATGAGCGTAATGATTCTTTGGGGCAGATCCGTAATTAACTGTTCAGGCTTGGCCCCACCAACTTGCCGTCCGTCGGCAGCTACAATTGCAGCCCAATCACCACCTAACGCAGCTGCATGATTCTCTTGACGAATCTTTGCCCAGATCGGTTACGATACAACATTACCAAACAACATGTCGATATCAGCAAGGTTCATAATAGAAGCATCCACGAGTTGGGATAACTCCTTGTAATAACCTGCTGGATTCTTCTGGGGATCAGGCAAGGATTGTTTCACCTGCAAGACTTCTGATCGCTTCCAGGGGAGGTGTATCCAAACTCTCTGGAAGTGTGGCAAAATTGGAGGAACGACAGTAGCATCACCTGGCATCCACACTGGGGGGACTTCTCGCATGGGATACTGACCAGATTGCGCTTTCGGATCATCAGAGTCATCGTCAAACGACACTCGAGAAGGCACTGTGGACCTAAAAGCTAACAAACGTTCTAATGCACGCCGTACATCACTACCTACAATCATACCGTTCGAAAACTGACTCTGAAGTTCAGTCAAATCGGGCGGTACGATATCTAGCTCATCATTATCCCACTCTTCTCTCAATGATTTGCACATCTCTTCAAACACGAATCTATGTGTGGGCTCATTAAACTGAGAGAACGTATCGAAAACTACGCGCGAAGTGTACTTAGCAGGATGTCTAATCCACCTACGCGCCATAGTTACTAATGTCTCACTCTGTCGTCCACCAGGCATTTGACTTCGTCTCTGAGACATTTCAGAGACATCGGATTCGAATAACGATCCGAAAAGCGGAGAATAGAGAGTAGCAACAGAATGAGGTATACGGTTATGAACAGAAGGGGTAGAGGAAAGAAGAACAGGAGCAACAATATTAGGACTAAACGTAGGAGCAGTAGACTGAGAAGTTACAGGCAAAGGAGCAGTAGGAAGAAGAGGAGGTAAAGGAGCAGGGCCCACTTGAGGGACAAGGGGATTTGGAGGAACAGGGCCAACTACAGGCTGACCAGCAGCCACCGGAACAACAGGCGGAAGAACAGGAGGAACTA
This sequence comes from Lissotriton vulgaris, assembly GCF_964263255.1. Taxonomy (NCBI): domain Eukaryota; kingdom Metazoa; phylum Chordata; class Amphibia; order Caudata; family Salamandridae; genus Lissotriton; species Lissotriton vulgaris. The sequence continues at coordinate 1,225,166,069 of NC_141685.1, forward strand.
CAGGAGCTATAGTACCCTGTACATAAGGAGGCGGTGTCTTTAATAAATAAGATAACAAAGGATCCTCTTTCGATGCTTCTTCCTTCTTTTCAGAACTCAACGGTAAAACCGGATAACATTTATCCACCGCCATGCTATGCTGTCTGATAGAAACTTCCTTTTCCTTCTCTGCCTTGTCTCGCTGATGCTGTTCTGCACCTTGCATTATCGACAGGACACCCTCTTTCTTATTTTTCTTAATCAGCTTGATTTCTTTCTGTCTGGCCTCTTTACGCCATAACCGAAAGGAATCAAACATTGCTGGCCTAGCTTTCTTTTTAAACAATTTTGGTTCGAGATTATCTAAAATCTCAGTTTCAAAGCTACCATGGGGTGGCCAACTAAGGACACCATCTTTTCTGGTATAACGAATCCAGAATGGGTTATATATAATGGGGCCCACTCCATGTCGACTATAGAGCTCATAAATCGGAGTTCCAACTGGAGGTATCAGACATGAGTCCTCCAACCGGGAATCCGTGTTGCAACATCTAAGGAAACTAAACAAAATACTACGGCCAGGCATCGTGCACACTAACCGAGTTTCAAACTTCAAGGGTTATCGAATTGTGATATCCTCGCAAAAATACGAGACCCTCGGTTTTTGGCAATTGCAATTGTCAAAGAAAAACCCAAAAGATAGAACCAACAACTAAGGACCAAAATGCAATGGAACCATGCAATTAACCAAGTTTCAACAACAACAACCAAGTTTCAAAATACGAGAAATTTGAAACAAACGTTCCAAAAATGAACCAAAGAGTTAACCTAAGAACTGGGAGTGACCCACAAATACTTAACTGAAAGAACAATGGCGTCACCAGGAAGGCCTGTCTATCGTCTCGCCGTACAAAGGACTACGCCAGGCGCCAAAACAGGTAGACAGTCAGGGCATCAGTCCGTCGCAGCCGTCAGGAAGCGGGAATCTTAGCGGGAAAAATCTTCGGACCACTTTTTTCGACAACAGGATCGATGAAGCGGGGTGCACCTTTCCTTGGAGATTTCACACGAAGTTCCTCACGATCGTTGGGCTAATTTAAGGCCCAGCGGTGCCAGGGGACAACACCTGAAACCTTCGTGGATATACCTGTTCCGGCGTACAAATCACAGAGACACGGGACACTTCCTTCGGCGTCAAAGATCAGCGTTTATTTACTGCAGGGACACAGAAATCGCTAGAAGTACAACAAAGTGTATGTTCAGAGAGACTGCTTCGAATTGCAAAAGTGGATCGCTCCTTTTATACACATTTTCGCCATTGCACAACATAACGAACAAAAGGTTACAACTCAGTTCTCACAGTAAACTTCAAAAGGATCGCATTCATGTTTTCAGAAGCCCGGAACATAATTACAGGAACATTGTCGGTTCCCAACTGTAAAAGCACGCTATCCCACCATTAGGCACATTCCATTCTAGTCGTAAATGAGCTAAGAGAAGGGACAGAAACAGGTGCAGGGAAAACAAAGACAGACAACAGATTGAAAAGAGTGTAGGGGCAATATCGGAAGCGTGATCACAGGATCAAAGGATTCGAGCCTAACGTATGCAAGGCTGAAACAATAGGCCGGCACGGCAAGATGAGCCTCGAGCGGAGCCATCCGCCTTTGCCGTGTCATTCCCCTAGTCATAAAGGCACACTCAAAGGAGTATGCATCTTCCGCAAGAGCTTGGGAATCCCAGGGTCACCGAGCGGACATTGTCCGTTCACCGGCTACGTGAGGGCAAGAAATAAAATGGATGCCGTATCTAAAATGGAACCCGAAGGTTCCGATGGAGTAACCCGTAAATAAGACGAACCCTTCCAAGTAGTGTAGCGAAAACACGTACACCTACTAAACTCATCATTTGCGGTTCGTAGATACCAAACTCATCCATATCCGAACAAGCCCAAAAACGTCGTTATGATTCTCACGGAACCTCACCATGGCAAAGTAGTACCCAATCATTGCAGAAAACTCAGAGAAGTGAACAAGAACAACAGTCACAACTGCCAATAGTGTTTCCTCCCGATGTAAAAGCAGTTCAAGAGATTGAGCTTCATTCGTAAGAAGTAGAATAATCTGCTCCAGTAGAATAATCTTCTAGATCTCCAGCTAGAAAAAGGAGGGTTAGTGGTGCATCATCTTCTTCTTCAAGCCCACTTCTGATGATCAAGACACCACTTGTATCCTGCCTCAGTCTGAGAGTGAGGCATGCAACAAGAGGATTCAGAAGAGGCTAGGGAAAAGGAAGGTTCCAAAAAGCCTTAGAGTTATGGAGGCAGATGTAGAAGAGGAGAAAGTGTTAGTCGGGGTAAGCTAGGTACAAACTATGGGACAGGGGGCCAAACGTCCCATTTGAGAAAGCACCATACGATCTGTTGGGAGGCACACCTTATCGGCCCCAAAACTGCAAGTGTTGTTGGAGTAGGGGGTTAAAGCCGACTGAGCAGGGAATCCAAATCTGATCTGATCATGGTGGAAGGAAAGGAAGAGGAAGACACCTTCATTGCGCAAAACAGCCCTCTCCCCAGCAGTGCAGTAGTATTGCCCACATCATTAACATCATACAAGACTCAGGTCGAGACACCAAGGCAACAGAGGACAGTGACTTCCCCACTGAAAACCACATTGAGCCTACCACCGCCTTATCTCAAGAAGTCACCTGAATCAGTGCCATCAGGAAAGAAAGAAATCAGGCTACTATTCTCGCCATGTTTATGCAGTGAGGCATTATCAATGCAGCCACCCAATAGCATGTTTGTGCAACGCAAAACTGGCTAAAATGTTAGCACTGAACCTTCTTCCTTTTTTCTTTTGTTGAAGGGGTGGGTTTCTTGAATTTGTGTCAGCCATCTACCCTAAATGGAAGGTTCACACGCCAGTCCTATTATGACAGAGTTGTTATTACAGCGCTGAATCACAATGTGCTTGAATTGCTTGGACAAGCTTTGCTCCAAAGTTCTGTTCACACTCTCCACTTGACAACAGACCTATGGACCAGTTGCCAGGCAACTAATTACATGTGCATACCTGCACACTGGATCTCCTTTGTTGGGTCTAGAGAAAAAACATTTCAGTGATACATTTTTAATGTTGCTCTGAAGCATGCCACAGTAGCGATATTCACAATGGAGAAATCACATACAGCTGCAAACATTTTGGAAGACTATAACATCAAGGGCTTTGAATGACTGCAAGATTGGATTTGTTGCCACGGACAATGGTAGCAATATAGTTAAGATCATGGCCGTTGGGAGTCATTTCAGGGTCCTTTGTTTGGCGCACTGCATCAACATCATTATACAGGACTTTCTCAAAAAAGAAGACCAAGTAAGCAACTTAATCTCCACCTGCAGAAGAATCTGCACTTATTTCAGCCATTCATTTAATGCTGGGAAACAGGTGAGGGTCATTCAGCGTGATAATAGAATGCCTGGTAATGCAGTTATACAGGAGGTGCCAACACTCTGGAACTCCAATTACTACATGCTTGAACGTCTGTTTGAGCAGTACAGACCTATCAATGAATTTTTCATGCAAAGAGGAGAAGCAACTGTAAAAGGTCTGATCATTGAGCTGGACCAATGGGGCCTAGTCAAATGCCTGACAAAAATGCTGCTTCTTTTAGAGGTGTTTACACAGGAAGTCAGCAAGGAAGACTGTGCCATGGGCCAAGCTATCCCATTGTTGCACATGCTACAGGAACTGCTAAAGGAGGTGTGTGCAATGTATGCAGGTGTGGAGGAAAAAAGGATGTGTATGACTTGGTGGAGAGCTTAATCCTTTGCTTGTCTGCTAATACAAGGGTGCAAAGAGACATTGTGTCCTCCAAACATTACATCTGTCTCACAATTCTTGAGCCATAGTATAAACCATTACTGTCCAATATCATTCCTTTTTTCAGACTGGGATATTAGAAAATACAAAGCATGGATAGCTGAGCAGGGCACTGAGCTAGAAAAAGAACAACAGGGAATTAGAGGCCACTGGTCCAGGGCACAGGTCTGTGGTGAAGCCTTCAAGTTCAGGGCCTGAGGGAAATGCTGTTTACCAACAGCAGTCAAAACTAATGACAAGAAGACCATTAACAACACCAAGACCAGGAGCACCCCCCCGCAAATCTGCAACTGAATGGTTTCGACTGGCAGGGCTTAAGTTCAGCGCAGAGGCGAGAGGAAAAGATATTGAGCAAAGCGGAGCACCAGCAATGGACATTGAGCATATGGTCCAGCCCTATCTGAATGTTGCAACAGAGTGCTACCTTGATCAAAACCCATTGGTCTATTGTTATGAGAAGAAACGCCAATGGCTAGTGCTCAGCAGGCTGGCAATAAACTATCTGGCTTGCCCTGTAGCCATTGTCTCCGTCAAGTGTGTTTTCAGTGATGCTGGTGCTGTTGTCACAGTGAAAAGGACCAGTCTTTAGCCCCAAAATGTGGCAAGATTATCGATGATCAAAATGAGTCGGCACTTTATACCATAGGATTACCCCATACATGAAGTACCACAAGAGGAAGATGACGGAGACTCAGGCCATGTAAGTAGTGTGTTAGATGACCTACTTTTTAGCAAGCCACCAGAGTTTGAGGACAAGTTCAACTTCCATGACAAGTAGGCTTTCTTTCTTGGACGCCTCAAAAAATAAATAAATAAATATAGCTAGGGAATATTTACTTTCTTATTTGTGCGTGACTGATTGTCTGGTTGACCAATTCACCCCCACCGACTTACTCCTAGACACATTTTTATTGCCGAATTGGAGTTGCAACTGCATGCAGTCAGTAAGTAGTACAACTCCCAACTTGCTCTGCAAATCCATTTTGCTCAAGCCAGCTATTGGACAGAGAATACAAGCATATGTGTGCCTGCCTCCAACCCTGGGCCATGACTATATATGCTTTCCTACCTTGGAGGAATTGCTCCACCCACATGTCCTACCCAATTCCCTAATTCCTGAACAAATAGAGTATCTACAATCTGCCATATACCACCAATCGATCATGGTGAGCACCCCGAAAGAACAGGTAAATGCTGGCATGCATTTCACACTGAGTGACTGGTTTAGTTGTTGTGAAGTGTAAGTTTGTGTTGATATGTCATCATCAATGAATTGAGAAAAGATTGAGAAGAGATGAGATGATTCATGTGCTGGCAGGCAGTGTGAGACTGGGTGTTTGTTTGTTACGTTTAATATGTAAGTGATGAATTTAAGATTCCCAAAATGTTGGTGGCCTGGCCTACCGGCGCTGATTCATAATTAAAAATTTTCCCCCGAAGGTTATTTTTTTTCCTTCACCTTTGGAAGACAGGATAGCAAGATTCCTTCACGAGGTTCAACTCCACACAGTCCACACTCCACACTGCTTTGTTTTTTTTTTTGTTTTGTTTTTTACTCTTCAAAGACTCAGACACGACCAATCCCTTAAATAATGCAAAGTTAGCAAACACAAATCTAGTCTACACAAAAAGTGACTCAATCTTTCCCTTCTTGTTGCTCAATAATAAAATTGTAGTACTACAGGCCACTCTATTACATTTTGAGTGGGAACACTATTGGTAGGGAGTTGGACACCATACTAGGAGTCAGACTCAAGAGGATCAGGGATGATGGAATGACTCAGGGCTTGGGCGTGAGCATTATCATGACTACTGCAAGAACCACTACCAGAAGAAGATTCAAATTCACGGAAACCAACTGATTTAGATGATGATGACTTTGAAGTGACCTAAAGGTAAACAACAACACCAGACCTAGACAAGTCTCTGTACCGGTGGTGGTGAGTGGTGTGAATGACAGCGGTGCTTTGATTTTCAAATAGATTTTTTGTTTAAATTTAATTAGATCCCTGAGAAGGATATTCCTCATCGTACAGTTTGAGTGTGGCTACGAGAGAGTAGAACCCTGTTCTGCTGCTTTCATTAGTATTCAGCGACTTGTCTGCAAGCATGCTGCTACGGTCTACTACCACCACCATGGCAACTTGGTAAACCATGCAGCCATCCCTTTGACAAATTATAGGTAAGAGACAAACTGTGGGGGATTGCAGCGCTACAATAATCTACATACTAGGGAAATTCACCCACCCACAACCCCTTTGTGTCCTTTGGGGTTAAAAGAGTTGCAGACTGCAGAGACTAGGAAGAGAGAGTAGTAGGACAAGTTAGGGTACTGCATACCAATCTGTTGGTGCGTTACACTATTGGCAGATTTTTTAAACTGGCTGCTGGCCTGCGAGGCAAAAGAAATAGTGTGAAATAAAAGAGTAATCCCCAAAATAAGAATAAAATCATATGAACAGCCATAAAAGAATTCCCCTAATAAATAAACTAAAGTCCACAACACCTGGCCCACCCTTCTCCCTAAACACAACCAATGTCTAAAGAAAGACCAAATGGTCCAAACAAATAGCCATTAAAAAAATGCAAAAAACCCAAATGATCAGACGTTCCCAACTCCCACATTTACACCCTCTTCATAACAAGTCCCACCGACCAAACAAAAGATTGAAAAGGGGGCAAGAGACTAGAGTCCTAGTAGTGGTCTAGGTCTCGGAGCTGTTGCTCCAAGCAGTCAAACCCCTCCTCCATCCTGGCTTCCATTTGTGCCATCCGCAGGAGCATGCAGCGCTGAAAGGCTCTGAGCAGCAGTGGTTGAAGAATGACGGTGGGCAGCTGCCTGACCATGGCGCAATACAAATGGAGGCACTGGGCCCTGGCTGTGGCCCGGGGTATTGTAGGCTGCAGCTGCTGCCACCTCCTCCTCCTCCAATACCACCAGCTGCTGATATTTGGCCCTGACTGCCTCCAGCCTCCTTTGCCAGGTCTTGGCTGCCATCTCCTGCTCTTGGGTTGTGATGAGGATGATGGTGGATTGGCATGAGTAACTATATTAAGCAAGAAAAAAGATAAATTGTAACCAATACTCTTAGCAAAACCGTAACATAAAATGATATTGTGGTACAGTAGCACTAGCAGTACTTAACATTTGCTGGTATCCTCAACTCTTCGATCAATTCGATTTTGATGTGATTACAATTTCCAGGCATTAAGTACTATGGAGTATACAAGTATTCTTATTCTCTCTCATTTAGCTAAATTAATGTAGGCATGCCAGCTCAGATTGTGCCCAAGCTAGACATACTTGTGTCGCATAACTCGCATTATACTTTGCTATTGTCTTTAGGTGGGTCAGCTGTACCACACAATTATATATTTTCCTATTGTGACCATGCTCTGTTAAATCAAGTGCTCACTTTCACTTTCACCTTAACTACAAGGCAGATGAATAGTTACTGAGATATTAATGCTATACTGCACAACGTGAGGTACTACTTTTATAACCATACAGCTGATAGGATACCCATAGGCGACACTGGCGAAAAACCATGGGTAGGGAGTGGGTCTTGGAGAGAGGTGATTGGGGATGATGGGTTGGTAGGGTAGGGTTCCATAATATATGTTGTGCTTGAAAACTACTGTGTGAAAAGAAAATGGTCTGAAATATAACCTCACTTAAACATTTGAATCAAAAATCTTGACACAAAACACATTTATTTAAACCCACAGATTTTTCCATTTTTCACTGCATTTTTCTTCTAGCATTATTTGTATTCTTATTCCTTGGCTTCGCTACCTCATCACTGTTTAAGTTTTACATTCCCTTTATCCAGTCATCACTATCAATACTAGTACCATCCATCCACCCAAACATGGCTATCATTCTCAACACACCTCACCAACATACATTAGTCAGTTCAGTTCAGTTCAGTTTTTATTTCAATAATTAAAAATCATCATAAAAATACATGATAAACAGTACTTAAAATATTATTAAATTACATTTCTGAACATTACTCCTATTTAAAAAAGATTAGATAAAAACATTGCCTGGGCATATTGTACATGGATCATAATTCAACGATAAAGTTCATGCTAAGGTTAATTTCTTGTGTTTCTTAATCTAGCAGCTATTTTTAGAAAACTTGAAATAGCGCACAGGGTATACATATCATTTGCTTTTTGTAGAAACAACAGGGCTGCTTTCGCATGTCGTATTTTCTGGCTTTTAAGTATGTGGACCTGAAATCGACGCCTAGGCCATTGATAAAATGGACATAAAAGTACAAAATGAAGGGTGTCCTGCGGAGACCTATTGTCGCAGCCGCAGGCACCCTTCTGCTCAATCGTAACAGTAAACCCCGAAGGATAGGCTAAAATGTTAGGTAAAAGATTGAGCCTAAAACGACACATTAAAAATCTGTCCTGTTGATTATACATTAAAAACAGATAGGGTTCCATTCCCACCCCGTTGTCTACTAGATTGTGCGCTGTTACTGATCTCTTAAGTGTCCCTGTTTTTAGTCTGGCGGCTGCAAAGCTTTCTAGTAACAGTTTCTTCACTGTCATTTTACAATTGTTTGTAATCAAAGCGTGATCAAGAAACAAATGAGACTGGTGAATAGTTGTCAGAGTAACATTAACATATTTCAACCAGGGGATTTGGAGTGCATTGTCCCTTAGCAGACAGTCTTTTGCAATTTCCCTGGATAATTTAGCCTCTGGGTTAGTCCATATTCTAATCCAAGCGGTGATAGGCCTAATCTTCACCTCGTCCGAGATGTATCCCATCCCCAATTCTTGGTGTGCAATGAGTGAGGAGGTGGTTTTGGGAATTTTGAGGATTCTACGGAAGAACTTGTCTTCTTCAATTTGTAATTTTGTCGGGTCCTTGAATCCCCACACCTCAGCTCCATATACTGCTTTTGACGTGGTGATCGAGGCATAGAGCGTCATTATTTGTTCAGGACACCACCGATCAAGTCTATTTGCAAAACCTAAAATTGTCCCATTGGAGGATATAAGCTTTGAGCAATGTTCTTCCAGTAGCGCTTTAAAGTGCATGTCGCTATCCAACAAAAGGCCCAGGTAGGGAAAGGTGTTAACCGTTTCAAGAGTATGTGTCCCTATCTTGAACACTGACTTCTTGGCTGGTTTTTTGCCGGCCACCATGACAAAAGACTTTTTTAGATTTACTGCAAGATCCAGGTTGGCCATGAACTCCACAAAACCGTTTACCAGGTGTTGTAGACTCCTCGGTGTACGGGCCAGCAGCACCGCGTCGTCCGCGTATAAAAGTACTGGGATTTGCCGCGATCCTACTCTTGGGCAATCCTGGGCAAGGGAAATGAGGAAGCTTTCTAGGCCATTGATATATAAGGAAAAAAGAAACGGAGCAAGGATGCAACCTTGCCTTACTCCTCCTAAGCAAGGGAAAGCTTCCGTACATCCCCCGTCTGGGCTAAATCTCACTTTCGCCGTAGTGTTTCAATGGAGATGAATAGTTACTGAGATATTAATGCTTTACTGCACAACGTGAGGTACTACTTTTATAACCATACAGCTGATAGGATACCCATAGGCGACACTGGCGAAATACCATGGGTAGGGAGTGGGTCTTGGAGAGAGGTGATTGGGGATGATGGGTTGGTAGGGTAGGGTTCCATAATATATGTTGTGCTTGAAAACTACTGTGTGAAAAGAAAATGGTCTGAAATATAACCTCACTTAAACATTTGAATCAAAAATCTTGACACAAAACACATTTATTTAAACCCACAGATTTTTCCATTTTTCACTGCATTTTTCTTCTAGCATTATTTGTATTCTTATTCCTTGGCTTCGCTACCTCATCACTGTTTAAGTTTTACATTCCCTTTATCCAGTCATCACTATCAATACTAGTACCATCCATCCACCCAAACATGGCTATCATTCTCAACACACCTCACCAACATACATTAGTCATTTTACCCACCCATGGGTCCTAGCTTTGACCCATCAAACTGCGCAGAGGATTCCTTTCACCCATTCACTTTCACACAAGCATGCATGTATAATTTCTTTCACCCATCCTTCATCCACAAACACATGCATGCATCCTATTAGCCACCTATATCCATCCTTTCACCCATGCATCCTTCTCTACCAGTCATATTACATTTCACCCATCCTTCCTCTTTCTATCCATATTTCCCATCAACCCATCAAGGTCTGACTCTTCTTCATGAAACGTTCCCTGCTGAGTTGAAGATAGAAGAGGCCATTAGTTACTCAACTCTCACTGTAAATGCTAATGCTAAGTAAAGGGGTGTGTCTTCAACTGTTCACAACTTATTCTCACTCTCAACAGTATATTGTACACCCTTAAAGCATGTATATAAATTGTCAATAAGCAAGCAATATGACTTACCACCGCCAGCCACTGCTCCTGGCTCACCCCCTGCAGCTGCTATATCTGCTCCCTGCATGGCACCACCATCCAGCTGGACCCCGCACTGGTGGTCGATTTGGCTAGAAAAACATGAATAATTTTTTTAGATGCCATATGCACTTCCCCCTATTTATTTATTCCGTAGAAAAATTGACAATACATACACAACACTCATCACTAGCAATTCAGGCACAGTCACAGTATGTCCTACAAAATATCCAGGTGAGCATTTTGTTTTTGTTGGTGGCAATTTTTGAAAAGCCTCTCAATCATCCAACCTGTAGAAATAATGGTGAATCTGAGTTTTTGAAAAGAAAAGAAATACAAGTGGCCACGAGCTGGACAAATGGACATAAAGTCTTCTTGGTTGGCAAATGTAATGGTGCCTTCCTCCTCCTCAAAATTCCTTCCAGCCTTGGTGCACAGTCATCAGTACACCATCAACTTCTGCTAATAATACTAGGCCTAGACAAAAAGAAGACAAACTTTGGGGTGCCCAAAGTGACCGTGGCCACTCTCTTGTTTTACTGATAGAGCATAAGAAAGTAAAAGAAAGCCTTTTCATCTCAACAAACATGCGTAGAATACCTTTATTTGGCATGCATTCTGCACCGCAGAGTAGTAGTGTAAATAGTAGTACTAGTAGAGTAGTAAGGACCATTGGGTTATCTGAGTCTTATGGTACCACCACTAAGCAGTCCACAAAATAAAAATGGGGAGAGGGAAAGCTGACTGCAAAACCAGAAGAAAGGAAGCTACAGACAGAGGCAGTTTCAGGTGAAATACAAACACTAGAAGTATGTAATAACTTAGTAAATAATAGGATAATGTAGGGATAACAAGATTACTGCAGGGATAACAAGAAAACTAGGAAACAGGTGGAAAATAGTTCTAATTAAAGAGCAGTAAAAGTTAGGGGAATATATTTTAATAATAACAACAAGGGGACTTACTGGGGCAAGCAGAGCCATAGGCTGAAGTGGAGCTCTCTTCCTGATGGGAAGCACCTCAAGCTCCCTCACCCACCTCTGACAACCTCTTTCTCCTGGATGCTGGTGCATGTAAGACTTAATTAAAGAGACAAGAAATAATTGGTGCTGAATAAATAATTGCTCCAAAACAATTTTTGGACAGGAAATAGCAATTGCAATAACATTGAACTTTCCTAAATCAGATCGACTAGTAGTAGGCTAGTATCGCCAAACATCCTATCGATTCCACATTCTCTAAACCTACCTAGCTTTCCTATTCCAAAGATTTTTGAATAAGTTGCAACAGATGAAATTTGCTTCTAAGTTACAATATCATAGGCAATTATTTTCAATCCCCTTTGATATGACAATTCACTACGTCTGTAATTTTGTGTTTCAATTCAGAGATGAACGCATGCATTACAGACACCAAAATGGTTGTTTAATTGTCAGTGTGCAGGCTACAAAAAGTTTATAAGAACTGAAGTAGGAGGACGTTCACCACTAAATTACTAATACTAAATATCTTAGTAGTGATAGAACAAAGAAAAGGAGTGTCTCTCTAGTCTGCATTGCTTAATTCAAGTACTTACATAATCATCCAAAGCAAGCGCAAATGCAAAGTAGCAAACAAGTACAACTTGGTAGCGCTGAGCATCTGCCTACAATAACAATCAATTAATATAAGATTTGTAAATGTACATAACTTACCTGCATGTGTGTGAGCAGTCTGCTTGTTATGTGGGAAAAAATATTAGCAATAACATAGAACTCAAAATAATAATAATAATAATTAGTTACTCACCAAGACCCGCAACCTCAACACCTAGAAGGTTGAGCAGGGCCTGCTCTCTGTCCAGGTCTACCAGTGCGTCAGCTGGTTGTTAGTGTGCTGGACCCCAGAGCAGCGATACACTGCCCTGTGTACTCTCGCCCACCCCTGCTGGCATTCCCGGAGTCCGTACCTGGACCTAGGCCTGCCGCCTGCTGACAGTGTGGAGTGGTATAAGCACTGCACAAAGAAAACAAGGGCTGCCACCTCCATCTCGGAAAAAAAGGCCTGGGGCAGCACCCCTTCAGGGCGCCGCCTTCCGCAAGGAAGGCGGCTCTTCTTTGTCACCTTTTTTGCATGGGTTTCAACCATAATGCTGAGGGGGTTGAGGGCGGAAAAGAAAATGTAGAAGTATTCAAAAATTAGGGGAGAAGAAGAAAGGGAGCAAAAAAATGAGAAAGCAAGTAATAGAGAAAAACAGTACAAAACTTACAAAAAAACACACAAAAGGTATCAAGAAATGCAAAATATACACTTAGACAGACAAAGGGTAAGATAATAAATAAAAAAGATTTGAAAAAAGTTTTAGAAATCAAGGATTGCAAAGATTGAATAAGGATCAAAAGCAGACCCCAGCCCCATAAACAGTAAGAAACAAGATGGCTGCATCCATGCACGACTGTGTGGTACAGTTTTTGCAATATTTCCACCCCACAATGCAATTTGTGTAGACGTACATCAGAAATATCACTCAAACGGGTGGGACAAGCAATTGTGCCTGCTTGGGAAACTCTGTGTAGCGTGGCAGAGTTTCTTTACAGCTTTGCAGAGTTTTGCATGGCACGGCTACCTGAACTCCACCCAGGGTTATCATCCATACAAGCAGTCAAGATCTCTGACCTCCTAGTCAGTGGTCTGCTCTCACCCCTGCAGCTCCAAGGGAGTACCGCTTCTGCTGTGATGGACTCTGCCCTGATCTACAGGGTTCGAGTCCGCTCGTCGCCAATCCTCACAGGTATCTTTCTGTGAGCCCTGCATTGTGCCGTATCTGTGCCCATTTTCCTTGTGCCCCTGTGCAGTGAATTTGTTCTTTTATGCCTGATATTTTTGCCTGTGCCCGTTTTCCTTGTGCCCCTGTACTGTGGATTTGTTTCTTTTGCCTAGTGCTCCTGAGCCCCTATATTCTTTTTTCCAGTACCCACTCTACCACCCGTTTCCCACCGCTGCTGCCATGCAACCCCCTTGCCTCTTCCCGCTCCTGCCTTCCAGCTGTGCTTTCCCTCCCTCCTACCCTATTTAATGGTGGCTGCTGTGTGGCCACGCCGCTGGCGCGCAGAAGGCGAGCCCATCTGCGCCCATACGTGACCCGACGGCGACCTGCGCCAGAACCCCTGGATCTCTCACCATCCACCGCTACGACAGAGCCGCTCTCCTTGCAATAAACCCCAGAAGAAACAACAAATGCCAGCAGTTCACTCCAAAAATGACCCACGGCCAATTCTCCTGCCGGCACTGCCACCGAACCTTTACCAAACCTCTGCACCACCCGACCGTCGTCCCCACATCAAATGCCAACACTGAAGCCCTGAAGTGCATCCTCTTCAATGTTCTGTCCCTGCCCAGACACGCTGTCGAGATCTGGAACCGCCTTGACACCCTTTCCCCAGAGATCGCTTTCTTTACAGAAACCTGGACCAACGCATCTTTCGCCCGACATCGCCATCGCCATCTCGGACGGATACAAGATCCAGAGGAAGGACCGCCCCAACCACCTGGAAGAAGGACTAGCCATCACACACAAAAACTCCCTCCCCCTGTCCACCTGGAGCGATGCCTTCTCCGCCACTGAACATCTGCACTTCCAGGTCCAGTCCAGCTCCAACGCCACACTCCACGGCACCTTTGCCTACAGACCCCCCAGCCCCCATGCCCCCTTTGCCCCCACCATCATCGACCTCAATGCACCCCACGCCATCACCTCCATGGACTACATACTCATCGGAGACCTGCAATTCCATCTTGACAACCCCAGCGACCACAACTCCACCACCCTCCTTGACAACCTAGTGAACATCAGACTGAAACAGCTTGTAACTACATCCACCCACAAGGCAACACACATCCTTGACCCCATCTTTGCAGGGGAAACAGAACCCACTTTAGCTACACCACGCAACACCCATGGACTGACCACCACTGCGTACGCTTCTTTGTCAACAAACCCAAGCTGCACAGACCAGCCCCGCTCCCCCCACAAAGAAACAGGAGCAAAGTCACAGAGTAGCAGCTCAACTCTACCCTCAATCATGACACCCCACTGTCACAACTGACACCAACATCGGAGCAAGGGGACTTCACACTTGCATCTCCAGCTGTGCAGACAAGCTCGGCCGCTATGCAACTCTGACAGACAATGCCACAGGAAAGCCACCTGGTTTACCACCAACCTTTAAGAAGCCAGACACCTCGAGAAGAACTGGTGAAACAACAAGAACACATGAAAAATGCACCACCCACAAAATTGCCATGACCGAAGACCACCAACACACCAGAACCACCAAAAGAACCTTCATTCACAACAAAATACTCGCAAACACCAACAACTCCAATGAGCTCTTCAGTGTCATCCAGGAATTCACCAAATCCGCCAGCGAAACGATAGACATCACCCCCTCCCAGGACCTCTGCAACAAACACAGAACGTATTTCCAGTTGAAAATCAAGAACCTCCACGACAACATCAGTTTGCAAATGCCTGACCCCACAACCACCGCACCCTCCAGCAATACCAGCCAGCCCACCATCGCCACCTGGACACCGATCATGACAGAGGAGACTGCTTCAAACATGAAAAGCATCCACTCGGGGACCCCACGGACCCCTGCCCACCTCGCATCTACCACAGAACAATCACCACCATCACACCAGAATTACGACACACCATCAATGCAACCTTCAGGACCGACTCCTTCCCTGATGACAGGAAACATGCAGATGGCAGACCCCTGCTGAAGAAACCCTCCGTAGATCCCACAGACCACAAGAACTACCAGCCCATCTCTCTCCCCCTTCACAGCAAAAGTCGCTGAGAAGACCGTCAATGCACAGCTAACAAAGTTCATCAAATCAACTTCATCCTCAACCCCTCCCAATCCTGATTGTACAGCAACTGCAGCATCGAGACTGCCCTACTAGCTGCAACAGATGACATCCACACCTTCCTTGACCAAGGACACACCACGGCCCTGATCCTACTCGACCTCTCTGCAGCATGCAACACTGTCTCCCACCGCACACTCACAGCCAGACTACACAACGCCAGTATACAAGGAACCGCCCTCGACTGGATCTGCTTGTTCAACACTGGCAGAAGACAAAGAATCAGACTGCCTCCCTGCCTCTCCGAACCCACAGAAACCGACTGCAGAGTACCCCAGGGATCTTCACTCAGCTTAACCCTCTTGAACATCTACAGGAGTTCAGGAGGGTACGCAATGGAGGCCGTCGCTTTTCAGTAAAAGCATCCACATGCTGGAATTCGCTCCCTCGCTGTCTGCGGTTGGAACCTGTCTACTTACGCTTCCGCAAACAGCTTAAAACTCTGCTGTTTCCCAAATAAGCTTTTCTCCTCACTCAGCCATTTCAGTTCTTTACAGCGCGGGGATGCCTCCGGGTCACCAGGCGCTTTACAAATCGTTAAATAAAATTGTTAAATAAAAACATGACCCTCCTCACCACCATCGTCAGACAGCACGGCCTCAGCATAGTATCCCACGCCGACGACACCCAGTACATCCTCTCCCTCACCAAGGACCCAACCACCACCACACTCAACTTTCAGAAAGGATGCAGGACGCCACATCCTGGATGAGCAACAGCTACCTGAAGCTCAACTCAGAGAAAACAGAAGTCTTCTTACTTGGAACCACCCCATCAGCATGGAACAACACCTGGTGACCCTTTGCACTCAGCAGCCCTCCAACCCACACGGACCACATCAGAAATCTTGGTATCCTACTTGACTCCTCCCTCACCATGAACAAGCAAGTTAACAAAATCACATCCAGCTGCTTCAACACACTCTGTATCCTCAGTAAGACCTTCAAATGGATGCCCCAGAGTCAAGGAAGACAGTCACCCATGCACTCATAACCAGCAGATTGGTCCACGGAAACGCCGTCCACGCCAGCATCAACAAGTTTCTACTCCCCAAGCTCCAAATGATGCATAACAGCAGTCAAACTGATCTTTGATATTCCCTAACAAAAGCACATCAGCCAACACCTACAGAACCTCCACTGGCTCCCTGTTGGGAAGAGAGTCACTTTCAAGATACTAACCAGCACCTACAAATGCTTTCACAACACAGTACCCCAATACATCAATGAGAGAATTGCCTTCCATGTACCCAAAAGAAACCTCTGCTCCACCAAACTCACCCTCGCCGAAACTAACCCTCTCTCACCATCCACCGCTACGACAGAGCCACCCTCCTTGCAATGAACCCCGGAAGAAACAACAACTACCAGCAGTCCACTCCAAAAATGACCCACAGCCAATTCTCCTGCCGGCACTGCCACTGAACCTTCACCAAACCTCTGCACCACCACGGCCGCCATCCCCACATCAAATGCCAACACCAAAGCCCTGAAGTGCATCCTCTTCAATGTTCTCTCCCTGCCCAGACACGCCGTCGAGATCTGGAACCGCCTTGACACCCTCTCCCCAGAGATCGCCTTCTTTACAGAAACCTGGACCAACGCATCCTCCGCCCCGACATCGCCATCGCAATCTTGGATGGATACAAGATCCAGAGGAAGGACCGCCCCAACCACCTGGAAGAAGGACTAGCCATCACATACAAAATCTCCCTTCCACTGTCCACCTGGAGCGATGCCTTCTCCGCCACTGTACATCTGCACTTCCAGGTCCAGACTAGCTCCAACGCCACACTCCACGGCACCTTTGCCTAAAGACCCCCCATGCCCCCTTTGCCCCCACCATCATCGGCCTCAATGCACCCCATGCCATCACCTCCATGGACTACATACTCATCGAAGACCTGAAATTCTATCTTGACAACCCCAGCAACCACAACTCCACCACCCTCCTTGACAACCTAGTGAACATTGGACTGAAACAAATTGTAACTACATCCACCCACAAGGCAGGACACACCCTTGACCCCATCTTTACAGGGGGAACAGAACTCACTTTAGCTACACCATGCAACACCCATGGACTTACCACCACTGCGTACACTTCTTTGTCAACAAACCTAAGCTGCCCAGACCAGCCCCGCTCCCCCACAAAGAAACTGGAGCAAAGTCACAGAGGAGCAGCTCAACTCTACCCTCAACCATGACACCCCGCTGCCACAACTGACACCAACCTCGCAGCAAGGGGACTTCACACTTGGATCTCCAGCTGTTCAGGCAAACTCGGCCGCTATGCAACTCCGACAGACAATGCCACCAGGAAAGCCACCTGGTTTACCATCAACCTTTAAGAAGCCAGACACCTCGAGAAGAACTAGTAAAACAACAAGACACATGAAAAATACACCACCCACAAAAATGCCATGACCGAAGACCACCAACACACCAGAACCACCAAAAGAACCTTCATTCACAACAAAATACTCGCCAACACCAACAACTCTAATGAGCTCTTCAGTGTCATCCAGGAATTCACCAAACCCGCCAGCGAAACGCTAAACATCACCCCCTCCCAGGACCTCTGCAACAAACAGAACGTATTTCGACCTGAAAATCAAGAACCTCCACGACAACTTCAGTGAGCAAACACCTGACCCCACAGCCACCGCACCCTCCAGCAACACCAGCCAGCCCACCATCACCACCTGGGCACCGATCATGACAGAGGAGACTGCTTCAAACATGAAAAGCATCCACTCGGGGACCTCACGGACCCCTGCCCACCTCACATCATACACAGAACCACCATCACACCAGAATTACGACACACCATCAATGAAACCTTCAAGACCGACTCCTTCCCTGATGACAGGAAACATGCAGAAGTGAAACCCCTGCTGAAGAAACCCACTGTAGATCCCACAGAGCACAAGAACTACTTGCTCATCTCTCTCCCCCTTCACAGCAAAAGTTGCTGAGAAGACCCTCAACGCACAGCTAACAAAGTTCATCAAAGACAACTCCATTCTCGACCCCTCCCAATTCTGATTCTACAGCAACCGCAGCATCGAGACTGCCGTACTAGCTGCAACAGATGACATCCACACCTTCCTTGACCAAGGACACACCATGGCCCTGATCCTACTGGACCTCTCTGCAGCATGCAACACTGTCTCCCACCGCACACTCACAGCCAGACTACACGCCAGTATACAAGGAACCGCCCTCTAATGGATCTCTTGTTCAACACTGGCAGAAGACAAAGAATCAGACTTCCTCCCTGCCTCTCCGTACCCACAGAAACTGACTGCAGAGTACCCCAGGGATCTTCACTCAGCTTAACCCTCTTGAACATCTACATGACCCTCCTCACCACCATCGTCAGAGAGCACGGCCTCAGCATAGTATCCCACGCCGACGACACCCAGTACATCCTCTCTCTCACCATGGACCCGACCACCACCACACTCAACTTTCAGGAAGGATGCAGGAGGCCACATCCTGGATGAGAAACAGCTACCTGAAGCTCAACTCAAAGAAAACAGAAGTCTTCTTACTTGGAACCACCCCGTCAGCATGGAACAACACCTGGTGACCCACTGCACTCAGGAGCCCTCCAACCCCCACGGACCACACCAGAAATCTGGGAATCCTACTTGACTCCTCCCTCACCATGAACAAGCAAGTTAACACCATCACATCCAGCTGCTTCAACACACTCTGTATCCTCAGTAAGACCTTCAAAGGAATGCCCCAGAGATCAAGGAAGACAGTCACCCATGCACTCATAACCAGCAGATTGGTCTACGGAAACGCCCTCCAAGCCAGCATCAACAAGTTTCTACTCCCCAAGCTCCAGATGATGCAGAACACCGCAGTCAAACTGATCTTCGATATTCCCTAACACAAGGACATCAGCCAACACCTACGTAACCTCCACTGGCTCCCTGTTGAGAAGAGTCACTTTCAAGATACTCACCAGCACCTACAAATGCCTCCATAACACAGTACCCCAATACATCAATGAGAGAATTGCCTTCCATGCACCCAAAAGAAACCTCCGTTCCACCAAACTCACTCTCACCAAAACCCCGCGCATCCGCAGAGCCAGAATGGAGGGAAAGCTTTCTCCTACATCACTGCCTACACCTGGAACCAACACCCTATTGACATCAGACATACCCCCTCCCTGGACACCTTCAGGAAGACCCTCAAGACCTGGCTTTTTGACCAAACAGATCTGCGATCCCCCCAGAGCCTTGAGACCCTCAAGGGTTAGTAATGCACTTAAAACCTGCTGATTGATTTATTGACACACAAACTTATTCATGCATACAGCCACTGGCACATGCAGTCACCCACTGGTACAGCCACTGACATACCCACTTACTCGCCAATACACCACACATCATGATCCACTCAATCATTCATACAACCACTTTCATACCCTTTTACTCACACTCACTCACCTACTCACTCAGCTATACATTCAATCACATATACCCTCAATCCCCTATACAGTCATTCAATCACACACCCACTCACTCTCCCATATAAATACTTACACAGGCACCCACTCTCACATACAGCCAGGGACACACCCTAACAATCACTCAGCTAGTCATGTGCACACTAAATCACCAATAAAGGCACTCATGTACCCACTCATTCACCTGTACACCACGCATGCACTCATTGACTCACCCATGCACCAATAATGAATTCACTCACTCACTCACTCACCCATACATCCACTACAAACCCACTCAGTCCCTCATACTCTGCTCACCCACACAGCTACTCACACACCCACTACCCCACCCATACAGGTACTTGCACACCTACACCCGCTCTCAAATGCACTCACTCACCCACACAGTCAGTCACACTTTTATTTCTCTGTTAGTTCATCTCTTAACTTAAACAAAGCCTTTCAAGCATCAATATATATGTTTTACTACTACCAAAACTACGCCGAAGTCACAACTTTCCAGCAACTCTGGAAATACATGACGGTATGGTTCTGATAGTGTTGTGACTCCCAAAAGTGTTAGGATGACCTTCAAAATGTTTTTCAGTTATAATATTATTGTATAAGTCAACCATTTACCTTAAACAAAACCTTTAAATTGTCTACATGTATGTTTCAGTGCCATCAAAACCACACCAGAGTTGTTGCTCCACTGCAACAAGTCACAACGGGTCTGCGACTCCAAATAAAAAAATAATAGCAATAATACTATAAGCAAAATATTACTATACACACCCTACAGTCACCCTAATAAACCTTACAAATTCACTAAAAAAGCCATTTCGTTATTGGGATCTTATGGTAAAGAAATAACGAACTTAAAAAACAGATGAAAGTTAAGGAATCATTTTTTTAAAACCTTGAAACTTCAGTGGAAAAAATTAAAGGTTATACGGGATGCTATACTGAGGACATAGAATATTAAAAACCTTAGATATTCACAGAAAAATCTAAACTTTACAGGGACGTTATAGTTAGGAAATATAATTCTAATAAAATAAGTTAGAAAATATCACTAAAAAAACTTGATGAATTCACTCAAAAAGCAGCAAGTGTGTTTTCTAGGCAAATCCACATTAAAAGACAATATGAAATGCTTTGTAGAGGTGACTGCATTGTTGATCGATTGGAGTGCAATCTGTAGTGACCGTGACAAGGGCATTCTTTCTTGCCCTTACCTGGTGATAGCAGAGTCCATGGTTCTCCCTTTAAATGACTATGAGTGTTGGATGACCCCTCTGACACATCACAACACACAACACCCCTCCCCAGCACGTAGAGTAGTAAGGGCTTGCAGGAAGTTACTGAACAAGCGGGGGGGGTAACAGGAAAACTAAAAGAGCTGGCTCACCACCAAAGAGTTCTGAGGGAGTTATCTGGACCTTGAACACGGATGGGATGACTAATCTGAACCCTGATCAATTTGATTTGTTGGCCAGTATTATTGAAGAAAAACTGGATTCAATGATCAAACCATTAGTGGCCAAATTAGACCAGGGGCTCGATTCCGATCCAGTAAAAAAATCCACTGTACAATTTGTATTCGTAGCCCTTTCCGTACGAATCGTACCCGTCCGTCCGAGTCGCGTAGTACGATCCGCATTCCGTGAATCTGTCCGAATCGTCGCGATCCGTACGTATTGCAAGGCTGAGACTGTGAACCGTACGACCCGTACACTCGCCGTACGACCCGACGAGTACGATCCGGACCGGGGAATCAGGACGCGATTCGTACGGTCCACGTCAGGTAAGGGCGATTCGTACGGAAAAGCGCACGATTGCATACACCCCATACAGCGCGTACCCCCCATAATTGCAGGGGTACGGCACGTACCCCTGCGATCATGGGGTGTACGAGCCGTACCCCCATTGTACGATCGGTGTACGCTCGGTGTACGAGCCGTACCCCCATTGTACGATCGGTGTACGAGCCGTACCCCATGTACGATCGGTGTACGAGCCGTACCCCCATCGTACATGGGGTACGGCTCGTACACCGATCGTACAATGGGGGTATGGCTTGTACACCGATCGTACAATGGGGGTACGGCTCGTACACCGATCGTACACCGATCGTACAATGGGGGTACGGCTCGTACACTGATCGTACATGGGGTACGGCTCGTACACCGATCGTACAATGGGGGTATGGCTCGTACACCGATCCTACAATGGGGGTACGGCTCGTACACCGATCGTACATGGGGTACGGCTCGTACACCCCATGATCGCAGGGGTACGGTGCGTACCCCTGCGATCATGTGGGGTACGCACCGTACCCGGGGGGGCCGTTCCGTACCTGTTTCGGCACGAACTCTGCTTTTACGGCTGTTTTCAGCTCCTGTAGAAAAAGGCTCGTACGGTGCGTACCCGACACGTATCGTACTTGCTGGGTCGTAAAAACCAGCCGCGAACCGTACAGATGTCGCGTACAGCAGGTTCCGAGGGAGAATCGTACGGAGATTAGAGTCATACGGTGTCTTGTACGACTCGTACGGAGTACGGCTCCTGGTACGAATCGTACTTTGTCGTACGTACGGGGGACGTTGCAGGGTACGATTCGTACGGGAAAAACGCTCCGAACGGCTATTCGGAGCGGTTTTTCCCGAATCGGAATCGACCCCCAGGTCTCTAAAGAAGTAATTAGATTGGGTGGCCTTTTGAATACTCATATTGCCCTGGCTAAAACAAATAAGGTGACAAAAGCGAGCGACAATATAAATAAGGGTGTAGTTTTACCCTCTGAAGGGGGGACTAGGGCCATTCAAACAGCCCCAGCTGATCAACCACCCACAGTGAGCCTTAGTAACCAATCAACCACAGTAGTGGAGAACAATGAGGGGTGGAATGAAGTAAGGAGAAGACCTTGTGCTAATCTAACCCCTGATTGCGTTCCCTACGTGGTTGTATTAACTAATGTACCCGAGGTGGACTCCCATTCCACTGAGTTACGGCAAGAAACTCATGACTCACTGAAAAATAAATCAGTATCATGGCTGCACAAAAACTGGGTTTCAGATCGCCTATGCGCATGACATAAGATCTACTAGAAGAGTTAGCTGGATCGGTAACTCTAGAAAGAAGAGTAGGGGGGACTGTATTATTGTTAATTTTAGGCACCCCCAGCATGTCGCTACAGTTCTGCTCAGAGCGGCTTCCCTACCACTTGCTGAAAACAATGTATGTGTGCGTCCTCTGGGCTATTTTTACAGCCACCTCAGTAATATATCACCAACTTATTCCAACCAGCCCAAGACATTTTTATCGTTTCCTAGGCCTGGTTTTGCTATCCCACTGCAAAACAGTTTTCAAGCCCTATATAGCTTGGATTCCAATGATTGACTTATCCTGGATAAAACATCCTCCCTGTGTGAGGTTGTTAATACCCCAGCATCGGGAGCTATTATAAGCCCTGTGGCCCCTATGGAAACTAGGCCGGAAAATTCCAACCAGCTAAAAGATAGTGTGGCGTTGATTTTTGATAATCCAGTGGTAAAGGACAGGTCAAATGTGAGTTTGGTATCGGATGGGGCGAGTACAGTGGGAAGCGGGACTATTATTATTAGCTGGAATGTGGCAGGTTTAAAATCTAAGGGGAACGCTCTGGGTTGGTTGAATATCATTAATAGTTATGACATCCTCTGTTTACAGGAGACATTGTGCAGGGAAGATGTCAACTATGAGGGGTTTGTTTCATATAACCTGCCAGCGCAGGGTATTGGGATAGGCAGAGCCAAAGGTGGTCTTAATATCCATCCTCCGTCTGATTACAGTAAAAAGATATATGACAGTGGGAGCACATGCCCAGATCATCTGGATTACGGAGGGGAAAGATCGTAATATTCTTTTGGTAAACTACTATAATAACATTTTTGATTGTACTAGGGCTGTATTAGTGGATGATCTGGCTAATAGCATAGAAAATGTAACTTCGGATGTAAACTTTTCATTTGATTTTATCTGGGTCGGTGATTTTAATATCCCATTGTGTGAACAGACTAATGGAAAAGTTTGTGGGTTTATTGATGATTCTGGCTCGGATGATTTACATTTCGGACATAACCGGTATGGAGAAGCCCTAAACAATCTCATGGGTCGCTATGATCTGGAAATCTTGGGGTACCCTAAAGATGAAAAAGGTCAAATCGTTCCCACTTCTAAGAATCAATTTACCAGCTCAGTTATTGACCATGTGATTGTTTCCACCAGTTTTGTATCGTACTGTGGCTCCCCCAGGATTGTAGTAAAGAAAAAAAAAGAAAAGAGAAAAAAAGAAAAAAAAAAAAAAGAAAAAAAAATGAAAAAAAAAGACTATGAGTATACAAATGTGCAAAATCACCTGAAGCTACACCCTGGGTGGCCTGCCTTGTCCACCTTAGTAGTTTTCAATGGTCTTCCTAACTTTTATCAGGATGATGGGCAGTTTACCAGGAGGCCCCTTAGTGCTTTTCCCACTGATTTGGATGATGCATTCCTGATGCTGAGGAATATGAGGACATCTCTACCAAACAATGAAGCACTTGCTTCATATAGTTAAGAGGGAGGAACCTTGTTGGTGGACATTTATCTCTTTGTATTTTTTGTCATCTTTCCTCTAAGAAGATTCATGTTATCACAAATCTGTGGATAAATACGCATGAGGAACAATCACATTGCAAAAATGCACACAACATTACTGGTGACATTTCCTTGTGCAGATGTGGTGCACAATATATATACTGGATATTTACTCAAGATGATAGTACTTATTAATTACATAGTAGAAGCTACTCCACTTTGGTAGATATTTTTAGCAAAACTGTGAACTATTTTTAAATAAAGGGGTAGATCTGGTTCTGTTGTGGCTCAGTCACAGACAAAGCTACTGATACACTCACACAATCTGAAAGACCCACTTAGACACTGATACACCCACTCACAGACCGACTCAAACAGTTACTAACAGAACTACTCACACACCCACTCACAGACCTACTAAGACATTCTCATATGCACTCATAGACTCACTCAGACTCTTATGTACCCACTCTGAATCTTACTCATACACTTCCACACCCACTAACAAACTCACTGAGGCACTCATGCACCTACTCACAGATCTATTTAGACACTCTCATAGCCAATCACAGACCTATTCAAACACTAATACACCCATTCACGCATCCACACAAACATGCACACCCACTCACAGACCTACTCACACACTCATTCACCCATTTATAAAACCACTCCTACTCTCTCATACCCACTAACAGACCCAGTCATGAATTAACTCACAAACCCACTCAGGGACTAAAAACCCGCTCACAAACCCATTCAGACACTCACACACCCATTAAGACACTCACTCACACACCCATTGAGAAACTCATGCACTCATTCATGCACTCACTCTCAAATCAGATAGGTTACAGGGATGTTATAGTTAGAAAATACCATTAAAAAAACTAGTAATAAACCTAAAGGTTACAGGGACAATATAGTTAACAAATAACATTAAAAACCTATGAATTTCACTGAAAAAAACAAAGGATACAGGGATAATATAGTTAGGCTCAGATTTCAGTTCTATAAAACCATTGAAATTTAGCAGATATAATTATCTGAGCTAACTATACCTTACGCCCCCACAATGCACTGCAATTACATATATTACATCAATCATGACATGGCCAGTGACATCACTGATGACATCATAGATAGATGATGTCTCAAATGATATCACTGATGACATTACTCATGACATAAACCACAGAACCACTCAAACCCCTATACAACCTGTTCAGGTAACTATAACAGCTACATTTTGATGGTATTCTATGAGTGAAATCTGAGCCTAACTAAAGCGTACTTGTAACCTTTGTATTTTTTGTGTAAAAAACCAATATATATATATATATATATATATATATATATATATATATATATATATATATATATATATATATATATATATATTACCTACTGGCGGTCGCCAGTAGGTAGTTATAGTTAGGATTTTTTTCAATGTTAAATCTCAAAATTCTATTTGGAATAACTTTGGCGCCGGTTGACGAATCTGCCTGAAAATTTCCTCAAAATGGCCTCGCGGCGTTCCGGTCCTTCCCTGAAAGTTTGGGGGGATTCGTCAAGCGGGGGCCGAGATAAAAGGGGGGTCCCAAAACGCGATTTCCCCATGTTAATTTCCATAGGGCGGTCGATTTCACTTTTAGCCCGAACGGCTGAATGGATTTCCACCAAACTTGGCAAAATTGTAGGGACTGGTAGCCCGATGTGCCTTTGCTATGTCTCAAGATATGTGCTCCAGTGGATTTTGAGTAATTAAGGTTCAAAAAAATATATATATCTATAGCAGCGCTCCGGTACGCGCACCAGTACGCGCACCGGGCGCGCCACGCGACTTGCGTGCAGAAAGCTGATTGGCTCTGGGGTGTCTGTAAACATTCTAAACAGTCCGGAGCGGCCGCCATCTTGTGTCTCGGTAGGATCGAGACACGAGAGGTGGCCAAAACAAAGAGGGAAATGACCATAAGGGGGCAGAGTAGACCCCCCCTTGACCCCCTAGGTTTGATGTGGGGGCCATAAAAGGGCCCCGCGGGGCAAAAAAAAAAATTTTTTTTTTTGATTTTCGCGGGGGGAGCGCCCGGGAGCGTACCATGGGGAAAAAAAATGACAGTTTTAAAAGTAGCTGTTTAGAAAAAAAAATGTTTAGTTGTTTTTTTTATACATACACATACATATATATAAATGCATATGCACATATATATATGCATATATGTCTATATGTGTGCGTGTAGAGAGAGGTAGAGAGGTAGAGGTGTAGAGGTAGAGAGGTAGAGAGGTAGCGGTAGAGAGGTAGAGATTAGTAGAGAGAGAAGAAGAGAGAGGTAGAGAGGTAGAGAGTAGAGAGTGAGTAATAGAGAGTAGAGAGTGAGTAGTAGAGAGTAGTAGAGAGCAGTAGAGAGAGTAGCAGAGTGAGTAGTAGAGAGTAGTAGAGTGAATAGTAGAGTGAGTAGTAGAGAGTAGTAGAGAGTGAGTAGTAGAGAGTAGTAGAGAGTAAGTAGTAGAGTGAGTAGTAGAGAGCAGTAGAGAGTGAGTAGTAGAGAGTAGGAGAGAGTAAGTAGTAGAGAGTAGTGGAGAATATTCCAAAGTTTGGCACAGCACCACTTTCACAATGAGTCCAATCAAATCATATCACTTAGAGTACTTATTGAAGCGCTGAATCTTGGTGTATATTCAAATGCTTTTATTTTCCTTAAGTTTATGTACCACAGCCAGCCGAAACGTTTCGTTCTGTACAACAGAACTTCTACAGGGCGTTCTTATTTCCTTCAAGTTATGTCGGTATCCCGTTGTCATATAACTAGATATTTCTTCCAAATGTTAGACGAGACATAAGTATATTCTTATTAAAAGTGACTAGGTATCAATTTTACCCACACAATTCGGGCAGACTTGAGTAATTTATAGCATCCTCAAAGTCAGTCTTTCAAAAATTCCAAAGTATAGGACATGAATAATCCAAATCCAAATGTTTCTCAAGAAAAGTCATTTACAATCGTTCGGAATATCGGTGTTTGGGCAGATATGATCCAGGGACCCCCAGTATGCAAGGGGAATTAGTCCCCCCTCTGCAAACGCGCCAGTGGCCTGCATTGCAGAGAGGTGTAACAAGGGTGTGGCCTCATTACACTTCTCTGCAATGCAGCTCCCTCGCGCATACTGGAGGCTCCTGGTGGACTAGTTGACCCCAGGGACCCCCAGTATGCAAGGGGAATTAGTTCCCCCTCTGCAAACGCGGCAGTGGGCTGCGTTGCAGAGAGGTGTAACAAGGGGCATAGTCTCATTACACCTCTGCAATGCAGCCCCAGGCGCATACTGGAGGTTCCAGGTGGGCTAATTGGCCCCCAGGGGCCCCCAGTATGCAAGGGGAATTAGTTTCCCCTCTTCAAACATGCACGGGGGCTGCGTTGCAGAGAGGTGTAAAAAGGGTTGTGGCTTCATTACACCTCTCTGCAATGCAGTCCCCTGGCGCATACTGGAGATTCCTGGTGGGCTTTCAGGTCTTATATAGTTAGGAATTAGCATTAAAAAAACCTTTGAAATTCACTGAAAAAACCATAGGTTTCACACCAGTTATAGTTAGGAATTAGCATTTAAAAAACCTATGAAATTCACTGAAAAAACCATAGGTTTCACACCGGTTATAGTTAGGAATTAGCATTTAAAAAACCTATTAAATTCACTGAAAAAACCATAGGTTTCACACCAGTTATAGTTAGCTGAAAATTTTACTGATATAAAACCATTGAAATTCCCACGTTATAGTTAGTCGGACTCACTATAACTTGCGCGTGCAATGCACTGCTGATGACATCACATATTACATCACTCATGACATGGTCAGTGACATCACTCATGACATCACTGATGACACCATCCAGTGAATGTGTGTCTTTCTGAAAAATAAATATGTTTTATATATGTATATGTAAAGGTCGATGGGAGAATAAATGTTTAAATAAGTGTCTAAATGGATGGTTTTAAAAAAAAAATATATTGAATAACTGGCTTATTAAGTGTATCTTAGTGAATACATATATTAGTGAGTAATGTTTAAATATTTAAATATATGTATCAGTGTTTCACTTTGTGTATAAGTGGCTGCATGGGTTGGTGAGTAGCTACATATGTGTGTATATGGGTTATTAGATGTTTTTTTTAGTATCAGTATAAGTGTCTGTATGATTTGGTGGGAGTGTTACTTAGCACATAGATGCATAAATGACTGACTCACTGTTTGTATGTGTTTTGAAGACAGCATATGTGCCGGACTGTATGGGTGAATGAGTGTGTATATGTATGTGTTAGTAAGTGAATGACTGTCTTACTAGTGTCTTTATCAGTAACTACATATGTTTTAATCTAGTATATGTGAGTATTGATGTATATAAGTGAGTATATATGAGAGTGAGAGATTGAAAGAATTCTTGTTTTAATAAGTATGTGTTTCTATAAGTGATTTTTTAAGAGAGTAAGTATGTGTAAGTTTCTTTAGAAGTAAGGTGGTAGTGTGTGTATAGTTGTATATGCAAAAAAATGGATGTTCAATAGTTTATTTGCATGTGTGAGTATGTGTGTGAGCAACTTTTGGAAGACTGTCGGTGTGTTAACGGATGTATAGGTGTCTCACTACATATGATGAGTGAGTATATGTATGACTGACTATATAGAACTGTTGATGAATGAGTGGATGTGTATATAAATGGTGGAATTACTGAATTGGTTGTTGTAACTGGTATAGGTATCTCCACTTTTTTGAAAATGTTAGTTTCTATTTTTGAATATGTGTTTCAAGGGTTACTTTACAGTGAAAGGAGGTCTGTCACTCTGTCACAAGGACGGTGTCATCAGTGATGTCATGAGTGATGTCACTGACCATGTCATGAGTGATGTAATATGTGATGTCATCAGCAGTGCATTGCACGCGCAAGTTATAGTGAGTCCGACTAGCTATAACGTGGGAATTTCAATGGTTTTATATCAGTAAAATTTCCAGCTAACTATAACTGGTGTGAAACCTATGGTTTTTTCAGTGAATTTAGTAGGTTTTTTAAATGCTAATTCCTAACTATAACCGGTGTGAAACCTATGGTTTTTTCAGTGAATATATATATATATATATGCATAAATACATATAATACTCTTATCTGTAACATGTTTGCGATTTTGTTTTAAAGTCTTTCGTCGTAAAGGCATAGTCATGGTAAAAAAAGTTGTTGTAAAGACTTTCATTGTTAAGATGCTTTTGTTGGTCAGGTATTGAAAAGGTATGAGGCTAGTCCTCCATTTTGAAAATTCTGTTTTCCCATAAAAAGGTATATATGTATGTGGAAAATAATGAAGCGATATAAGGCTGTATTATATAATGTTCCATATGTGCGTATATGGATAAATAGTTAGAAACTCAGACTTTCAAGTGTTGATGTTTATAAAGCTAACCTTTTTGTGTATTTGTAAAAATATTTGGGGGGGAAATGTAATGCATTTTTTGTTTATTTATAATATGTTATTATTTCCCTACATTTCAATAGTGATGCACTTATAAATACAATTATTTTGATCATATTTACTAATTCTGTTAAATAAAATGAAAACATGGACCCTTAATCATTTAATCAAATATATATATATATATATATATATTCACAGAAAAAACCATAGGTTATAGACCATATATAGTTAGGAATTTGCATTTACAAAACCTTGAAAATTCACTGAAAAAACCATAGGTTATAGACCATATATAGTTAGGGATTAGCATTTAAAAAACCTTATTTTATTTGCACAAAACCATTGAAATTCCATATATAGTTAGTTGCACTAACTATATATCGCGGACCCGCAATCCACTGCTAATGATGTCACATATTACATCATTCATGACATGGTAAGTGACATCACTGATGACATCACTGATGACATCTCAAATGACATCACTGATGACATCACTGATGACATCACTGATGACAACACCCAGTGACTGTATGTTTCTGTAAAATTAAAATATGTCTTACATATTGAAGAATGAGTGGATGTATAAGTGTCTGGATGAAGGATTTAGTAGGTGCATGACTGACTGTATGAGAGAATGATTAAATGTGTCTCACTGAGTGTATGGGTTAGTGATTAAAGTGTCTTAATTTGGCAATCATTATTTATGTTGTTCTGTAAACTGCTGCATGTTTAAATCAGTAGCTATATCAGTAACTATATGGGTTATTGAATGGTTGCCCAAGTATTTGTATGGGAGACTGAGTATGTGTGTGGGTGGCTGGGAGGTGTATAACTCTGTGCATAGATGTGTGAGCAGTTGATTCCCTAGGTGTATGGGTTCAAAAGTGCATGAAGAAACAGCTGTATGGGCAGTTGACTGTGTGCATGAGTATATTGGTGAGTGAATGGATATCTCAGTGCTACATGTCAAAGTAAGTACATATGTAAAACACACTCCATGTGAGAGTTGACATATATAAATAACTGAACATAAGAGCCAGTGAATGTGTGAGTGGCTGTATGAATCATTGTGAACTTGTATCAAGGATTGTATAAGAGAGTAAATATGTGTTACTATATGTTTGAATAAGTAAGGTGTGTATAACTGTATAGTTGAGAAAATGGAGATGTGATTGATTCTTTGCATGACTGACTAGGTGTGTGAGTAACTCCATGGATGTGTGACAGTCTGTGAGTGCTTGTTTACACTGAGTGTATCTAAGGTTATATTAGAGTCTGAAGATGTATTATCACATAAATGATATCATCAGTGATGTAATCAGTAATGTCAAATGAGATGTCAGTGATGTCATCAGTGATGTCATTTGAGATGTCATCAGTGATGTCATCAGTGATGTCATTTGAGATGTCATCAGTGATTTCATCAGTGATGTCACTGACCATGTCATGAATGATGTAATATGTGACATCATTAGCAGTGGATTGCGGGTCCGCGATATATAGTTAGTGCAACTAACTATATATGGAATTTCAATGGTTTTGTGCAAATAAAATAAGGTTTTTTAAATGTAATCCCTAACTATATATGGTCTATAACCTATGGTTTTTTCAGTGAATTTTCAAGGTTTTGTAAATGCAAATTCCTAACTATATATGGTCTATAACCTATGTTTTTTTCTGTGAATTTCATTGGTTTTTTAAAAGCTAATATCTATAGCTGTAAAATATATTCTTTATTAAGTGACGTATCACGTAGCCCGTGAGACGCCTCATGATGCATCGCATAACCGTGACGTATCGTCTCTGCAGCGCAAACCAAACCCAAAACGTAAGCGCGCCAGAACACGCTTAAAGATATATATATTTTTTTTTAACCTTAATTAGACAAAATCCACACGTGCACATATCACAAACGTTCAAAAAACACAATATGTCGGACTCCCGTTACGCTGCCGGTTAGCTGCCCGGTTAACGTACCAGGAAGCACCTTTACCGCGAAAAATCGCAATTTTTTTTTCTTTTGCCCCGCAGGGAACTTTAATAGCCCCCTCATCAATCCTAGGGGTTCAGGAGGGGTCTGCCTTACCCCTTTCATTCATTTACACCTTTTTTTTTCCACCTCTTGTCTCTCGATCCCACAGAGAGACAAGATGGCGGCCGCTCCAGACTGTTTACAATGATAACAGCCAATCAGCTTCTCCTCAGACTCCTGTTACACTGCCG
Organism: Lissotriton vulgaris; assembly: GCF_964263255.1. Lineage (NCBI taxonomy): Eukaryota > Metazoa > Chordata > Amphibia > Caudata > Salamandridae > Lissotriton > Lissotriton vulgaris. Next base: position 1,225,198,034 of record NC_141685.1, read on the forward strand.
GTTAGCTTCCCGGTTAGCTGCCCGGTTAGCTGCCCGGTTCGCGTACCAAGACGCGTCTCCACGGCGAAAAAATCGGATTTTTTTTTTTTTTGGCCCCGCGTGGCTTTATAATATCCCCCTCATCAATCCTATGGGGTCAGAAGGGGTCTACCTTGCCCTCTTTCCTTCATTTCCCCCTTTGTTTTGGTCTCCTCTTGTCTCTCGATCCTACCGAGAGACAAGATGGCGGCCGCTCCGGACTGTTTACAATGTTGACAGCCAATCAGCTACTCCTCAGACTCCCGTTACACTGCCGGTTAGCTTCCCGGTTAGCTGCCCGGTTAGCTGCCCGGTTCGCGTACCAAGACGCGTCTCTACGGCGAAAAAATCGCATTTTTTTTTGTTTGTTTTTGGGCCCCGCGTGGCTCTATAATATCCCCCTCATCAATCCTAGGGGGTCAGAAGGGGTCTACCTTGCCCCCTTTCCTTCATTTCCCCCTTTGTTTTGGCCTCCTCTTGTCTCTCGATCCTACCGAGAGACAAGATGGCGGCCGCTCCGGACTGTTTAGAATGTTGACAGACACCGGAGAGCCAATCAGCTTCGCTTCGCAAAGTTCCGATACGCGAAAAGTTCGCGAACCGGAGCGCTACCCGGAGCGCTGTTACAGATATATATCTTGTTTTAAACGTTAATTTCTCAAAATCCACTGAAGCACATATATTGAGACCTAGCAAAGGCACATCGGGCTAACAGTCCCTACAATTTTGCCAAGTTTCGTGGAAATCCATTCAGCCGTTCGGGCTAAAAGTGAGGCCAACCGCCCTATGGAAATTAACATGGGAAAAACGCGTTTTGGGACCCCCCTTTTTTCTCGGCCCCCCCTTGACGAACCCCCACCAAACTTTCAGGGGCTGCTCAGAAACAAAATGTGCCATTTTCCTGAAAATTTCAGCCAATTCCGTCCACAAACGCCAAAGTTATTAGGCATAGAATTTTCAAAAGTTCCATAGAGAAAAAATCCTAACTATATATACCTACTGGCTATCGCCAGTAGGTAATATATATATATATATATATATATATATATATATATATATATATTCAATGAAAAAACCATAGGTTATAGACCATATATAGTTAGGGATTTGCATTTACAAAACCTTATTTTACTCGCATAAAACCATTGAAATTCCATATATAGTTAGTTGCGCTAACTATATATCGCGCACCCGCAATCCACTGCTGATGATGTCACATATTACATCATTCATGACATGGTCAGTGACATCACTGATAACATCACTGATGACATCTCAAATGACATCACTGATGACATCTCAAATGACATCACTGATGACATCACTGATGACAACATCCAGTGACTGTATGTTTCTGTGAAGTTAAAATATGTCTTACATATTGAAGAATGAGTGGATGTATAAGTGTCTGGATGAAGGATTTAGTAGGTGCATGACTGACTGTATGAGTGAGTGATTAAATGTGTCTCACTGAGTGCATAGGTTAGTGACCAAACTGTCTTAATTTGTGCATCATTATGTCTGTTGTTCTGTAAACTGCTGCATGTGTTGATCAGTAGCTATATGAGTAACTATATGGATTATTGATTGGTTGCCCAAGTATTTGTATGGGAGACTGAGTGTGTGTGTGGGTGGCTGGGAGGTGTATGACTCTGTGCATAGATGTGTGAGCAGTTGATACACTAGATGTATGGGTTCAAAAGTGCATGTGGAAACAGCTGTATGGGCGGTTGACTGTGTGCATGAGTGTATTGGTGAGTGAATGGATATCTCAGTGCTACATGTCAAAGTAAGTACATATGTAAAACACAGTACATGTGAGAGTTGACATATATAAATAACTGTGCATAAGAGCCAGTGAATGTGTGAGTGGCTGTATGGATCATTGTGAACTTGTATCAGGGATTGTATAAGAGAGTAAATATGTGTTAGTATATGTTTGAATAAGTAAAGTTTGTATAACTGTATAGTTGAGGAAATGGAGGTGTGATTGATTCTTTGCATGACTGACTAGGTGTGTGAGTAACTCCATGGATGAGTGACAGTCTGTGAGAGTCTGTTTACACTGATTGTATCTAAGGTTATATTAGAGTCTGAAGAGGTTCATCGTATTATCACATGAATGATATCATCAGTGATGTGATCAGTAATGTAAAATGAGATGTCATCAGTGATGTCATCAGTGATGTCATTTGAGATGTCATCAGTGATGTCATTTGAGATGTCATCAGTGATGTTATCAGTGATGTCACTGACCATGTCATGAATGATGTAATATGTGACATCATCAGCAGTGGATTGCGGGTGCGCGATATATAGTTAGCGCAACTAACTATATATGGAATTTCAATGGTTTTATGCGAGTAAAATAAGGTTTTGTAAATGCAAATCCCTAACTATATATGGTCTATAACCTATGGTTTTTTCATTGAATTTCAATGGTTTTTTAAATGCAAATTTCTAACTATATATGGTCTATAACCTATGGTTTTTTCTGTGAATTTCATTGGTTTTTTAAAAGCTAACATCTGTAGCTGTAAAATGTATTATTCTTTAAATCCCAAAATATATTTAGATGTTTATTGATAATTTTTTTTTTAATATTTTTTTTCTTCGCTTCTAGTTCGCGAACCGGGAAGCTTTCCGTTAGCTCATCTTGATGCCGCGATCTAGTCCGCGAACCGGTCAACGTTACGTTAGCGGAACAGTGACGCGTCGCGGAAGCGCGACGTATCACGTTATCGCGTAATGCGTCTAATGACGCGTCGCGTTAGCGCTCCCGGAAGTGCTCCGGACCGCGAACCAGAAGCGATCTGGGACGCGGCGCGCGCCGCGTAACGTAAGCGGAACAGGTCATGTGACTTGTTTATCAAACTTTTCATTGGTTCATTTCACTTTTGGTTTCCAAATGATGTATGACTAGGTCATGTGACCTAAAAATAACACTTTTCATTGGTTCAGAACTTTTGCTTTCCCCTAATCATGTAAACCCCTCCTTATTTCCTCACTCTGACTTTCATCTTGGTGAGAGAAAGACCATTTAGCTAGAATTGAACAATGGCTTCTGTACTTGCTGCAGCTGGTGGAACCCCACCACCACCTCCACCTCCTCATAAGAAGAGAGGACCACCTAGTCAATTTATCACTAACAGAGAGGAGGAAGAGGAGGAAGAAGAAGAAGAGGACAGAGAGGAACAACAATTTGTCGAAGAGTTGCCCCGGGTTTCTAAGCGAAAAACAAGCTTCATCTGGCAGTTTTTCTCCATCCCTCCTGGATCAAAGAAGGTGAATGCTAAATATGCCACCTGCCTCATCTGTGATTACAGATTGTCGAGAGGCACAGAAAAGAAATACAGTATGGGCAACTATACGATGCATCGACACATGAGCAGGTGGCATCCCTTAAACTACAGCCGGGCTGAGTTAAGGGATCTTCAAGACAATCCCACGACAACTCCTGTGGCCAGATCTACCTCCACAATGTCTTTGACGGGAAGAGAGGCACAAGAAACTGTGCCAAACATTCAACCCAACTTCCAGCATATGAAGTTATCTTGTATATACTGTGGTGGTATGCTGTCATATGGCAACATGAGCGTCAACCTGATGAACATGGCGTTCGAAAATCATAAATGCCCTAATGCACCCAAGAAGTAATTTTTTTTTGTTGCTCCAGTTGAGCCGTTTTCAATGCCTGTTTTTTGTTGTCTCCCCTCCATAAAAAACACAAAAAAAACATAAAACAGTTCTAAAAATACAAAAAAATCAAAAAATGTTCAAAAAAAAAAAAATAAATAAAACAACAAAAACAAAAAAAAAACAGTTCTTTTCAGAACTACCTCCCCTTTCAAACAAAATTGCTAGAATGTTTATCACTCTGGCAAGCTCTATTTCTTTTGGTTCGCTTCAAGTTCGCTGACCGGTTCGCGAACTTTAAGCGAACTAAAAAAATATTTTTTTAAAAAAAAGAAGAGTTAGTATAAGGGAAGTAAACAGAGAATAATGTAAAAAGAAAGACAGCTATAGAGAGTAAATGAGAGATACTGTCAATGACATCATCAGCAGTGCATTGCGGGTAAAAAGAGTAGAAAACATTTACCTTATAATTCTTGTTACCTTTTTAAAATATTTTTTCATACTTTCAATCTGTAAAACAAAGAACAAACATTTCCAAAAATATTAAAACATGTATTTAAAAATTAGAAAAGACAAGGGAAAAGGTTCAAAAACAAACAGTTTTTCAACAACTTTGACATTTACAGAAGTCTCTGCTTCTCTACGTCCCCTACACAATCCTAAAGATATATATTCGAAAGAAACTGTATCTTGATGTTGATGAACTGAGGCCTATTTTGGAACATGATGTTTTTCTTGCACTGCTAATGTCTCACAATAGTGATGCAATAGCAGCGCAAAAAAGATGTAAAGCCATCATAAAATTGTGTCTAACATTGTAAATGCTTGATTTAGGATGCAAATAAGATGTGTGCTTTCAAGAGCTTTCTTTGAGGTGAGGCCTCTTTTCTTTTTTTAAAAAAAACACTACCCAGAAGTACAGCACTGAAAGCATTAAAATTGATATTTACAGAACTCAGCTTACCCATATGTACCTCACATTTCTAAATGTATATCATAAGGACAAAAAGCATAACATTAATTATACATGTTAAATGGTTTCTTTTTGCTGTTCTCAGAATGTATCAAATTTCACTTAAATCAGTGACTTGAAGGTATTCATCATGTAACAGCGGGGAAAAAAAAACACAATCAAAATGACTGTGTTTAAAAAACCCATACAACCTAAGAAATCTGATTTCAAAACTCCTTAAAATTAACTTACTTTCAATGACGTCGAACGATCTCCTATGAACAGCATCCACTCTGTTGTGCTACAAATATTTTCAGCCCGCCACTTTCTGAAAGAAAACCTCCATCGATACGTAAAATATGTTACATAGAAAAAAAGACTTCTCTCATTATATCACATGTTTCCACTAGGCCAAATCATGTTGCCGCGATTCGCAAGTCTTGTTATTCTTCCAATCAAATCCCGACATTTTCTATTTTCGCAACTTTCAAAAATAAAATATTTGAGATTATTTTCACAATCCTGGACTACTAATAACTTACTCTTCTTTGTCACTCATGTTCTCCTTTTCCTATGACACTGATACTGCTTACTATGAAGCAGACTTACTTGCATCAGGTTTATATAGTTGGATTTTTAATCTAGACAGCATTGCAGACTTACATTCCCTCTACTTAAAATTTTGGTTTTAAAAACACCAGGTAAGAATTTTTAAGGTCAAACGGCAATTTTTTTTTGAACATTACAACGGAATCATTACAGAATGACCAGCCGTTTCCAGACTTTAAGTAAGCTGTATAATGTCCTGATGTTGTTGATGGACCATCGTGATAGATAATTGCTACAGTAACAAAAGTCCTCCCTGATATTGACAGCTGAGAAGCCACAAATTTTTTTATTAAAGTTGACAATTTTGATCCATCAGGCCTACAACGTTGGATCATTAAAATGACATACTGGCCATATCTACGTATAAATAATGTTGACATCATATCACATTTACATTGGCTACACTCCATGTTGTGATCCGCTGCATTTACTAGCTTATTAAAGGACACTGATTTACTGTCTGGCAAAGTTAAATATATAAATCTTTCTGAGTCTACACTAGTAGTACTTGATACCATACAGTTCTCGCAGTCATGCTGCCATTGATAAGAAAGCCCAAACAGGTGATCTACATCTACACCCTCATCTTGCAATACATCAAGCATATACATTAAAAACTCCTGACAATCTTGCTGATTATTTTCAGAGAAGTCTGTTTGACCTGAACATTCATCTAACAGATAACGAACTTCAGACACACTTTCTACTTTTGTTTGATCAGTGCTACATTTCTCTAACACAGAATTCAACAAGCAGCATAAACTTTGTTCTGAATTGAACACAATCTGTTCTTTTAAACTCTCTAGTGAAAAGAGAACATTAACAACTACATTTGCATAGCAGTTGACACCAGAACTGTTTTCAAATTGAAAACCAACAATATCTTCAACAGAATCCACTTTCTTTCTGCTAACAACTTTCGGTTCATTGACTTTTAGTCTTTTTCCAACAACCTCCCTACTGTTACTGATATTTCTACGTTTCTGGCCTACCACACGTTTCTCAAACAAAGGATATTGAGGCAAATGTGGCGCATACTCTCTTCTTAACCTATTGTATTCCTTAACACAATCTAGATCCGCACAAATGTTTGTGACATCACAGTCAATCAAGTACAATCCCGATAAAGTTCTAACTCGTGACAATGCCACATATGCCATACCCTCCTTGAACACAGAACTGCCAATATTCACCAATGCACAGTCTACACTTAAACCTTGCGATTTATGAATTGTCACCGCATATGCCAAGCAAACAGGAAACTGTTTACGGCGAACATATAAGTCTTTAACAAGCAAAAATCTAGCAGAACAACGACCAATTTGCTGTACTTCCTCAATGCCATCAAATTTAATTCTTAAAAATTCTATTCCATCTCTATTTTTGTATTTCTCAAAATCAACAACATTACCCATTGATCCATTTACCAGACCTCTTTCTACATGTAAATTCCTTCTCAAAATGATTCGGCAATTTAAACACACATTCAAAGTCTTTTCAAAACCCGCTGTCTTAGATATAGTCTTCTCTAATGAATCCAATTTTGATTTCAAATTGTCTGACAAAATAATTGTTGATCCCATATGCTCTAATTTGTCGATAGCTTCAAGTTTCACAATCTCTTGCTTTTCTAAATTCAACATTTTGTTGTTGAAGATGGCACATTCTGCAAGAGTTGGCATGAGACATATCCCAGATTTCTTCTCAGTAATTTTCTGAAAAATATTCTCAGGCTCAATCTCTTGTTTGGGATATAAATTTGACAGTAATCGTGCATTTAAAGCTTCTTTCCCATACTCGCTCACTTTTCCAATTCTAATATCTTGTAGAATATGCTTGTAATCTTCATCCTTTGCCTGACGCATATTTTGATGCAGTTCAGCATAATTGAAGTTTAACCATATATTGACGTTGCCAATGCTCCCTAGGCACTTCCTGGTATCTTCATGCGTGAGTATTTTGAACACAGGTTGACCTTTTACTGGTGTCAGCTGCAGAAGATCTCCGAAAACAATGATGTGTTTCCCACCAAATAACACATCATATTCAGTTTTAAGTACTTCTTGCATTCTCAAATGCACAAAGGCAAGCATGACATTTGAAACCATGCTTACTTCGTCAATGATAAGTAGTTTCATTTTCCTCAAGACTCTTGAAACTTCACAGCATGCATCTCCAGATAACTTGTTGTATTGTAATTTGTTGTCATGCTCCACCGGCAGCATCAATAGACGATGCAAAGTAATACCTTTAATGTTATGTGCTGCCAGTCCAGTAGGAGCGGTGACAACACAAGACAGCGATGACTGAGTCCTTTCCTGCAAATAACAAGAGATTGCTTTAATGAGGAAACTTTTTCCAGTTCCCGCTTCTCCACTCACGTACAGTCGGACAGGCTTCAACGATGTACATGAGCACTTGTTCTTCTCATGACTTAATCCGTGCTCAATTTCCTTGGTAACTTCATCATATATTTTCCTCTGCTCAACGTTGAGTTGTTTTTCCAAGTCTTCTAAGTTAACTGAATCCTCCTGAGCATGTGCCATGGCTCTTTCTACTTCATTCATAGCAGTGGCAGCTTCATTTTCGATAATAGGTCCTCCAAGTGGATCTTGACTCAATGAAACAGAACTCTGACTGTCCTGAGAACTGTCTCTGGCAATCTCGGCTGCAATCGTTGCTTCCTGCTCAATTTCCAAAGTTAGCATTTCTTGATATTTAGAAAAAGCAGGACATTCTATGGACTCCTTGGCTGCATTGAAAGAGTCTTCGTAACAGAGGAAATCTCCAAGCAGTTCCTCTTCTGCACGCCAAGGCTTGAAAAGTTGCAAAAGTGCTAAATAGAAAAACTCCTTTTTTTCTGGAGATTCACCACTCAATTTTCGATGGTTTACTAATTGGCATTTTCTTTGCTTGACCAGGCATCCTTCACTTCCAATTACAGCATACACTCCTTTCTCAATATCTTCTTTGATGTTCCTCTTGAATATATAATTTTGGAGAACCTCATATAAACAAACATTCTCAAGGTGACTGCTTCGATTTGGATAATATGTATCCAACATGTTGGTCTTCAAAATGTCGGTACTGTTTGGTTCCTTTTCTGCCAAATACTCAATTTCCCGGACAGGTTTTAGAACTCGATTTCGCGTTGCAGCAAGACCAAGACTCGCCCAAACGAGACTCCTGGATTTGGCATAGAGACTTGCTGAAGACAATCGATCAGAACATTCGTAAGCTCCGATTTCTCGATGCGACAACATCTTCAGACTGAAACTGTACAACTTCTTGCTGAGGCTCTTTTCATGGGAAATGTCCTCCCACATATCCTTCAGTTCGGTCTTTTCTTTTTTGGTGATGTAAGATGTCACATACCGAGCCACAGCCATACAGTTGTCAGCCACAAACTGTATATCCATGTTGGCATTCCACATGGACAAAATCACTGGGTTGTAGTCATTGATGTACTTGGACTCTTCATTCCTTTTCAAATTGTATGTATTCTTGGGTGATTTCCTCGTCACATTATGTCGCAGCGAAGACATCAAACTGTTCACTCTTCCTTTAGAAATCACCGGTCGTGGAAAGTTGAAACGACATTTGGTGTAGAACTTGTCCTTGTTTCTGAATTTACGACGACAGTACTTTCCACAACGATGGCTTTGGAAACGTAGAACTTGTTCTCTTAGACTTTTCTTCTCCGTTGCGTTTGGAACAGCACACGTAGAATACTGTTCTATGAAATTCATCACTAAGTCATCCGGATCTGTTCCAAATTTAGGTGCATCCTTGATCCACAACAACATATGTATATGAGGGGCACCTCTTGCTTGGTACTCCTTTCTCCAGAAGAAATCCAACACCTCTCCAAGAGGTGGATTCTTTTTATTTGTGATGAAAGACATCATAGCTTCAAATCTATGATTGAAGTACCTGCATACATTCACTGGATCCAAAGAACACAGTTCTCCAGGTGTCTTGAATTCAATGTTTTCAATATTTCCATTTGCCTCTCGTAGAAATTCAAGTAAGTCTTCCCAGCCATACTCGGCACAGCTCAGAGTGAGGAACCATGTTGGAGTTCCTAAGTTCCTCAGCATACATTTTAAATCACCATGACGACGGTACCAGTACTCATTAGTACCACGCTGACACGCCATGAGATTAATTAAGTGAGAATCCAAAATACTGTCTTGGACATTGACTTTATGCATAAAGTCACTTGCCGAGATGTTTCGCATCTGTATACCACTTTTTAAGATGTGGTTCACTGCATATGACAGTCCAGACAGATCGCTTTCAAACAGGAGATGAAACAAATAGGGAATGCATTGCCGAAACCTAGGATCTTCTGCATACAATCGTAAAGTCCGGTATTCAGACGCAGGAATTTGATGAGGTCGCTCATCATATCTTCTTCCTTGACCTGTGGGAAATAGCTGTGGGAAACACCGAGCTTCCAAACTTTCCTCCCAAACACTAATGGGACTCCCTTTGGCTTGTTTCATTTGAAACAACTCAATAGCATTCCCCATGACTTCCTTGGAATGCAAAGGATGAACACTATAATGTTCATATATTTCTTCACTTTTAGAGGCCTCTACTTTCTCAATTTGGCCAGCACACAAATCGCTATCCTCTTCATCACTTACTTCCTCTTCTGCAACATATACATTCTTATAGTACTTATTATTTTTCTTCAAATACACTGTTGCCTTTTTGACTTTCCTAACATCCACTAAATCTTGCCATATTTTCTTATTCTTTGTCGGAACCCCATTAACCAAGATAACCAGAGGTTCCTCTTCCACTTTTTCTATTCCAATTGTGTTAATGTTTTTCTTCAAATCTAGAGGCAAATAAACAACTCTTCCCTTTAATCCTCTCTGTAAATCTGCTGGAGGCAACTTCCCTGTCTTTGGCTCCATTCTTACAATAGCCTGAAAGGGATGGATACTTTGAATCAAAATAGATTCATAAGTATTTAAATCCTTCAATTCAGAAGGAATCTCAACCAATTCCAGATTATTTTGAACTGCCCTAGCAGGCATCTGGTTTTGGTTTAATTTATTACAACAATAAGTACACACACGTTGATCCGATCCCAAATCAAAATAATTTTCTACCATCAAGTATGTGGCAAAATCCTTCCATTCACTATTATTTTCCCTTTCACTTTTTGCATATAAATCCACTACCTTAGTCTGATTCTTATAATAAGTGCGTCGACAACATACACAAGTGAAATTAGGCCTCTCACTTGATTTCATCTGAAACGTGGCAATTTCCTTCTGAAAATTATCTGTACTGGAAACCTGTACATTATCTTCCACATTACCCTCTACTTCAGGGTCAATTTGAACATTCTCATCTTTACTACCAAAGTAACAAAACTCAATTTCTTCACAAATATTTTTCACATCTATTTCAGAACCATGCAAAAGAGCAGCACATAATTGTTTAAGCATAATTGCTGGACTCTTAGCATAATACAACATTCTCACTAATTTTCTCACTTTATTATGATGCACTGCTAGCATCCTGAAATGATGAAAAACACTCTGGCATACTCTCCTGGAAAGACAAGCCAGTGAATGACCACGCAAACCTGTCATTTGTCTCACTCTGCAAGGATCTAAATCTTGCAACAACTTCATTTTCTGCTTCAAAGTTTTCTTATTAAATGTCCGTATAAAATCACAAAGCAAATTGATGGAAACCTGTCGCACACTGCAAATAGAACTACACTTCCAAATGTACACAGGACCCTTAGGACGTCTTCCTAAAACCTCATCACTTAGCGCCTCTTCTGTCTCTGTTGTCACAAGTTGTTCTTTTTCAACTGGACAACCATCCTTCACTTCATAAGCTCGACCACTGATGTCAACTGCATGCACCAAATCATTATCCTGAAAATAAGTCTCCTCATTAAAAAATGCCTCAGAACTTGAACTATGCATCCATTCTCCGGAAAAAACTTCACAAAAGTTAGTACGATTTACTACTCTCTTCCATCTACTTTTTGTTTTGAAATCAGAAATTACCTTGCTTAGTTTCCTAATTCTACTGATTACCAAAATAAACAACTTTCGCTTAATTTCAAAAGCATGATCAATAATTTTCTCTACATTTTTCTTCTTCTTATAAAATGCCGCTTTCTGTTGGCCTTTCTTTTTAATACTTTTCAATAAATTAACTAATATCCTATTACGGAACATTCGATTTCGAATGTCCCTAAACTGTTGTTTCCTTCTACTATCATGCACAAAGTTATCTCTTCCTCTACCAGTAACATTTGTGATGGGTCTCTCCTTTCCATTTAAATTACTTTTCTTTTTGTGAACTGAAACATTTTTTTGAGCAAAACTTTTTTTACTACAAATATTTCTTAAGAATGATTTCGTGCTCTTACCCGGACCTTTCTTGGTGTTTTGACAAGTATTTGGGGAAGAGGACTGCTGCAATAAAACATCATCCTGCTGTCTTTGACGTTTTCTAGCCTTTCGTATTCGACTTTTGGAAGGCATTTTCCAAACTATGAAAGAATCTGCAGTTGAATCTGTGGAAAAATATAATATAAAATGTTATTAACCACTATTACCAAACAGTAAATAAATAACAGTCATCTAAAACTTAATGCCGTACTAATTATTTAACATAGCAAATGTTTTCCACCAGCACTGCATCACAAAAATGACACTCAATGGTACAAAAAAGGCATACAACACTCATAAATCACTCCCTAATATTTTAAATCATTAATTCAGGATGACGATAAGATGTAGCCTATCTAAAGATTTGTTTAGGCCCTGATCTTTAGACTGGGGTAAATGTGTGTCATTGATCCACATTCAGTCCATCACCTGTTTTGTTTATTTGAGGTGAGGCCAACACATGGTTGCAGATAAGATTTTCACTGAAAAATATCAAAATAAAAAAACATGTGAAGGCCTACCAATGAAGTAAATCATTAAATGAAAACCAATACATTTCTGGAAATATGCACTACTAATGCTTCATAAGATGTTTTGGGTCATATTTATAATGCATTTGAGTATCTAGTATGCTATTTTACGTTCTTCCTGGTGCAAATTTATTGTAAATATGCTCCCACCTGCGGTTGGCAAATTTAGATTTTGATTATGGGAGTTAGATAGGCATGTTACTAATTTCCCAAAAATGGTGTATAACCCCAAACAACCTTTGAAGCAAATGCTCTTAGCCATGTTATCCACCTCCCATTGGATAACATGGCTAAGAAGTGCTTGCAAATGTGAAAAAAACGGCCGCAATGCATGAATATCGCAGAAAAATCAGCGATATTCATACATTTTCCAGCAAATGCTCTTAGCCATGTTATCCACTTCCTATTAAATAACATGGCTAAGAACTGCTCTGGGCCTCATGAGGAACGCTTTCCATTTAAAAAGGGAAAAATAACATCAAAAACACTAAAATGCCTTCTAAATATGACCCCAAACAACCTATGAAGCTCTAACAGTACATATCCTGAAATTTAATTGATTTCAAAATTCGATTTTTAAACACAGCATATAAATCAATTGTATACCTGCATTCATGAAGAAATGACTAAAAATGTCCTTGAGACACATGATTGTGTTTTCTGGAATGCCCTAGCACCATTTTTGAGACACTATTAACATGGCTAGGTAACTCCCATAATCAAAATTTAAATTTGCCAAGCGCAAGTGGGAGCGTATTTACAAGACACTTGCCCCAAGAGGAACGCTTTCCATTTAGAAAGGTAAACATAACATCAAAGACACTAAAATGCCTTCTAAATATAGCCCCAAACAACCTATGAAGCTCTAAAAGTACATATCAAGAAATGTAATTGTTTATCACAAATGCGATTAAAAACAGCCGCAATGCATGAATATCGCTGAAAAGTCAACGATATTCATGCATTATCCAGCAAATGCTCTTAGCCATGTTATCCACCTCCCATTGGATAACATAGCTAAGAACTGCTCGCAAATGTGAAAAAAAACGGCCGCAATGCATGAATATCGCAGAAAAGTCAGCGATATTCATGCATTTTCCAGCACATGCTCTTAGCCATGTTATCCACTTCCTATTAAATAACATGGCTAAGAACTGCTCAGGGCCCCATGAGGAACGCTTTCCATTTAAAAAGGGAAAAATAACATCAAAGACACTAAAATGCCTTCTAAATATGACCCCAAACAACCTATGAAGCTCTAACAGTACATATCCTGAAATGTAATTGATTTCAAAATTCGTTTTTAAACACAGCATATAAATCAATTGTATACCTGCATTCATGGAGAAATGACTAAAAATGTCCTTGAGACACATGAAAGTGTTTTCTGGAATGCCCTAGCACCATTTTTGGGACACTATTAACATGGCTACGTAACTCCCATAATCAAAATCTAAATTTGCCAAGCGCAAGTGAGAGCGTATTTACAAGACACTTGCCCCAAGAGGAACACTTTCCATTTAAAAAGGGAAAAATAACATCGCAGAAAAGTCAGCAATATTCATGCACTTTCCAGCAAATGCTCTTAGCCATGTTATCCACTTCCTATTAAATAACATGGCTAAGAACTGCTCAGGGCCCCATGAGGAACGCTTTCCATTTAAAAAGGGAAAAATAACATCAAAGACACTAAATTGCCTTCTAAATATGACCCCAAACAACCTATGAAGCTCTAACAGTACATATCCTGAAATGTAATTGATTTCAAAATTCGTTTTTAAACACAGCATATAAATCAATTGTATACCTGCATTCATGAAGAAATGACTAAAAATGTCCTTGAGACACATGAAAGTGTTTTCTGCAATTCCCTAGCACCATTTTTGGGACACTATTAACATGGCTAGGTAACTCCCATAATCAAAATCTAAATTTGCCAAGCACAAGTGGGAGCGTATTTACAAGACACTTGCCCCATGAGGAACACTTTACATTTTAAAAGGAAAACATAACATCTTAGACACTCAAATACCTTATAAATATGGCTCAAAACAACCTATGAAGCTCTAGCAGTACATATCCAGAAATGAAATTGATTTCTTAAATCGTTTTTAAAAGCAACATCTCTGTTTCAGCTTACATAACAGACCATAAAATGGGCTCCATGTACCACAATAACTTGTGTTACTGCATGCCAGAATGTTACACCAAATATGCAATTACAATTTCTCTATGAAACTAATTCTATTAGTATATCACTAGAGACAAAACCACATTTTAAAAACACAGCTTTCTTCATCATTTTCTCCTTAAATCATACTATTCTCTATCTAAATTAAATAAATCTTTTCTCACCTTAGCAAATATTTTTTGAGTTTTGAAAACAGTCTAAGAAATACACCAAATTGTCTTCAGCAGAAGAAAAAGGATGCACTCCAAAGGCTGCAGCTATTGAAAGCACAGAAATACAGATATTCTTTTCACATATCTCTCATATTAGCCAATCATACCTCTTCCCTCACTTTTTTCAAATCAAAACCCTTCCCCCCTCTGCCCTGTCTGCCTTGTTTCCATAGCAACCACCTCCTGGAAGACCTCTCATGTTTGCAAATTCACACAACAATGTTTCAATTGAACTCTGAACTCTCAGTGCACCTGCGTATCCAGTGCAATCTTTCATTAAATGTTTCTTCCTTGACCATTCAAATTACATCTTTCAAAGAACACATCCATGCACCCTAACTTTCTGTTTTCAGAAATGGAAATGCACCAATCACTGCTATTGAATCATTAGCATTGTAAATCCACAGTTTTTTTTCTTTTGAAACTCCTACTGTTTCAACTGCCCTTTCATTACCACACTTCATCTGACTGCAGAACAACCTTCTCCCACCATGTTTAAGGTCTGGATTGTTGGACATAGTTACATCCACTGGGCTCAAAGGTATGCTGAGAGCAGAAATTTACCTAACCTCAATTTACAAGATGTGGAAATTAAGTGGTTGGGCCAAAGAGGATTAAAATGTCACCAATTGATACCATTGGTGAAAACCTTTATGCATTTGCCAAAACCTGACCTGTTAATAGTGCACTGTGGAGGTAATGATTTGGGCACTTTGACAGGGGTAGGTCTGGAAATGCTTTTAAAGGACACCTTTGAGCAATTAATGGCACTTTTTCCTCAAACTGCCTTGGTATATTCCAATATATGCCAAAGACAGAAATGGAGGTGGTCCAACCAATTTTGTCCACAAATTGAGAAAGCGAGGAAGCATGTAAACAAATCTGTTTCAGCTTACATGAGAGACCATGGAATGGGCTCTCTGTACAACAATAACTTGCGTTACTACATGCAAGATATCTACAGAGGAGATGGAGTTCACTTCTCAGATGAGGGCAACAGAATTTTCATTCTGAATTTAAGACTGTGCATTGGTACCTACTTATAAGTACCTAAATGTACCATAAACTCAAAAGCTCTTCTCAGAGCTACCCTACATCTGATCACTCACAATTATTATTTTTCTCTAATTTTTTTCACTAATTTTCCACAAAATTCGCTCCCCGGAGCGCTACCCGGTTCGCTAACCGAAAGCTAACCTCGCGGAATTTTTTAAAAAAAAGTTTTTTTTTCCGCACATATAAGCCTCCTCAGCCACGCTCAGAAAACCTAGGGGGTCAAGATAAGTCTACCATGACCCCTTCTACCCATTCTAAACATTATTTGCCCTCCATCTTGTATCTTAATGCGACCGAAACACAAAATGGTGGACTCCCGTGACGCTTAAGGTTCGCTAACCGGGCCGCTTCCCGGAAAGCGGTCCTAAAAAAAGGCGGGAAAGTAATTTACAGAAAAACGACTAGAGACACTCTCACCAAATATAGATTAGCTCATACTACATAACAATCCCTTCCATTCTCACAAATTTCATTGAAATTCCATTTAGCCATTTAGCCTGTAGACCTCTCCAAGTACCGTGAGGTAAATTACTTCACAAAACACATCTGAATTGTTGGAATTGACAACCAATGAAAATGTTACTTTCATTTTCTACTTTTATTACCTGACATTTGATTGGTTATATACCTGTATATATATAAAGGGAGAGAAGGAAACACAGCCATTTTGACTACTACTTGTTGTTGTATATATCATTTAGAATATCACTAATAACATCAACTTGTTTCTAAAGGTAAGTTGTTATTTTTAAAACTGAAGTATATTGTGCACTATAAGTAAATATGGTAAACTTTTTCAGATAGTTATATACTATCCCTCTGTAAGAGTTAGACATTGAGAAAGGCTTCTTTATTATAATTATGGACTGATTTAGGTTTCTGTGGTATAATTATGAATTTACTTAGGCTTCTTCACAGGCACTTTTTAATAGTACTACTTCACGCCTGAAACCATACAGTGCCCATAGATTACTTCTCTGTTATAAACTCACAAGTGCCTGTCTGAACTTAAACCCAACAGTGCCCTATCTCTACTGATATATTTATTTTTTATGCAAATTACAGCAATAAAATGGAAGGTGAGCAGAATGTTTCCTTCGAAATTGTTCTGGAGACCAACACAGAAAAAGAAATTGAGGACAATGATGACTCTGATTTCATGGATGAATCACGGGACCATGAATTAGTTCAATGTGTGGAATCAGTGGATCATTTACTTCATTATGATGACGGTCAAATGTTTGAACTTATGTTCACTGAACAAGAACACATATCAGACAGTGAAATGCTAGACGTTGTATTAAATTTCGAAAAACAATCCGAAAAATAAAATTATATGTAATATTAAAAAATTGTTTGAGTCTTTAATCATTTTTATATGTAATTCATAAAGTAGTTAAATGTTAGAAATGTTATTAAATTTTGAAACACAATCACAACAATAAAAAATTGCTGAAAAAATAAAAATATTAAAAAATAATCAACAAAACCAACAAATAATTAACATACAGTATTAGAAAAGTCTTTCATTCTTTTATCCATAAAGTTCGCTGCCCAGAACGCTTTCCGGTTCGCGAACTTGGCGCTTACCACGCAAAAAAAAAATTTTTTTTTTTTTTTTTTTGGACCCTCCTAGGCCCTTTTAAAACCTCCACATAAAACCTAGGGGGTCAACGAGGATCTACTATGCCCCCTTATGGTAATTTCCCCCTTTGTTTTGGCCTCCTCTTGTCTCTCGATCCTACCGAGAGACAAGATGGCGGCCGCTCCGGACTGTTTAGAATGTTGACAGACACCGGAGGGCCAATCAGCTTCGCATCGCAAAGTTCCGATACGCGAAAGGTTCGCTAACCGGATCGCTGCCCGGAGCGCTGTTACAGATATATATCTTGATTTAAACGTTAATTTCTCAAAATCCACTGAAGCACATATATTGAGACCTAGCAAAGGCACATCGGGCTAACAGTCCCTACAATTTTGCCAAGTTTCGTGAAAATCCATTCAGCCGTTCGGGCTAAAAGTGAGTCCAACCGCCCTATGGAAAACTCAATGCAAAAAACGCGTTTTGGGACCCCCCTTTTTTCTCAGCCCCCCCTTGACGAAACCCCACCAAATTTTCAGGGGCTGCTCAGAAACAAAATGTGCCATTTTCCTGAAAATTTCAGCCAATTCCGTCCACAAACGCAAAAGTTATTAGGCATAGAATTTTCAGAAATCCCATAGGGAAAAAATCCTAACTATATATACCTACTGGCGACCGCCAGTAGGTAATATATATATATATATATATATATATATATATATATATATATATATATATATATATATATATATATATATATATATAGATATTTACTGCCACCCTCAGCCAAAACACTGTAACCTTTTTGGACACAGAGGTATATGTAAAAAATGACAGTTTACAGACCAGGATATATCGGGAAA
Organism: Lissotriton vulgaris; assembly: GCF_964263255.1. NCBI lineage: Eukaryota > Metazoa > Chordata > Amphibia > Caudata > Salamandridae > Lissotriton > Lissotriton vulgaris. The sequence continues at coordinate 1,225,216,117 of NC_141685.1, forward strand.
AAACGGCAGGTAATAGTAGTTTACATGCTGCCAGTGCACATCCTAGGCACCTCATAGCTAGCATCCCATATGGGGAGATGCTCAGAATGAAAAAAGGATGCAGTGACCCTGTTGAACTAAAAAGAGCCCAAATGGAGAGTAAAGAAAGATTTCTCGATAGGGGATACCCAACCCAAATGATTGACAAGGCCATCGCCAAATCCAATATTGTCTCCAGGGAGGAACTCCTAGAGGGTAATCTCCAAAAGAGAAATGAGGAGGATAAGGCAAAAAAAGACAGGATTGAATTCAGGATCATAACTGGATTCAGTAAACAATCTAGGGACATCTATAACATTGTCAATAAATATTGGCCTTTGGTAACTAAAGACCCTATCATAGGTGAGGAATTACCTAAAAGAGTATCCCTGACGTACAGCAGAGCCCCGTCCCTTAAAGATCAAATAGTGGACACCAACCCCGAACCTGTCAAAAAGAGCGATTGGTGGCTATCAAACAAAGGCTTTTACAAATGCAAGACATGCAAGGCGTGCACCCATGGTGTAAATACCAAAACATATAAAGATGGCTTTAGCGAGGTGGAACATCAAATATCGTAGGTGTTAACTTGTAAAACCGAATATGCGGTGTATATCTTGCAATGCCCTTGTTTATTAAAATACGTTGGTAGTACTAAACTCCCAGTACACCAGCGAATTTTGCAACATCTAAGGGCCATATCTAATGGGGATAACACCTACCCAGTTGCACGCCACTACCGTGAAGTACATCAAAGCAACAACAAATCGCTCAAGTACTTTGTAATTGACAGTATCAATACCAATAGACGGGGTGGTGATAGAGAATCAAAACTGAGAAAGCTTGAAACAAAATACACTCTCCTATTAAACACTAAGGCCCGACAGGATTAAATATAACTGAAGATATGTATACATGCCTGCTTTAATTTAATCTAATCAACTGATATTTGATGTGATGATATAGGGACCTGCTGTACAATTACAACATCTATGAGACCAATAGCTATTCCCGGCTGGGATATAGTATGGTCTTAATCTAAAACAGATGATAGACAACTTTTTTGACTTTAAGTTTTGGGAACTAAGTAACGGCTGCTATCTGATCAGAAAAAGAAATAGAAATTTCATGTGGTTGTTTATAAGTTGGTATAAATCTAGCGTAAAGGTCCTTATTCCTTAGAAGCTGATATTCAAAATACTGACTAGTAATGTTTTTTAATGTTATCATACTTTTCACTATTTCACTTTATATGGACTAGAATGTTATGATGGGCTATGGATTGAATTGAACAATTGAATGGGAAGTGGAAGAATATAAGCACAATATATAGAGTTTGTACATGTGATAAATTGAAGATTTTTTAACCCTCCTTGAGGAATACCATACCAATAAGGAAAATATCTGTTTACAGTTTTGCGAAAGTTTGCACAATTTTATGTGATATATATCATTGAGTATGAGCATAATGGCGTTTTTTTGCACAATTGCGAGATTTTGCACGATATATATATGCACTTTAGCAAAAGCACTTTACATTAGATATAGAAAGAGATTATCTATGTAAATATGTAAATATATACTCAAGTAGAGGTGATGAACTGTAAATATAGTTTTATAGGTATTTAACAATTATTGGCAAACTCTTGATGAATATGTGTATTATATGATAAGGTATTTTACCATTATTCACAAACTTCCGCACAAAAATATAAGGTTTAAAAATTACAAAAGAAAACATATTGTATGTCATGCCTTCATGAACTTGTAAATCTTGGCTGGATAACTATCCACAAGCTATGAGTATTTTCTCTATGTCCATTTTTTTAAAACAAGCATGTGACATATTTTTTACAACTGGTGCTGTCCCTTTAAAAGAACGGCTCACTATGAGAAACACTGTCATGTGAACAAGGCTCCTCGGAGCCGAAACGTCATGTGATGTGCTTGCACTGATTAAATAATTTTGCACGAACCTGGACCGTGTCTGCGTAATTCTATGGTGAGAGGGGGACCTCTGGCCTATGGAGACAAAGCGCTATTCTGCGGATATATATATATATATATATATATATACATATATATATATATATATATATATATATATATATATATATATATATATATATATATATATATATATATATGACACTCGTTCAAGTCCAATAAAATGCACACTCAGAGGTAGATTACTCCGATCATCAAGGTTTATTTTTTAAGTACCGCTACGCGTTTCGACAATTTAATGTGTCTTGATCACACAAATACCATAGTAAACCACAAAGGTGCATTTATAAACAATCAACATAGAGGAGGCACTTCAGACTCATGCACTTCTGAGTTTGTGAGTGTTGGCTATCTTGTAGTGGCTAAATCCATTAAAAGGTATCCTCATGTGCGACATGCTCAAACCAAAATTGTTGGTTCATGTCAGCATTCCCACTTAGAAGTACAATACAGTGTTAAACCTCTCCTGTATGCCAGTCATGGTATTGCATTGATGTATATAACACAATATTCACAAGTTAGGTAACCTGAATACGTGCTAGTACTGTAGTACATTGCTAATCTTTCTTTCCAGTGAAGTAGTGTGGCTCACCGGTTAGAGGCGGCAGACCCGAGAGCAGAGGACGGCCTGGGACCAGGGTTCGATTCCCGGCGTGGCAGGTTTCTGGACCAGGGTCAGCGGACTCGATAATTCTCTCGCCTCGGTGCCCACTCTGATCAGCGATCACACTCGGCAACTCTGGGCATTAGCTTGCCTCATCTTCACTAACGGCCCCACCAGACCGCCGGGGATGCCTGGTCTCACCCTGGAGATACCCATTAAGGGACCATCTCTCAGGGAAGCCAGGAAGGGTTTCGCAGCGGTCGAAGCGCCTTGGGACCCTACGGGTAAGTAGTGCGCTATATAAATGCCTATACATTTACATACATTCCATGCAAAGAACCATTTACCACGGACTAGTGCCAGTAAATTAAACCAAGATAGTGAAATAAATTCTATCGGACTAGTGCCACATGTGAATTTTCACATCTTAATACTGACACTCTAGACTCAGATTACTCAAAAAAGCCCAGTGCCTATAAAAAGTGAGCCTCCAATCATACAAGTTCTAACACCTTAACACAAATACTAATGATAGTTCAGAAATTTCATTCAAGGACAAAAATTATATGTACTAACTACAAATAACAAAAATAGTGCTTCTATTTTAAACAGTCTCTTATCTTAAAGGAAATGCAGTGCACGTCCCGGTAAAGAAAAGGGTAGGGAACCCATGTGCAGTCATAAAACTGAGGGTGAAAGTTCCCTTCCTTTCCTCCTGTAAAAATAACAGATAACAAAGAGACAAATTAAAACCTGTGTACTGACTAAACATTTCTCAGTTAACTTCAACACACCAAATCAATATACACAGACAGCAAAGTTCAGATATAGCATAATCAATCCTCATATAGATGAGTTACTAATTCCTCTTCCAGGTTGTGACCTCCCGGGAATCTGCTTTCGAGTTCAATGATCCATTTTGACTCTTTCTTTCTAAAAGCCAGTTCTCTGTTACCTCCGCTCTTGCCTAAATTGACTTGTTCAATTGCATTGAATCTAAGCAGGGAGTTATTGGATTGATGTTTAGCTTGAAAATGACAAGCTATGGGATAATGCAGATCAATGTTGTTAATAGCCCGTAGGTGCTCCTTTACGCATTTCTTCACCATGCACACCGTGCTACCAACGTAACGCAGTTTGCACGGGCATTCCAAAACATATATCGCATATTTGGTACTGCAGGTGAGAAACTGGTGTATAGGTCTATTTTGGGAGCCTGGTATTTCTATCTCTTTGACCATGCTACTAGACTTACATGCTCGGCAATGGCCCCATGGGTAGAAACCCTTGAGGTTATGGATGTTTCTGCCCCAGGTTTCTGAGATGTCGCCCTTAACCAGTATGTCCCTAATACTCCGACCTCTGCTGTATGTGACAAGTGGTCTATCGCTAAGACTTGGGCCAATGATGTTATCAGATTTGAGTATTTTCCAGTTGTCTGCCAGTACCTTTTGTACTGCCCTAGAACCATGGTTAAATGTAATGATAACCCTGGTTGTTCCAGATGAGTCTAGTGGTTGTTCTTTTTCCTCTAAGGTACTAGATCTACTTGTTTCTTTTACTTTGCTCACTGCTTTATGTAGTACCCATTCTAGATACCCACATTCCCTGAATCTCATCAGCATTTTCTCTTGTTCTACCACGTACAGTTCATCATTCCTACAGTTTCTTCACGCTCTCAGAAGCTCCCCAAAGGGGATGCTCCTTTTGAGTGTATCAGGATGAGCACTGAGTGCGTGAAGAAGATTGTTCCCTGCGGTTTCTTTTCTGTGGAGATTAGTGACCAGTTTCCCTTCCTGAACTGTCAAATCACTCTCTTGTATTATATTACCATCATCTTCCACTTGTATTGCAAACAGCGCAAGTTGCATAGGGACTGTGGGGACTATGAGAGACAAAAATCGCCGCCACCACGAGAGTCATTTACGGGCAGAGAAGGCCTTACTTGATCCAGCCGCCACCGCCAGGAGTCACAAAGGCATCGGACTCCGCGCTGCCGCTCCGGGGGACTACAACTCCCGGCAGGCCTCGCGGCGGCGCGTGCAGAGTGACGTGGGACGCGCCAGAGAGCGCCAACGGGCCAAATAAAGGCCGGAGAATCCCGGCAGAGCGGGGGAGAGAGACAAAAATCGCCGCCACCACCGAGAGTCATTTACGGGCAGAGAAGGCCTTACTTGATCCAGCCGCCACCGCCAGGAGTCACAAAGGCATCGGACTCCGCGCCGCCGCTCCGGGGGACTACAACTCCCGGCAGGCCTCGCGGCGGCGCGTGCAGAGTGACGTGGGACGTGCCAGAGAGCGCCAACGGGCCAAATAAAGGCCGGAGAATCCCGGCAGAGCGGGGGCGAGAGACAAAAATCGCCGCCACCACCGAGAGTCATTTACGGGCAAAGAAGGCCTTACTTGATCCAGCCGCCACCGCCAGGAGTCACAAAGGCATCGGACTCCGCGCCGCCGCTCCGGGGGACTACAACTCCCGGGAGGCCTCGCGGCGGTGCGTGCAGAGTGACGTGGGACGCGCCAGAGAGTGCCAACGGGCCAAATAAAGGCCGGAGAATCCCCGCGTCGCGGGACGCGAGCGGGACGCCCGGGGTAAGCCCGGGCAAAGGGCGGGCCCTTCACGGCCCTCATCGGCAGGAAGAGGCAGGGCTGGGCCAGAAACGCTGCTGAAAAATCGACAAAGACGCCTTTCCAAGTAAGACTTGCTCTCTAGCTGCCTTTTTGTTTGTATTAACACTGGTCTTGTGTGGAATTCGCTAAATTATGCCTAAGAAACCGGAGGAAGTTCAGTCTAACACCATTAACAATTACCTGGTGCAGACTGTTAAAAAGATAAACATGCAAAGAAGAGAGTCTCTGGGACTGAGCCAATCCCCTGATATGCGATGTTTAACTCCCCCTGCATCTATCTTGATTGATGACACTACCCTGCAAGAAGCTCACTGCGTGGATATTAGTAGCGGTCCTATTTCCCAAGGTTCTATTGACATATCTGTTAATGCTACCCCAGCACTTGAGGGATTAAACGAAGAGGCTGAGGGAAATACAGACATGGACACTGAACTTGAACTAGAAAAACAGATTTGCGCCTCAGCGGATGAGCAGTCCCCCACAAGACACGATGCTAGGCCAAAACGACATTGTACTAAAAACCCACCAAAGCGGGCGGGGTTACGCTCAGGGGCAAAACGGAAGAGGGTTACTAGCCCAAAAGCTAAGCAAGTGATTTGTGATGAGGATACACCAAAACTATCTCTTGAGGATGCTTTTTATGAAAAAATTACTGAATTCCTTGAGATAACAATTAATACTATCATCAAACCTCTAATATCAAAAATTGATAAATTGCAAGCAGAGGTAAAGAAGTTGGGTGGACTTCATACTTTGGTTGCTGATGGGGTAGAAAATATAACTACAATAGTTACACACCTAAGTAACAACACAGGGGGAAATGTCGCTGGAGATGTTGTAACTGAAAAAGTAGGTAATCAATTGCCAGAGGAGATTTCATCATCTCATCCACCAACATTGATTGTTAATAGTGAGGGCCCTTTGTCAGTCAACATTCCCACAGATATAACCCCCCTGGTAAATACCCCCTCAGCACAAACGTACTCATCAGACCCTCTACAATTCTTAGTAGAAGCTACACCTGTGGTCTTAGTCTTAGCAAATGTCCCTCCTTTGGAAGAGGGAACAGTGGAAAGCCCTACTTCCCTTAGTAGTAAGGCTCTACACTGGCTGACTAGTAATACGCGGTTTGCACCAGGGGGAAAGCACCATCTGGCTAGTGTTATCAAGTCAGTAACTAGGGTCCCCTGGTTAGGAAACCGACCGAAAAAATTTAAAGGGGACTGCGTGGCAGTGAGTTTCTCAACAAATGATGTCCTTCCCAATATTCTTGCTAACATATTCCCTCCCCAACGCAGACGGGGCAATGTTGTTCCCTTGACTCTAAAGTTCTTTTATGGCGAACAGCAGAATGTCACTTATCCAAGGACCCCAGCCCCAGGGTGGGACAGTAATTGGGATTCGAATTTTAGATGGGATCAGGAATCAAGGCATAATATAGCAGCTTACCATCGTCATCCAGCACAGTTTACCCCGGTTGCACAACCCCTTCAACTGTTCAACCGCTATGCTCCATTATCCTTTATGGATCAAAACGATTGACTCTCCCCAAGACAAGATAATAGAGGCGAGGACCTTCAGACGGCTCTAATTCCATTAGTACAGAGCTCCGCAGGTATTAGGGCCTGCAGAATTATGAGCTGGAACATCGCTGGTCTCAGAGCCAAAATAAATGACAAGAATTGGCTGGACATAATTAGATCTTACGATGTCCTTGCCTTTCAAGAAACGTGGGAAACATCAGACTTTACTGTACCTGCAGACTCCAGTAATGCAGGAAGGGCAAAGGGGGGCTTGGCCATATATATTTCATTAGACCTTCAAGGAAAGCCAAGATACATTAAATCTAGCTCAACAAATTGCTTAGCGGTTGAACTATCCACACCAAACTCCTCTCCCATATTATTAGTTAACTTTTATAATTCCCCTGTCAGTCAAACTCTTAACGAGCATTTGGCAACATTAGAGGAATTCCTGTCTACCCACAGTGAGAATAGTACCTATGGGTACGAGGTGATCCTCATGGGAGATTTTAACATCCATCCTTGCCATGCGGACTGCCCTGTGGAACATGAGGAATTTTCCTCCTTTTTCTCTCCACCACATTTTGAACATACATCACGTGGACAGATGTTGGAATTGCTTCTAGCCACTTTTAACCTTTATGAATCATCTAGTTGTCCAATAGGCCCGAGGTTATCGACATACGTGGGCAATAATACAGGCACAATTATAGATTATATTTTTTTATCTTCTAGTTTTCTACCTGAAGTTATCAACTATAAGGTAGAAACGACAGTTTTTAGTGATCACAATCCTGTGATTTTAGAGACTATATCTCAGGGAGTCTTGGGAAAAAGAAAGGTCGATATTCTATGTGCTACTGAATTAGTCTTAAAAGATCAGAATCGGAGACTGAAGTGGGACCAAGTGACCCCGATTGCCTTTTTGCAGGAAACTCTGGCAAAAGTAGAGGGGGAGGTTGTAATTTGTCTGGACAATAAGAATTCTGGTGCCAACATGATTGAGGCCTTTGACGCCATTTGCCGACAGGTCAATCTAGACCTGACTGTAAAGACAAAGGCAAATGGGATCAGGGGCCCCAGATGGTTCGATTCGAACTGCTCCAAGGCTCACTCTATTCTCTTAAAGGCTTTAAAAAACAAACCTAGAGACAAAACACAGATAGCGTTACTGAGGAAGCAATACAACCACGCTATTAGAGTGAGGAAACTCGAGATAAAAAACGAGGCCTGGAGTGAATTGTTATTGCCCGAAATACAACGAGATAGTGCCAAATTCTGGGCAATCATAAATCACCCATACTTCGTGGGACAAGATAATCAGAGAGCAGATTGCATTATACCAGACGATAAGTGGGTGACACACTTCAGCAACATCTATAGTAGCCCTGACACCCCCTCAGATTGCGAGACGTCATCTCCGCAACCAACAACCACAATCTCCCCCTTTACCCCAGAGGAGGTCAAGAAAGCAATTAACGACACACTCTGCAAAAAGGCACCGGGGCCCGATGGGGTCCCCGCAGATTTTTTCAAAAGTGCCCCAGAATTTAGTACCAAGATTCTTACAAATATTTTTAATGTTACTAGGGACCTCATTTTTCCCAATAGCTGGACAAAGTCTACAATAGTACCTATTTTTAAAAATGGACAAAGGACAGACCCGGCCTGTTATAGGCCAATTTCCCTCATAGACTCAAGCGTTAAAATCTTGGGGAGAGTCCTTTTAGGAAGACTGACCCAGCTCATAGAAGGGAAGGATATTCTATCAAACGTACAATATGGCTTCAGAGCCAAAAGAGGTACCATAGACCAATGCCTAAACCTGGAACTAATTTTAAATAAATATGTGATCGCCAAGGGGGGCTCTCTGTACATGACCTTTATGGACCTCTCATCAGCTTTTGACCTGGTCAACAGGGCTAAGCTGTGGAGGATCCTTTTGGCCATGGGCATTGACCCCCCTCTGGTTGAATACCTAGCTGAATTACATAGGGAGCTTAAGACCTCGGTTAGAGTGACTAGGGAAGGAAGATGCACTTGCCACTTTAACTCGGAGAGGGGGGTTAGGCAAGGGTGTATCCTTGCCCCCCTCCTCTTCACTCTTTATATAAACGATTTGGAGAAAGTTATGGCTGCATCTCACATTGATATCCCGCGTGCAGGTGAGACAAAGTTACCTGTCCTCCTGTACGCGGACGATGCAGTCCTATTAGCACGCTCCGGAGTTGCACTGAATAAGCTCCTCTCATCCTTTGGAGATTTCATGACCTCGTTGGACATGAAAACTAATACAGAGAAATCCCATGTGATGATCGCAGGAGTCGCAGGTAGGAAAAGAAAGACAAAAACATTTTTCTGCACAGGGAAAGAGGTTAGGAGAGTTCCATCTTTCCCATATTTAGGGGTGACCTTTGATGAAAAGGGCACTTGGGGGCCCCAGAACTCCGTTAAAAGCAACGCTGTTGCTAGAGCGGCAGCAGGGTTGCTTGGATTTGCGAAGAAATTAGGTGCCCGTCTCGTGGAAAGCATTATCAAAGTCTACAAAGCAAAATGTGTGTCGGTTGCCCAGTACGGCTCTGCCATTTGGGGGTATACCAGTCACGATAAAATCCAGAAAGTAGAAAATACATTTTTGAGATCTCTGCTTTCAGTCCCCCAATCGACTCCTACTTACGCATTACATGCAGAGCTAGGTTTGGGCTATATAACGGACACCCTAAAATTAGCCCCAGTTATTGGATGGATGAAAACTTGGCTTAACCAGGAGCTCACATTAAATCATATTATTTTAAAAGATTGTTTAGCCCTGGATAGAGCCTTACACATCCCGTGGGTAAAATTTGTACAAACTCAGTTGACTCTTGCCGGACGTTCCGAGCTTTTTTCTTCTCCAGACCTGATAAGTCAGGGTGATCTTAAAACAGTAAAAAATACCCTGACTGAGTTATATGTTCTGGAGAGGGAAGCTATAGAGCTAAGAAAACCCACGGTAAGGAAACATTGTATGCTGACATCTGTTCCAGGAATGGAACCATACCTTGTCCTGGTAACTAAATCATACCATCGTTTCCTTCTAACAAGATTTCGTTTTGATCTGATCCACCTTATTTTGGGCAATTATAAAACTTGGAGTAGACCTGATGATGCTGAACCATGTGACTGTGACCACTTTTCCACTCAGGACACAACACATTTTATCATGTTTTGTGACATTATACCGACATCAGAAAAAAATATTTGCTTCGAATCCTGCGTAACCAAGGTTTTATTCAGGTTAAACCAGCTTTGATGTTTTTGCTACTCCTTCCTAATGTTAAAGTAGCCTTCCATGTTGTTAGTTTTTTAGTTGCAGGAGCACGGATAAATAAGAACCGTACTAGAGTTAGGCACCTTATTGAACACTGAACATTGACTTCCCTTTTATCTTTTAAAATGCTGTCTTCCGGAGGGTCTCTTTTTAATACGTTTTTTAATATTTTTTAATATTTTTATATGTTTCATTTGTATATCGTGATTTTAATGATTTTTAAATATTGATTATTTGCTGAACTATGTATTAACTTGTGCTCTGATGAATTGCTATGTAATTATGCTCGTTCTTTTATGATTTTTAATAATCGAATAAAGATAATTGACTGACTGACTGACTGACTGTATATAGATGGTGGAATTATTGAATTGGTTGTTGTAACTGGTATGGGTATCTCCATTTTTAAAAAAAATGTAATTTATATTTTTCAATATGTGTTTCATGGGTTACATTACAGTGAAAGGAGGTCTTTCACTCTGTCACAAGCATGATGTCATAAGTGATGTCATGAGTGATGTCACTGACCATGTCATGAGTGATGTAATATGTGACGTCATCAGCAGTGCATTACACGCGCAAGTTATAGTGAGTCCAACTAACTATAACGTGGCATTTCAATGGTTTTATGTCAGTAAAATTTCCAGCTAACTATAACTGATGTGAAACCTATGGTTTTTTTAGTGGATTTAATAGGTTTTTTAAATGCTAATTCCTAACTATAACTGGTGTGAAACCTATGGTTTTTTCAGTGAATTTCATAGGTTTTTTTAATGCTAATTCCTAACTATAACTGGTGTGAAGCCTATGGTTTTTTCAGTGAATTTCATAGGTTTTTTTAATGCTAATTCCTAACTATAAGTCTCACTTTATAAGTAAGACTGTTAGCGCTCTAGTTGTTTAGAACACTCTGATACATTCTGTCATTGGGCTACAGTTGGGCTATATTTGAGCTATATTTTTTTTTTTTCTCTGGTGGCCATCTTTGGGCTACATTGGGCTACATTGGGCTACATTTGGGCTACATTTTGGCTCTAAAATATATAAAGCTCAATGTAGCACAATACATATTTTTCCAAAGTTAATTTTCGTAAAAACCACTTAAGAATAGGGGTACCTGTCCCTACAATTTTTCCCATTTTAATTTTTTTTTTATTTTTTATTTTTGGAGCGCTCCCGGTGCGCGCCCCGGGGAGCGCCCCGAAAAGTGTACTTCTATAAAGCGCCCCGGGGCGCGCTCTGGGGAGCGTCCCGTGAGCGCCAATATCGCGAACAAAAACATGAACGTGACGTATCGCGTAGCCGCGTCCGCGTGATACGCACGGCGTAAGCGCACCCGGAAGTACTCGAGCGAATACGATCGCGCAACGTAAACATCCGACGCGCTTACGCGATGCGACCCGGGGCACGCCCCCGGGCGCACCCGGGGGCGCGTAGCGTAAGCGCGTCGGGTCATGTGACCTGAAAATAACACTTTTCATTGGTTCATAACAGTTTTGGTTTCATAATGATGAAGCCCCTGGTCTTGTGACCTAAAAATAACACTTCTCATTGGTTCAGGACAGTTTTTTTTCCAAATGATGAAAGACCCCACCTTTTTTCCTTATTCTGACTTTGTCCTTTGACTGAGGAAGACCTGTTTGTACCTCTCTGTACCTTTTTGATCTTTATAATGGCTTCAGTAGCAGCAGCAGCTGGTGCATCTGCCCCACCACCACCACCACAACAACCAAGAGGACCAGCCCAAGATTACATTGGTGGTCAACAAGAGGAGGAGGAGGAAGAGGAAGAGGAGGAGGGGAGGAGAAGATGGCTGCCTGAACAAAATACCCCATACAAGCCCAAGCCACACATTGTATGGGAGTTTTTTCACTCCCAGAGGGCAAGAAAAAAGTGAATGCGGCCAAGGTAACTTGCCTAATCTGTAATGAAGAACTCTCAAGGGGCAACCCAAACAAAAAATATTCCTTTGGTAACAATACCATGATTCGACATATGACCCGTAAGCACCCTAACAACTATTCTCGTGCAGAGCTCAGGGAACTGGCCAGTAACCTCCCCCAGTCTTCAAGGACCACCTCCCAAAGAAACGAACCCACTTCATCGGGACCAGAAACATCAGAGATGATGCCTTGTATTCAGCCACGATTTTCTGATTTTAAAATCACGTGTACTGCCTGTGGCAAGCTTATCTCCTATGGCGAAAAGAGCGTAAAGCTCATCGTCCTTGCAGGTGACAATCACAAGTGCCCCAAAAAGAAGTAATATTTTGGGTTTTTTGTTTTTTTGCTCCAGTTGAGCCAGTTTCAATTCCCTTTTTTTGTTTCTCCCCCTAAAAAAATACAAAAATGAAAAGCCAAAAAAAAGTACAAAATGTTCAAAAAACACAAAAAAAATATAAAACAACAAAAAGAAGAAAAAAAAAAGTTCTTTTTAGAACTACCTCCAATTTCTAAAAAAAGGCTTCATTTTTTAAAAACTCTGTCATTCTTTTTTCCTCATAGTACGCTCCCCGGTCCGCTCCCCGGTGCGTGTACCGGGCGCTCCCCCCGCTCAAAACGAAAAAAATATATATATATTTGAAATGCCCCGCGGGGCCCTTTTATAGCCCCCACATCAAACCTAGGGGGTCAGAGGGGGTCTATCCCTGACGCCTTATGGTCATTTCCCCCTTTGTTTTAGCCACCTCTTGTGTCTCGATTTTACCGAGACACAAGAAGGCGGCCGCTCCGGACTGTTTCGAATGTTTACAGACACCCGAGAGACAATCAGCTTTCCGTGCGCACCTCGCGTGGCGCGCCCGGAGCGCTCCCCGGGGCGCGTACCGGGGCGCTGCCATAGATATATATATTTTTTTGAACCTAAATTACTCAAAATCCACTGGAGCACATATCTTGAGACATAGCAAAGGCACATCGGGCTACCAGTCCCTACAATTTTGCCAAATTGGGTGGAAATCCATTCAGCCGTTCGGGCTAAAAGTGAAATCGACCGCCCTATGGAAATTAACATGGGGAAAACGCATTTTGGGACCCCCCTTTTTTCTCGGCCCCCGCTTGACGAATCCCCCCCAAACTTTCAGGGAAGGACCGGAACACTGCGAGGCCATTTTGAAGACATTTTCAGGCAGATTTGTCAACCGGCGCCAAAGTTATTCCAAATAGAATATTGAGATTTAACATTGAAAAAAATCCTAACTATAACTACCTACTGGCGACCGCCAGTAGGTAATATATATATATATATATATATATTCCATCCACAAAAAGTCACCTGCTACAGAAGGGCCCACAACAGGTAAGTATTTGCCAGTTCATTTATTGTGAGGTAGCATTTGTAAAAACTTCAGGAAAGTCAGCAGTTAAATCTTTTCCCAGCTCGACGCGTTTCATGATAAACATTTCTTCAGGAGCTCAGGGAAGTGGCAGTCATCAGAAACGGTGATTAGGCTTCAACTAAATACTTGTGATATCCCGCCTCAGTGGGCGTGGCCCCACTGGCCTTCTGGTTGTCGTAGTTTTCGCCTGTTTTACTACAGTGAGTCACCTTTTCCGTGCATTCATTTTCCTCATATTAAATCCAAGTGGAGTGTGACAAAGTCCTGGAGCTGTGCATTTGCTCTTAACTCCTCGCAATTCAGCACCTGCTCCTTCAACAATCACGCCATTTGACGCGACCTCAGGGGTGCCAGACCGGCACCAGGGCCTCCTTCCACGGCTCAGGGAAGCCGTAAATATTCCATCCACAAAAAGTCACCTGCTACAGAAGGGCCCACAACAGGTAGGTATTTGCCAGTTCATTTATTGTGAGGTAGCATTTGTAAAAACTTCAGGAAAGTCAGCAGTTAAATCTTTTCCCAGCTCGACGCGTTTCATGATAAACATTTCTTCAGGAGCTCAGGGAAGTGGCAGTCATCAGAAACGGTGATTAGGCTTCAACTGAATACTTGTGATATCCCGCCTCAGTGGGCGTGGCCCCACTGGCCTTCTGGTTGTCGTAGTTTTCGCCTGTTTTACTACAGTGAGTCACCATTTTTTCTGTGCATGCATTTTCCTCATATTAAATCCAAGTGGAGTGTGACAAAGTCCTGGAGCTGTGCATTTGCTCTTAACTCCTCGCAATTCAGCACCTGCTCCTTCAACAATCACGCCGTTTGACACGACCTCAGGGGTGCCAGACCGGCACCAGGGCCTCCTTCCACGGCTCAGGGAAGCCGTAAATATTCCATCCACAAAAAGTCACCTGCTACAGAAGGGCCCACAACAGGTAGGTATTTGCCAGTTCATTTATTGTGAGGTAGCATTTGTAAAAACTTCAGGAAAGTCAGCAGTTAAATCTTTTCCCAGCTCGACGCGTTTCATGATAAACATTTCTTCAGGAGCTCAGGGAAGCGGCAGTCATCAGAAACGGTGATTAGGCTTCAACTAAATACTTGTGATATCCCGCCTCAGTGGGCGTGGCCCCACTGGACTTCTGGTTGTCGTAGTTTTCGCCTGTTTTACTACAGTGAGTCACCTTTTCCGTGCATGCATTTTCCTCATATTAAATCCAAGTGGAGTGTGACAAAGTCCTGGAGCTGTGCATTTGCTCTTAACTCCTCGCAATTAAGCACCTGCTCCTTCAACAATCACGCCGTTTGACGCGACCTCAGGGGTGCCAGACCGGCACCAGGGCCTCCTTCCACAGCTCAGGGAAGCCGTAAATATTCCATCCACAAAAAGTCACCTGCTACAGAAGGGCCCACAACAGGTAGGTATTTGCCAGTTCATTTATTGTGAGGTAGCATTTGTAAAAACTTCAGGAAAGTCAGCAGTTAAATCTTTTCCCAGCTCGACGCGTTTCATGATAAACATTTCTTCAGGAGCTCAGGGAAGTGGCAGTCATCAGAAACGGTGATTAGGCTTCAACTAAATACTTGTGATATCCCGCCTCAGTGGGCGTGGCCCCACTGGCCTTCTGGTTGTCGTAGTTTTCGCCTGTTTTACTACAGTGAGTCACCTTTTCCGTGCATGCATTTTCCTCATATTAAATCCAAGTGGAGTGTGACAAAGTCCTCGAGCTGTGCATTTGCTCTTAACTCCTCGCAATTCAGCACCTGCTTCTTCAACAATCACGCCATTTGACGTGACCTCAGGGGTGCCAGACCGGCACCAGGGCCTCCTTCCACGGCTCAGGGAAGCCGTAAATATTCCATCCACCTCGCAATAAATGAACTGGCAAATACCTACCTGTTGTGGGCCCTTCTGTAGCAGGTGACTTTTTGTGGATGGAATATATATGTATATATATATATATATGTCAGCTTCACTTGCACCAGCCTGTCGCACTCCAAGGCGGGTGCCTGCCAGTCGGGGGTGCACCCGACAACAATGTCAGCTCCGACAATCCCTCCCCACAATCCTTGGGAATTCAGGAGGCAGCACTCCAAAGATAGATGCATAAAGATTTTAATCTCACAAGCGCTTTCGGCACTCGGCCTTCGTCAGGTATGAGACGCTGAGAATCAACAATAGATTGTATTTAAACTCCCGCGTTGCACGGGTAATAAACATAAAGGTAGGACTAACCTCAAAAGATAATTCAAACATAGAATGGCGGTCGCCATCTTGTAATGGTAATGGTTGCAATGTGTTATACATATATATATTCAATGAGCAATATCTCAGTATATTTCCACAAAATGCAACCCTGTCAACAAAATCATAACGCCCTGTATGGGCTACACCATGTAAGAGGTCCCTCTCTTCTCTTTATGCTATATCGCCCTGGATGGGCATGAATCCATAACGGTATCCACAACGTACACAACCCTAATGGAATTTAAATTGTTTACATGATAGAAGTTCATTCATCCTCTCATATATACACAGTAAATAAACATGAAGCAAAGTTACAGTCAATAGGAATCAAATCATCCCAGGTGCACAGCTAAGTCCTCATGCATGTTCAATCCGGCCGGCGTTTTACTTAGCAAATCGATTATATATCGGGATTCCAAACGCCTTAATTTCAGGAGTCTGTCGCCACCCCTTACATTCACCGGGACAGAGTCTAAGCAGAAAAATGTTAGCAATTCTCTGTTGCGAGCGTGCTCCTTGTCAAAATGTCTCGCAACCGGATAAGTTGCATCTGCATTCTGTATCGCTCTTTGGTGCTCCAGTATCCTCAATTTTACTGGATTAGTGGTACTGCCCACATACCTTCTGCCACAAGGACATGTTAGACAGTACACCACGTAAGGCGTAGAACATGTGAGGAATTTCAAAATTCTTTTAGGCTCTTTGACGCCTGGGATGCTGTATTGGGTTACTCGTTTGCTTCCCTTGCATGCCTTGCATCGTCCGCAGGGAAAGAAACCCTTCATAGGTTCAATTTTCGGTTTTGGTTTGAATTCATCATGGTGACTATGAACCAAATAGTCCTTCAATGCTCTTGCTTTTCTGAATGTTATCATAGGATAGGAGGGCAAATCATGTTTTAAGACATTGTCCGTCATCAAAATGTTCCAATGTTTCCGCAAGATGCGTTTGATGTCACAAGAGTTCCTCGAGTATGTGGTTATTAATCTGAATTGCCCATTCTGCGATTGTTTGTTCTTATCTTTGTCTTCCAACAATGTGCTCCTTTCAAGGGTTTCAACTTTACTTAATGCTTGCTGCAAAGTTCTAGCATTATACCCCCTTGCTTTAAACCTTTTTATACAATCGCTGGCGGCCTTTTTGAACTCATTGTCCTTAGTATTGTTCCTCCTTATCCTTAAAAGCTCACCATAGGGTATGCTGTGAACCAAGCTCTTGGGATGCCCGCTGGTGGCATATAGTGTTGAGTTACCAGCGGTGGCTTTACGATAGAGCTTGGTGTGCAGATTGCCTCCTTCAATGAAAACAGTCAAGTCTAGATAGTTCACTTCCTTTTGGCTGATTTCTCCTGTAAATTTCAAATTGTTCTCGTTAATATTGAGTACCTCCAGATATTCTTCAGCTAGCTCCACTGATCCTTCAATGATAATGAACAGGTCGTCTATGTAACGATACCAACATTTCACACTTATTTTTGAGATGTTTAAATCCAGTAACTCCGACCTTTTACTATCTACCCAAGATACATAAGGATCCGGTAAATCCACCTGGGAGGCCCATTGTTGCCTCTCAAGGCAGCCTAACTGAAAACCTATCTATCTATGTGGACTCTTTTCTCTCACCTCACGTTGTCAATTTGAAATCCTATCTGAAGGATACAAAACATTTTTTGAACTGTATTGAGAATATAGTTTGGTCAGAAGGGTATACTATGATGGTCATTGACATTGCTAGCCTGTATACGCGCATTGAGCATGAAGAAGGACTACAGGCCATTTCCTGGTTTCTTGGGAGTAGACCAGTGAAGTATTACGAGCATAATAAAATGTTAATGGAAATTTTAAGATTTAGCCTCATGAACAACATCTTCCTGTTTGGAACCAACCTCTATAGACAGCTTACAGGCGTGGCAATGGGCACTTGCTCTGCCCCAAGCTTCGCGAATTTATTCGTGGGGCACTGGGAAGAGCAGGTAGCTTGGTCCAATACCAACAAAAAATGGAATGAACTGGTGAAATGTTGGTATCGTTACATAGACGACCTGTTCATTATCATTGAAGGATCAGTGGAGCTAGCTGAAGAATATCTGGAGGTACTCAATATTAATGAGAACAATTTGAAATTTACAGGAGAAATCAGCCAAAAGGAAGTGAACTATCTAGACTTGACTGTTTTCATTGAAGGAGGCAATCTGCAAAGGGTTTAAAGCAAGGGGGTATAATGCTAGAACTTTGCAGCAAGCATTAAGTAAAGTTGAAACCCTTGAAAGGAGCACATTGTTGGAAGACAAAGATAAGAACAAACAATCGCAGAATGGGCAATTCAGATTAATAACCACATACTCGAGGAACTCTTGTGACATCAAACGCATCTTGCGGAAACATTGGAACATTTTGATGACGGACAATGTCTTAAAACATGATTTGCCCTCCTATCCTATGATAACATTCAGAAAAGCAAGAGCATTGAAGGACTATTTGGTTCATAGTCACCATGATGAATTCAAACCAAAACCGAAAATTGAACCTATGAAGGGTTTCTTTCCCTGCGGACGATGCAAGGCATGCAAGGGAAGCAAACGAGTAACCCAATACAGCATCCCAGGCGTCAAAGAGCCTAAAAGAATTTTGAAATTCCTCACATGTTCTACGCCTTACGTGGTGTACTGTCTAACATGTCCTTGTGGCAGAAGGTATGTGGGCAGTACCACTAATCCAGTAAAATTGAGGATACTGGAGCACCAAAGAGCGATACAGAATGCAGATGCAACTTATCCGGTTGCGAGACATTTTGACAAGGAGCACGCTCGCAACAGAGAATTGCTAACATTTTTCTGCTTAGACTCTGTCCCGGTGAATGTAAGGGGTGGCGACAGACTCCTGAAATTAAGGCGTTTGGAATCCCGATATATAATCGATTTGCTAAGTAAAACGCTGGCCGGATTGAACATGCATGAGGACTTAGCTGTGCACCTGGGATGATTTGATTCCTATTGACTGTAACTTTGCTTCATGTTTATTTACTGTGTATATATGAGAGGATGAATGAACTTCTATCATGTAAACAATTTAAATTCCATTAGGGTTGTGTACGTTGTGGATACCGTTATGGATTCATGCCCATCCAGGGCGATATAGCATAAAGAGAAGAGAGGGACCTCTTACATGGTGTAGCCCATACAGGGCGTTATGATTTTGTTGACAGGGTTGCATTTTGTGGAAATATACTGAGATATTGCTCATTGAATATATATATGTATAACACATTGCAACCATTACCATTACAAGATGGCGACCGCCATTCTATGTTTGAATTATCTTTTGAGGTTAGTCCTACCTTTATGTTTATTACCCGTGCAACGCGGGAGTTTAAATACAATCTATTGTTGATTCTCAGCGTCTCATACCTGACGAAGGCCGAGTGCCGAAAGCGCTTGTGAGATTAAAATCTTTATGCATCTATCTTTGGAGTGCTGCCTCCTGAATTCCCAAGGATTGTGGGGAGGGATTGTCGGAGCTGACATATATATATATATATATATATATATATATATATATATATATATATATATATATATATATATATATATATATATATATATATATATATATATATCCCAAAGCCCACTCCAACAGAATGTGCCCGACATATGCTGACTTCCCACCAGGATTTACTATGCAGAAAATATGGGTAAAGCACCGTCCAGGAAACGCCAGGCAGACGCGTTTCTAGCGAGTGTGTTAGCTTTCTTTAGTGCCGGTTCCTGTTTCCTCTCAGAGCCTCGCACCTGGGGATACTTGCAGTGTCCTGAGCAGTCTCTGGCCACGCTTTTAAAAGATAATTACTCCCCGCCTCCGCTCACAGCTGCAGTGCCTCCCTTGAAGGTGTTTAGACCAGGAGCATGCTGGTACACCGAGTCCAATGTGACAGCTCATGCAGTGAAAAGCCGCCAAACTCCCAGTGGCTTGTCTCGATGTCACCGCTTCCTTCCGATTCATCTAAAGGGTTATTTTCCACAGTACCTGGCGGGGCATCTGCAGACACGCTGCAGCCTCCTTCCCCGAAATAGTGTTTCACAGCCAAATACCATGAAACTACTCGGGGGTGAAACGCTTGTAGTTTTATACGAAGACCGAAGGTTGCTGCCTTTGCGCTTGACACCAGATCAGGAGGGCATGCCGGTTGACCAGTACACAGCAAACTTGTCTTTGATATTGAAACCAACGCCCACTCCAACAGAATGAGCCCGACATATGCTGACTTCCCACCAGGATTTATTATGCAGAAAATAAGGGTAAAGCACCGTCCAGGAAATGCCCGGAAGACCCGTTTCTAGCGAGTGTGTTAGCTTTCTTCAGTGCCGGTTCCTGTTTCCTCTCAGAGCCTCGCACCTGGGGATACTTGCAGTGTCCTGAGCAGTCTCTGGCCACGCTTTTAAAAGATAATTACTCTCCGCCTCCGCTCACAGCTGCAGTGCCTCCCGTGAAGGTGTTTAGACCAGGAGCATGCTGGTACACCGAGTCCAATGTGACAGCTCATGCAGTGAAAAGCCGCCAAACGCCCAGTGGCTTGTCTCGATGTCACCGCATCCTTCCGATTCATCCACAGGGTTATTTTCCACAGTACCTGGCGGGGCCCCTGCAGACGCGCTGCAGCCTCCTTCCCCGAAATAGTGTTTAACAGCCAAATACCACAAAACCACTGGGGGGGGGGGTGAAACGCTTGTAGTTTTATACGAAGACCGAAGGTTGCTGCCTTTGCGCTTGACACCAGATCAGGGGGACATGCCGGTTGACCAGTACACAGCAAACTTGTCTTTGATATTGAAACCAACGCCCACTCCAACAGAATGAGCCCGACATATGCTGACTTCCCACCAGGATTTATTATGCAGAAAATAAGGGTAAAGCACCGTCCAGGAAACGCCAGGCAGACGCGTTTCTAGCGAGTGTGTTAGCTTTCTTCAGTGCCGGTTCCTGTTTCCTCTCAGAGCCTCGCACCTGGGGATACTTGCAGTGTCCAGAGCAGTCTCTGGCCATGCTTTTAAAAGATAATTACTCCCGCCTCTACTCACAGCTGCAGTGCCTCCCTTGAAGGTGTTTAGACCAGGAGCATGCTGGTACACCGAGTCCAATGTGACAGCTCATGCACTGAAAAGCTGCCAAACGCCCAGTGGCTTGTCTCGATGTCACTGCATCCTTCCAATTAATCTACAGGGTTTTTTTCCACAGTGCCTGGCGGGGCCCCTGCAGACGCGCTACAGCCTCCTTCCCCGAAATAGTGTTTCACAGCCAAATACCACAAAACCACTCGGGGGGGGGGGAAACGCTTGTAGTTTTATACGAAGACCGAAGGTTGCTGCCTTTGCGCTTCACACCAGATCAGGAGGGCATGCCGGTTGACCAGTACACAGCAAACTGGTCTTTGATATGGAAAACAACACCCACTCCAACAGAATGAGCCCGACATATGCTGACTTCCCACCAGGATTTATTATGCAGAAAATAAGGGTAAAGCACCGTCCAGGAATTGCCAGGCAGACGCGTTTCTAGCGAGTGTGTTAGATTTCTTCAGTGCCGGTTCCTGTTTCCTCTCAGAGCCTTGCACCTGGGGATACTTGCAGTGTCCTGAGCAGTCTCTGGCCACGCTTTTAAAAGATAATTACTCCCCGCCTCCGCTCACAGCTGCAGTGCCTCTCTTGAAGGTGTTTAGACCAGGAGCATGCTGGTACACCGAGTCCAATGTGACAGCTCATGCAGTGAAAAGCCGCCAAACGCCCAGTGGCTTGTCTCGATGTCACCAAATCCTTCCGATTCATCCACAGGGTTATTTTCCACAGTACCTGGCGGGGCCCACGCAGACACGCTGCAGCCTCCTTCCCCGAAATAGTGTTTCACAGCCAAATACCACAAATCCACTCGGGGGGGGGGTGAAACGCTTGTAGTTTTATACGAAGACCAAAGGTTGCTGGCTTTGCGCTCCACACCGGATCAGGAGGCCATGCCGGTCGACCAGTACACAGCAAACTGGTCTTTGATATAGAAACCAACGCCCACTCCAACAGAATGTGCCCGACATATGCTGACTTCCCACCAGGATTTATTATGCAGAAAATAAGGGTAAAGCACCGTCCAGGAAACGCCAGGCAGACGAGTTTCTAGCAAGTGTGTTAGCTTTCTTCAGTGCCGGTTCCTGTTTCCTCTCAGAGCCTTGCACCTGGGGATACTTGCAGTGTCCTGAGCAGTCTCTGGCCATGCTTTTAAAAGATAGTTACTCCCCGCCTCCGCTCACAGCTGCAGTGCCTCCCGTGAAGGTGTTTAGAGCAGGAGCATGCTGGTACACCGAGTCCAATGTGACAGCTCATGCAGTGAAAAGCCGCCAAACGCCTAGTGGCTTGTCTCGATGTCACCGAATCCTTCCGATTCATCCACAGGGTTATTTTCCACAGTACCTGGCGGGGCCTCTGCAGACGCGCTGCAGCCTCCTTTCCCGAAATATTGTTTCACAGCCAAATACCACAAAACCTCTCGGGGGGGGTGAAACGCTTGTAGTTTTATACGAAGACCGAAGGTTGCTGTCTTTGCGCTTCACACCAGATCAGGAGGGTATGCCGGTTGACCAGTACACAGCAAACTGGTCTTTGATATAGACACCAACGCCCACTCCAACAGAATGAGCCCGACATATGCTGACTTCCCACCAGTATTTATTATGCAGAAAATAAGGGTAAAGCACCGCCCAGGAAATGCCAGGCAGACGCGTTTCTAGCGAGTGTGTTAGCTTTCTTCAGTGCCGGTTCCTGTTTCCTCTCAGAGCCTCCCACCTGGGGATACTTGCAGTGTCCTGAGCAGTCCCTGGCCCCACTTTTAAAAGATAATGACTCCCCGCCTCCGCACACATCTGCAGTGCCTTCCGTGAAGGTGTTTAGACCAGGAGCATGCTGGTACACAGAGTCCAATGTGACAGCTCATGCAGTGAAAAGCCGCCAAACGCCCAGTGGCTTGTCTCGATGTCACCGCATCCTTCCGATTCATCTACAGGGTTATTTTCCACAGTACCTGGCGGGGCATCTGCAGACGCGCTGCAGCCTCCTTCCCCGAAATAGTGTTTCACAGCCAAATACCACAAAACTACTCGGGGGTGAAACGCTTGTAGTTTTATATGAAGACCGAAGGTTGCTGCCTTTGCGCTTGACACCAGATCAGGAGGGCATGCCGGTTGACCAGTACACCGTTATAGTGAACAAAACGGTCCTTAGCTTAATTCAAGATCAACAAACCAATGCTGTATAGAAACACAATGGAAAACTATACGTGTTATAAAATTTCCAAACCCAGCCGGGAAAGGAGTTTATTTTATAAAGAAGCAATGTTCAATTCAGTAATACATTCGTAATCACAAGACACAAGCCTGTGTCGTACATGAAAAGAAGGAAACAGAAAGATAGCATAAGGGTGAAAGGGGTGTCTATCAGGCAAAGAGCGAGAGCAAGGACAGGGTACTGTTTATAGGTAAAAAATCAATCACAGTATCGCCTGGAGTGGAATATAAACAATCTTATTGATCAATGTTGTAAATATGAACCCACTCATGGGTGTCGACGTTTCGATCCCTATTGCTCAGTAAGATACATGGGATCATCATCAGGACATTTGTAATGAACAAGACATGCCTGATTGTAAAAGAAGCCTGTTCAGGAGAAAATGAAGAGAAAGAAATATATTTCAGACAATTTCAGAGTAGTTTGCAGACGCATGCTAACTATGTATCGAAAACGCAGTGTGTGACCAAGTGCATGGTGTATGTGACTTAATCAATCATCAAGCAACAACATTTTCAAGTTCCTCGGAATCGCAGTGGCGTGCGTGAGTGGCTGCGAGAATTAGCGTGAAATGACGTGATTGTGAACCATTCAAATTATGGCCTGCTGGGTATGGGAATTGTAACTAGGAAGTGTCAATGATAGCACAATGGCGTGGAGTGAGGGCGAGGGTGGCATTTAAATCGAGTGCGGTGGGCCGTGTGAACACCTCGGGGCCAAACTGCTAGGGACAGGATCAAGGTGGAATGCCCAAGTTTCAACAGTAGCACAAACCATGATTTCTTAAATAATGAGGTTACATGCGGACAACGTACCACGCAGAAGGATGACAAGGTGGTTTCTTCGGGGGTCCGGACGCAATAGGTAAAGTAGGATACTTAACCCGTATTGGTCGTTTCCAAACGCGGAAATGGCGCTGAAAACAGAGAGGTGCATTTAATAACGGGCTACGAGGGAGGCTATGTGACTCAGAGCAGCGGCGGTATAGCTTACCTTGAGGTGCTCAAATTGGCAAGCCCACCGGAGTTTCTTTTGAACAAAAGAAATAAACTAAAATAAAAATAATATGTGTAGGTATCATGGACCGTACACGTGGGATCCCTACAATGGGGATTTGGACGCTGTAAGGTAAAGAGTAAGGAGTGCATCAGTACCAGCCAACGGGCGGGTCATAGCCAAACAATTTGGACGCTCCACAATTACTTACTCAGTCCCGATGAGGACTCGTCTTCCCGTGGCTCCTCGGTCGATGCCGAATGCAAGTCAGTGGACTGCGAGAGCACGCCGAGATAGTAGCACGCCGCGCAGGTCACATGACCTGCAATACGGGTGCCAAGCCTTAGAGGCGGGCTGTCTACTGCGGGAGCCATTTTGTAATGGCTAAATACGGGGGCAGGGGCGCCAGTGAAGACAAAGTGATAGTGCCAAGGTGACTTTTAGAAACGGTGAAAGTTTAGTAAAAACACATTACACAACCAGTCAGTAATTTCGCTTCCAGGAGATCATAATTATTTATATTTACAGTTTGCCCTGTTGTCATGGAGTATTCATTGCGCAGCATCAAACCGGAGGGTTAGGCCATTACTGTCTTATCTCATGAATTCTTTGTTCACTGTTCAATCAGAGCAACGTAGTCCAGTCCTCACTTCGATTGAGCCCAGTCCGAATAGTATTGAATTGAATGATGGATTTCAATTCCTCACGATTTAGCAGCTGCTGTAGGTTACCGCCCCTCTGTGGTAGTTTGACGGATTTCAGGACTGTCCAATGGAGGTCGTCCGCTGTGTGCTTCATACTGGCATAGTGTTCAACAAGGGGTGCATTTGGAGTGCCACACCTAATGCGGCTTCGATGCTGACTTATTCTGGTCCTTATTTTTTGAGTGGTTTGGCCCACATACATTCGCGGGCACGGACATAGAATCGCATAAATCAAATTGTGACTATTACAGTTTGTGAAGTCTTTTAAATCAACTGTGATGTTATTGTGACTAAATGTGCACCCCTCAAGTGTCAGATTACAAACAATACAATGCCCACATTTCACATGACCCCTAATTGGGGGCAGGCCCCAGCTAGACTCAATTGTACCTGTCGAGGGTTGCGCAGGTAAGGCTGCTCGTACCAAATGGTCTTTTATATTTCTGCTTTTCTTGAAAGCAAACAGGGGTTTATCAAAGGCCAGTTGCCCTGCATTCAAGGTTGGCCAGTGACGTAGAATTGTTTTACGAATTTTATCAGAGATTGGGGAAAACGTTGTGACACAGGCAATCCTGCCTGCACTGGGCCTGGTTTTTGGCTGGAGGAGAACCTCTCTGGGGCAGTACCATGCACGTTTCGAGGCATTACGCACTAACCTGCTTGGATACCCTCTTGATTTAAGTTTTGAACAAAGTACACAGCAAACTTGTCTTTGATATTGAAACCAACGCCCACTCCAACAGAATGAGCCCGACATATGCTGACTTCCCACCAGGATTTATTATGCAGAAAATAAGGGTAAAGCACCGTCCAGGAAATGCCCGGCAGACGCGTTTCTAGCGAGTGTGTTAGCTTTCTTCAGTGCCGGTTCCTGTTTCCTCTCAGAGCCTTGCACCTGGGGATACTTGCAGTGTCCTGAGCAGTCTCTGGCCACGCTTTTAACAGATAATTACTCCCCGCCTCCGCTCACAGCTGCAGTGCCTCTCTTGAAGGTGTTTAGACCAGGAGCATGCTGGTACACTGAGTCCAATGTGACAGCTCATGCAGTGAAAAGCCGCCAAACGCCCAGTGGCTTGTCTCGATGTCACCAAATCCTTCTGATTCATCCACAGGGTTATTTTCCACAGTACCTGGCGGGGCGCACGCAGACACGCTGCAGCCTCCTTCCCCCGAAATAGTGTTTCACAGCCAAATACCACAAATCCACTCGGGGGGGGTGAAACGCTTGTAGTTTTATACGAAGACCGAAGGTTGCTGGCTTTGTGCTTCACACCAGATCAGGAGGCCATGCCGGTTGACCAGTACACAGCTAACTTGTCTTTGATATTGAAACCAACGCCCACTCCAACAGAATGAGCCCGACATATGCTGACTTCCCACCAGGATTTATTATGCAGAAAATAAGGGTAAAGCACCGTCCAGGAAATGCCCGGCAGACGCGTTTCTAGCGAGTGTGTTAGCTTTCTTCAGTGCCGGTTCCTGTTTCCTCTCAGAGCCTCGCACCTGGGGATACTTGCAGTGTCCTGAGCAGTCTCTGGCCACGCTTTTAAAAGATAATTACTCTCCGCCTCCGCTCACAGCTGCAGTGCCTCCCGTGAAGGTGTTTAGACCAGGAGCATGCTGGTACACCGAGTCCAATGTGACAGCTCATGCAGTGAAAAGCCGCCAATCGCCCAGTGGCTTGTCTCGATGTCACCGAATCCTTCCGATTCATCCACAGGGTTATTTTCCACAGTACCTGGCGGGCCCCCTGCAGACGCGCTGCAGCCTCCTTTCCCGAAATAGTGTTTCACAGCTAAATACCACAAAACCTCTCGGGGGTGAAATGCTTGGAGTTTTATACGAAGACCGAAGGTTGCTGCCTTTGCGCTTCACACCAGATCAGGAGGGTATGCCGGTTGACCAGTACACAGCAAACTGGTCTTTGATATAGAAACCAACGCCCACTCCAACAGAATGAGCCCGACATATGCTGACTTCCCACCAGGATTTATTATGCAGAAAATAAGGGTAAAGCACCGCCCAGGAATTGCCAGGCAGACGCGTTTCTAGCGAGTGTGTTAGCTTTCTTCAGTGCCGGTTCCTGTTTCCTCTCAGAGCCTCCCACCTGGGGATACTTGCAGTGTCCTGAGCAGTCCCTGGCCACGCTTTTAAAAGATAATTACTCTCCGCCTCCGCTCACAGCTGCAGTGCCTCCCGTGAAGGTGTTTAGACCAGGAGCATGCTGGTACACCGAGTCCAATGTGACAGCTCATGCAGTGAAAAGCCGCCAAACGCCCAGTGGCTTGTCTCGATGTCACTGCATCCTTCCGATTCATCCACAGGGTTATTTTCCACAGTACCTGGTGGGGCCCCTGCAGAGGCGCTGCAGCCTCCTTCCCCGAAATAGTGTTTCACAGCCAAATACCACAAAACCACTCGGGGGGGGGGGGTAAAACGCTTGTAGTTTTATACGAAGACTGAAGGTTGCTGCCTTTGCGCTTCACACCAGATCAGGAGGGCATGCCGGTTGACCAGTACACAGCAAACTGGTCTTTGATATAGAAACCAACGCCCACTCCAACAGAATGAGCCCGACATATGCTGACTTCCCACCAGGATTTATTATGCAAAAAATAAGGGTAAAGCACCGTCCAGGAAACGCCAGGCAGACGCGTTTCTAGCAAGTGTGCTAGCTTTCTTCAGTGCCAGTTCCTGTTTCCTCTCAGAGCCTTGCACCTGGGGATACTTGCAGTGTCCTGAGCAGTCTCTGGCCACGCTTTTAAAAGATAATTACTCCCCGCCTCCGCTCACAGCTGCAGTGCCTCCCGTGAAGGTGTTTAGACCAGGAGCATGCTGGTACACCGAGTCCAATTTGACAGCTCATGCAGTGAAAAGCTGCTAAATGCCCAGTGGCTTGTCTCGATGTCACCGCATCCTTCCGATTCATCCACAGGGTTATTTTCCACAGTACCTGGCGAGGCCCCAGCAGACGCACTGCAGCCTCCTTCCCTGAAATAGTGTTTCACAGCCAAATACCACAAAACCACTCGGGGGTGAAACGCTTGTAGTTTTATACGAAGACCGAAGGTTGCTGCCTTTGCGCTTGACACCAGATCAGGAGGGCATGCCGGTTGACCAGTACACAGCTAACTTGTCTTTGATATTGAAACCAACGCCCACTCCAACAGAATGAGCCCGACATATGCTGACTTCCCACCAGGATTTATTATGCAGAAAATAAGGGTAAAGCACCGTCCAGGAAATGCCCGGCAGACGCGTTTCTAGCGAGTGTGTTAGCTTTCTTCAGTGCCGGTTCCTGTTTCCTCTCAGAGCCTCGCACCTGGGGATACTTGCAGTGTCCTGAGCAGTCTCTGGCCACGCTTTTAAAAGATAATTACTCTCCGCCTCCGCTCACAGCTGCAGTGCCTCCCGTGAAGGTGTTTAGACCAGGAGCATGCTGGTACACCGAGTCCAATGTGACAGCTCATGCAGTGAAAAGCCGCCAAACCCCCAGTGGCTTGTCTCGATGTCACCGCATCCTTCCGATTCATCCACAGGGTTATTTTCCACAGTACCTGGCGGGGCCCCTGCAGACGCGCTGCAGCCTCCTTCCCCGAAATAGTGTTTCACAGCCAAATACCACAAAACCACTCGGGGGGAGTGAAACGCTTGTAGTTTTATACGAAGACCGAAGGTTGCTGCCTTTGCGCTTGACACCAGATCAGGAGGGCATGCCGGTTGACCAGTACACATCAAACTTGTCTTTGATATTGAAACCAACGCCCACTCCAACAGAATGAGCCCGACATATGCTGACTTCCCACCAGGATTTATTATGCAGAAAATAAGGGTAAAGCACCGTCCAGGAAACGCCAGGCAGACGCGTTTCTAGCAAGTGTGTAAGCTTTCTTCAGTGCCGGTTCCTGTTTCCTCCCAGAGCCTCGCACCTGGGGATACTTGCAGTGTCCTGAGCAGTCTCTGGCCATGCTTTTAAAAGATAATTACTCCCCGCCTCCACTCACAGCTGCAGTGCCTCCCTTGAAGGTGTTTAGACCAGGAGCATGCTGGTACACCGAGTCCAATGTGACAGCTCATGCAGTGAAAAGCTGCCAAACGCCCAGTGGCTTGTCTCGATGTCACTGCATCCTTCCGAATATTCCACAGGGTTATTTTCCACAGTACCTGGCGGGGCCCCTGCAGACGCGCTGCAGCCTCCTTCCCCGAAATAGTGTTTCGCAGCCAAATACCACAAAACCTCTCGGGGGGGGGGTAAAACGCTTGTAGTTTTATACAAAGACCGAAGGTTGCTGCCTTTGCGCTTCACACCAGATCAGGAGGGCATGCCGGTTGACCAGTACACAGCAAACTGGTCTTTGATATAGAAACCAACGCCCACTCCAACAGAATGAGCCTGACATATGCTGACTTCCCACCAGGATTTATTATGCAAAAAATAAGGGTAAAGCACCGTCCAGGAAACGCCAGGCAGACGCGTTTCTAGCAAGTGTGCTAGCTTTCTTCAGTGCCGGTTCCTGTTTCCTCTCAGAGCCTCGCACCTGGGGATACTTGCAGTGTCCTGAGCAGTCTCTGGCCACGCTTTTAAAAGATAATTACTCCCCGCCTCCGCTCACAGCTGCAGTGCCTCCCGTGAAGGTGTTTAGACCAGGAGCATGCTGGTACACCGAGTCCAATGTGACAGCTCATGCAGTGAAAAGCTGCTAAATGCCCAGTGGCTTGTCTCGATATCACTGCATCCTTCCGATTCATCCACAGGGTTATTTTCCACAGTACCTGGCGAGGCCCCAGCAGACGCACTGCAGCCTCCTTCCCTGAAATAGTGTTTCACAGCCAAATGCCACAAAACCACTCGGGGGTGAAACGCTTGTAGTTTTATACGAAGACCGAAGGTTGCTGCCTTTGCACTTCACACAAGTTCAAGAGGGCATGCCGGTTGACCAGTACACAGCAAACTGGTCTTTGATATAGAAACCAACGCCCACTCCAACAGAATGAGCCCGACATATGCTGACTTCCCACCAGGATTTATTATGCAGAAAATAAGGGTAAAGCACCGTCCAGGAAACGCCAGGCAGACGCGTTTCTAGCGAGTGTGTTAGCTTTCTTCAGTGCCAGTTCCTGTTTCCTCTCAGAGCCTTGCACCTTTGGATACTTGCAGTGTCCTGAGCAGTCTCTGGCCATGCTTTTAAAAGATAGTTACTCCCCGCCTCCGCTCACAGCTGCAGTGCCTCCCGTGAAGGTGTTTAGATCAGGAGCATGCTGGTACACCAAGTCCAATTTGACAGCTCATGCAGTGAAAAGCCGCCAAACGCCCAGTGGCTTGTCTCGATGTCACCGCATCCTTCCAATTCATCCACAGGGTTATTTTCCACGGTACCTGGCGGGGCCCCTGCAGATGCGCTGCAGCCTCCTTTCCCGAAATAGTGTTTCACAGCCAAATACCAAAAAACCACTCGAGGGGTGAAACACTTGTAGTTTTATACGAAGACCGAAGGTTGCTGCCTTTGCCCTTCACACCAGATCAGGAGGGTATGCCGGTTGACCAGTACACAGCAAACTGGTCTTTGATATAGAAACCAACGCCCACTCCAACAGAATGAGCCCGACATATGCTGACTTCCCACCAGGATTTATTATGCAGAAAATAAGGGTAAAGCACCGCCCAGGAAACGCCAGGCAGACGCGTTTCTAGCGAGCGTGTTAGCTTTCTTCAGTGCCAGTTCCTGTTTCCTCTCAGAGCCTTGCACCTGGGGATACTTGCAGTGTCCTGAGCAGTCTCTGGCCACGCTTTTAAAAGATAATTACTCCCCGCCTCCGCTCACAGCTGCAGTGCCTCCCGTGAAGGTGTTTAGACCAGGAGCATGCTGGTACACCGAGTCCAATTTGACAGCTCATGCAGTGAAAAGCTGCTAAATGCCCAGTGGCTTGTCTCGATGTCACCGCATCCTTCCGATTCATCCACAGGGTTATTTTCCACAGTACCTGGCGAGGCCCCAGCAGACGCACTGCAGCCTCCTTCCCTGAAATAGTGTTTCACAGCCAAATACCACAAAACCACTCGGGGGTGAAACGCTTGTAGTTTTATACGAAGACCGAAGGTTGCTGCCTTTGCGCTTCACACAAGATCAAGAGGGCATGCCGGTTGACCAGTACACAGCAAACTGGTCTTTGATATAGAAACCAACGCCCACTCCAACAGAATGAGCCCGACATATGCTGACTTCCCACCAGGATTTATTATGCAGAAAATAAGGGTAAAGCACCGTCCAGGAAACGCCAGGCAGACGCGTTTCTAGCGAGTGTGTTAGCTTTCTTCAGTGCCAGTTCCTGTTTCCTCTCAGAGCCTTGCACCTGGGGAAACTTGCAGTGTCCTGAGCAGTCTCTGGCCACGCTTTTAAAAGATAATTACTCACCCCCTCCGCTCACAGCTGCAGTGCCTCTCTTGAAGGTGTTTAGACCAGGAGTATGCTGGTACACCGAGTCCAATGTGACAGCTCATGCAGTGAAAAGCCGGCAAATGCCCAGTGGCTTATCTCGAAGTCACCAAATCCTTTTGATTCATCCACAGGGTTATTTTCCACAGTACCTGGCGGGGCCCACGCAGACACGCTGCAGCCTCCTTCCCCGAAATAGTGTTTCACAGCCAAATACCAAAAATTCACTCGGGGGGGTGAAACGCTTGTAGTTTTATACGAAGACCGAAGGTTGCTGGCTTTGCGCTTCACACCAGATCAGGAGGCCATGCCGGTTGACCAGTACACAGCAAACTGGTCTTTGATATAGAAACCAACGCCCACTCCAACAGAATGAGCCCGACATATGCTGACTTCCCACCAGGATTTATTATGCAGAAAATAAGGGTTAAGCGCCGTCCAGGAAACTCCAGGCAGACACCTTTCTAGCGAGTGTGTTAGCTTTCTTCAGTGCCGGTTCCTGTTTCCTCTCAGAGCCTCACACCTGGGGATACTTGCAGTGTCCTGAGCAGTCTCTGGCCACGCTTTTAAAAGATAATTACTCCCTGCCTCCGCTCACAGCTGCAGTGCCTCTCTTGAAGGTGTTTAGACCAGGAGCATGCTGGTACACCGAGTCCAATGTGACAGCTCATGCAGTGAAAAGCCGCCAAACGCCCAGTGGCTTGTCTCGATGTCACCAAATCCTTCTGATTCATCCACAGGGTTATTTTCCACAGTACCTGGCGGGGCCCACGCAGACACGCTGCAGCCTCCTTCCCCGAAATAGTGTTTCACAAACAAATACCACAAATCCACTCGGGGGGGGGGTGAAATGCTTGTAGCTTTATACGAAGACTGAAGGTTGCTGGCTTTGCGCTTCACACCAGATCAGGAGGCCATGCCGGTTGACCAGTACACAGCAAACTGGTCTTTGATATAGAAACCAACGCCCACTCCAACAGAATGAGCCCGACATATGCTGACTTCCCAACAGGATTTACTATGCAGAAAATAAGGGTAAAGCACCGTCCAGGAAATGCCAGGCAGACGCGTTTCTAGCGAGTGTGTTAGCTTTCTTCAGTGCCGGTTCCTGTTTCCTCTCAGAGCCTTGCACCTGGGGATACTTGCAGTGTCCTGAGCAGTGTCTGGCCATGCTTTTAAAAGATAGTTACTCCCCGCCTCCGCTCACAGCTGCAGTGCCTCCCGTGAAGATGTTTAGACCAGGAGCATGCTGGTACACCGAGTCCAATGTGACAGCTCATGCAGTGAAAAGCCACCAAACGCCCAGTGGCTTGTCTCGATGTCACCGCATCCTTCCGATTCATCCACAGGGTTATTTTCCACAGTACCTGGCGGGGCCCCTGCAGACGCACTGCAGCCTCCTTCCCCGAAATAGTGTTTCACAGCCAAATACCACAAAACCACTCGGGGTGAAACGCTTGTAGTTTTATATGAAGACCGAAGGTTACTGCCTTTGCGCTTCACACAAGATCAGGAGGGCATGCCGGTTGACCAGTACACAGCAAACTGGTCTTTGATATAGAAACCAACGCCCACTCCAACAGAATGAGCCCGACATATGCTGACTTCCCACCAGGATTTATTATGCAGAAAATAAGGGTTAAGCACCGTCCAGGAAACGCCAGGCAGACACGTTTCTAGCGAGTGTGTTAGCTTTCTTCAGTGCCGGTTCCTGTTTCCTCTCAGAGCCTTGCACCTGGGGATACTTGCAGTGTCCTGAGCAGTCTCTGGCGACGCTTTTAAAAGATAATTACTCACCCCCTCCGCTCACAGCTGCAGTGCCTCTCTTGAAGGTGTTTAGACCAGGGGCATGCTGGTACACCGAGTCCAATGTGACAGCTCATGCAGTGAAAAGCCGCCAAACGCCCAGTGGCTTGTCTCGATGTCACCAAATCCTTCTGATTCATCCACAGGGTTATTTTCCACACTACCTGGCGGGGCCCACGCAGACACGCTGCAGCCTCCTTCCCCGAAATAGTGTTTCACAGCCAAATACCAAAAATCCACTCGGGGGGGGTGAAACGCTTGTAGTTTTATACGAAGACCGAAGGTTGCTGGCTTTGCGCTTCACACCAGATCAGGAGGCCATGCCGGTTGACCAGTACACAGCAAACTGGTCTTTGATATAGAAAGCAACGCCCACTCCAACAGAATGAGCCCGACATATGCTGACTTCCCACCAGGATTTATTATGCATAAAATAAGGGTTAAGCACCGTCCAGGAAACGCCAGGCAGACAGGTTTCTAGCGAGTGTGTTAGCTTTCTTCAGTGCCGGTTCCTGTTTCCTCTCAGAGCCTCGCACCTGGGGATACTTGCAGTGTCCTGAGCAGTCTCTGGCCACGCTTTTAAAAGATAATTACTCCCCGCCTCCGCTCACAGCTGCAGTGCCTCTCTTGAAGGTGTTTAGACCAGGAGCATGCTGGTACACCGAGTCCAATGTGACAGCTCATGCAGTGAAAAGCCGCCAAACGCCCAGTGGCTTGTCTCGATGTCACCAAATCCTTCTGATTCATCCACAGGGGTATTTTCCACAGTACCTGGCGGGGCCCACGCAGACACGCTGCAGCCTCCTTCCCCGAAATAGTGTTTCACAGCCAAATACCACAAATCCACTCGGGGGGGTGAAATGCTTGTAGTTTTATACGAAGACCGAAGGTTGCTGGCTTTGCGCTTCACACCAGATCAGGAGGCCATGCCGGTTGACAAGTACACAGCAAACTGGTCTTTGATATAGAAACCAACGCCCACTCCAACAGAATGAGCCCGACATATGCTGACTTCCCAACAGGATTTACTATGCAGAAAATAAGGGTAAAGCACCGTCCAGGAAATGCCAGGCAGACGCGTTTCTAGCGAGTGTGTTAGCTTTCTTCACTGCCGGTTCCTGTTTCCTCTCAGAGCCTTGCACCTTGGGATACTTGCAGTGTCCTGAGCAGTCTCTGGCCATGCTTTTAAAAGATAGTTACTCCCCGCCTCCGCTCACAGCTGCAGTGCCTCCCGTGAAGGTGTTTAGACCAGGAGCATGCTGGTACACCGAGTCCAATGTGACAGCTCATGCTGTGAAAAGCCGCCAAACGCCCAGTGGCTTGTCTCGATGTCACCGCATCCTTCCGATTCATCCACAGGGTTATTTTCCACAGTACCTGGCGAGGCCCCTGCAGACGCGCTGCAGCCTCCTTCCCCGAAATAGTGTTTCACAGCCAAATACCACAAAACTACTCGGGGGGGTGACACGCTTGTAGTTTTATACGAAGACCGAAGGTTGCTGCCTTTGTGCTTCACACCAGATCAGGAGGGCATGCCGGTTGACCAGTACACAGCAAACTGGTCTTTGATATAGAAACCAACGCCCACTCCAACAGAATGAGCCCGACATATGCTGACTTCCCACCAGGATTTATTATGCAGAAAATAAGGGTAAAGCACCGTCCAGGAAACGCCAGGCAGACGCGTTTCTAGCGAGTGTGTTAGCCTTCTTCAGTGCCAGTTCCTGTTTCCTCTCAGAGCCTTGCACCTTTGGATACTTGCAGTGTCCTGAGCAGTCTCTGGCCATGCTTTTAAAAGATAGTTACTCCCCGCCTCCGCTCACAGCTGCAGTGCCTCCCGTGAAGGTGTTTAGACCAGGAGCATGCTGGTACACCAAGTCCAATTTGACAGCTCATGCAGTGAAAAGCCGCCAAACGCCCAGTGGCTTGTCTCGATGTCACCGCATCCTTCCAATTCATCCACAGGGTTATTTTCCACAGTACCTGGCGGGGCCCCTGCAGACGCGCTGCAGCCTCCTTTCCCGAAATAGTGTTTCACAGCCAAATACCAAAAAACCACTCGAGGGGTGAAACACTTGTAGTTTTATACGAAGACCGAAGGTTGCTGCCTTTGCCCTTCACACCAGATCAGGAGGGTATGCCGGTTGACCAGTACACAGCAAACTGGTCTTTGATATAGAAACCAACGCCCACTCCAACAGAATGAGCCCGACATATGCTGACTTCCCACCAGGATTTATTATGCAGAAAATAAGGGTAAAGCACCGCCCAGGAAACGCCAGGCAGACGCGTTTCTAGCGAGCGTGTTAGCTTTCTTCAGTGCCAGTTCCTGTTTCCTCTCAGAGCCTTGCACCTGGGGATACTTGCAGTGTCCTGAGCAGTCTCTGGCCACGCTTTTAAAAGATAATTACTCCCCGCCTCCGCTCACAGCTGCAGTGCCTCCCCTGAAGGTGTTTAGACCAGGAGCATGCTGGTACACCGAGTCCAATGTGACAGCTCATGCAGTGAAAAGCTGCTAAATGCCCAGTGGCTTGTCTCGATGTCACTGCATCCTTCCGATTCATCCACAGGGTTATTTTCCACACTACCTGGCGAGGCCCCAGCAGACGCACTGCAGCCTCCTTCCCTGAAATAGTGTTTCACAGCCAAATGCCACAAAACCACTCGGGGGTGAAACGCTTGT
The DNA here is from genome assembly GCF_964263255.1 of Lissotriton vulgaris. Taxonomy (NCBI): domain Eukaryota; kingdom Metazoa; phylum Chordata; class Amphibia; order Caudata; family Salamandridae; genus Lissotriton; species Lissotriton vulgaris. The sequence goes on from NC_141685.1 coordinate 1,225,251,733, forward strand.
AGTTTTATACGAAGACCGAAGGTTGCTGCCTTTGCGCTTCACACAAGATCAAGAGGGCATGCCGGTTGACCAGTACACAGCAAACTGGTCTTTGATATAGAAACCAACGCCCACTCCAACAGAATGAGCCCGACATATGCTGACTTCCCACCAGGATTTATTATGCAGAAAATAAGGGTAAAGCACCGTCCAGGAAACGCCAGGCAGACGCGTTTCTAGCGAGTGTGTTAGCTTTCTTCAGTGCCAGTTCCTGTTTCCTCTCAGAGCCTTGCACCTGGGGATACTTGCAGTGTCCTGAGCAGTCTCTGGCCACGCTTTTAAAAGATAATTACTCACCCCCTCCGCTCACAGCTGCAGTGCCTCTCTTGAAGGTGTTTAGACCAGGAGTATGCTGGTACACCGAGTCCAATGTGACAGCTCATGCAGTGAAAAGCCGCCAAATGCCCAGTGGCTTATCTCGAAGTCACCAAATCCTTTTGATTCATCCACAGGGTTATTTTCCACAGTACCTGGCGGGGCCCACGCAGACACGCTGCAGCCTCCTTCCCCGAAATAGTGTTTTACAGCCAAATACCAAAAATCCACTCGGGGGGGTGAAACGCTTGTAGTTTTATACGAAGACCGAAGGTTGCTGGCTTTGCGCTTCACACCAGATCAGGAGGCCATGCCGGTTGACCAGTACACAGCAAACTGGTCTTTGATATAGAAACCAACGCCCACTCCAACAGAATGAGCCCGACATATGCTGACTTCCCACCAGGATTTATTATGCAGAAAATAAGGGTTAAGCGCCGTCCAGGAAACTCCAGGCAGACACGTTTCTAGCGAGTGTGTTAGCTTTCTTCAGTGCCGGTTCCTGTTTCCTCTCAGAGCCTCGCACCTGGGGATACTTGCAGTGTCCTGAGTAGTCTCTGGCCACGCTTTTAAAAGATAATTACTCCCTGCCTCCGCTCACAGCTGCAGTGCCTCTCTTGAAGGTGTTTAGACCAGGAGCATGCTGGTACACCGAGTCCAATGTGACAGCTCATGCAGTGAAAAGCCGCCAAACGCCCAGTGGCTTGTCTCGATGTCACCAAATCCTTCTGATTCATCCACAGGGTTATTTTCCACAGTACCTGGCGGGGCCCACGCAGACACGCTGCAGCCTCCTTCCCCGAAATAGTGTTTCACAGCCAAATACCACAAATCCACTCGGGGGGGTGAAATGCTTGTAGCTTTATACGAAGACTGAAGGTTGCTGGCTTTGCGCTTCACACCAGATCAGGAGGCCATGCCGGTTGACCAGTACACAGCAAACTGGTCTTTGATATAGAAACCAACGCCCACTCCAACAGAATGAGCCCGACATATGCTGACTTCCCAACAGGATTTACTATGCAGAAAATAAGGGTAAAGCACCGTCCAGGAAATGCCAGGCAGACGCGTTTCTAGCGAGTGTGTTAGCTTTCTTCAGTGCCGGTTCCTGTTTCCTCTCAGAGCCTTGCACCTGGGGATACTTGCAGTGTCCTGAGCAGTGTCTGGCCATGCTTTTAAAAGATAGTTACTCCCCGCCTCCGCTCACAGCTGCAGTGCCTCCCGTGAAGATGTTTAGACCAGGAGCATGCTGGTACACCGAGTCCAATGTGACAGCTCATGCAGTGAAAAGCCACCAAACGCCCAGTGGCTTGTCTCGATGTCACCGCATCCTTCCGATTCATCCACAGGGTTATTTTCCACAGTACCTGGCGGGGCCCCTGCAGACGCACTGCAGCCTCCTTCCCCGAAATAGTGTTTCACAGCCAAATACCACAAAACCACTCGGGGTGAAACGCTTGTAGTTTTATATGAAGACCGAAGGTTACTGCCTTTGCGCTTCACACAAGATCAGGAGGGCATGCCGGTTGACCAGTACACAGCAAACTGGTCTTTGATATAGAAACCAACGCCCACTCCAACAGAATGAGCCCGACATATGCTGACTTCCCACCAGGATTTATTATGCAGAAAATAAGGGTTAAGCACCGTCCAGGAAACGCCAGGCAGACACGTTTCTAGTGAGTGTGTTAGCTTTCTTCAGTGCCGGTTCCTGTTTCCTCTCAGAGCCTTGCACCTGGGGATACTTGCAGTGTCCTGAGCAGTCTCTGGCGACGCTTTTAAAAGATAATTACTCACCCCCTCCGCTCACAGCTGCAGTGCCTCTCTTGAAGGTGTTTAGACCAGGGGCATGCTGGTACACCGAGTCCAATGTGACAGCTCATGCAGTGAAAAGCCGCCAAACGCCCAGTGGCTTGTCTCGATGTCACCAAATCCTTCTGATTCATCCACAGGGTTATTTTCCACAGTACCTGGCGGGGCCCACGCAGACACGCTGCAGCCTCCTTCCCCGAAATAGTGTTTCACAGCCAAATACCAAAAATCCACTCGGGGGGGGGGGGTGAAACGCTTGTAGTTTTATACGAAGACCGAAGGTTGCTGGCTTTGCGCTTCACACCAGATCAGGAGGCCATGCCGGTTGACCAGTACACAGCAAACTGGTCTTTGATATAGAAAGCAACGCCCACTCCAACAGAATGAGCCCGACATATGCTGACTTCCCACCAGGATTTATTATGCATAAAATAAGGGTTAAGCACCGTCCAGGAAACGCCAGGCAGACAGGTTTCTAGCGAGTGTGTTAGCTTTCTTCAGTGCCGGTTCCTGTTTCCTCTCAGAGCCTCCCACCTGGGGATACTTGCAGTGTCCTGAGCAGTCCCTGGCCCCACTTTTAAAAGATAATGACTCCCCGCCTCCGCTCACATCTGCAGTGCCTCCCGTGAAGGTGTTTAGACCAGGAGCATGCTGGTACACAGAGTCCAATGTGACAGCTCATGCAGTGAAAAGCCGCCAAACGCCCAGTGGCTTGTCTCGACGTCACCGCATCCTTCCGATTCATCTACAGGGTTATTTTCCACAGTACCTGGCGGGGCATCTGCAGACGCGCTGCAGCCTCCTTCCCCGAAATAGTGTTTCACAGCCAAATACCACAAAACTACTCGGGGGTGAAACGCTTGTAGTTTTATATGAAGACCGAAGGTTGCTGCCTTTGCGCTTGACACCAGATCAGGAGGGCATGCAGGTTGACCAGTACACAGCAAACTTGTCTTTGATATTGAAACCAACGCCCACTCCAACAGAATGAGCCCGACATATGCTGACTTCCCACCAGGATTTATTATGCAGAAAATAAGGGTAAAGCACCGTCCAGGAAATGCCCGGCAGACGCGTTTCTAGCGAGTGTGTTAGCTTTCTTCAGTGCCGGTTCCTGTTTCCTCTCAGAGCCTTGCACCTGGGGATACTTGCAGTGTCCTGAGCAGTCTCTGGCCACGCTTTTAACAGATAATTACTCCCCGCCTCCGCTCACAGCTGCAGTGCCTCTCTTGAAGGTGTTTAGACCAGGAGCATGCTGGTACACTGAGTCCAATGTGACAGCTCATGCAGTGAAAAGCCGCCAAACGCCCAGTGGCTTGTCTCGATGTCACCAAATCCTTCTGATTCATCCACAGGGTTATTTTCCACAGTACCTGGCGGGGCGCACGCAGACACGCTGCAGCCTCCTTCCCCCGAAATAGTGTTTCACAGCCAAATACCACAAATCCACTCGGGGGGGGGTGAAACGCTTGTAGTTTTATACGAAGACCAAAGGTTGCTGGCTTTGTGCTTCACACCAGATCAGGAGGCCATGCCGGTTGACCAGTACACAGCTAACTTGTCTTTGATATTGAAACCAACGCCCACTCCAACAGAATGAGCCCGACATATGCTGACTTCCCACCAGGATTTATTATGCAGAAAATAAGGGTAAAGCACCGTCCAGGAAATGCCCGGCAGACGCGTTTCTAGCGAGTGTGTTAGCTTTCTTCAGTGCCGGTTCCTGTTTCCTCTCAGAGCCTCACACCTGGGGATACTTGCAGTGTCCTGAGCAGTCTCTGGCCACGCTTTTAAAAGATAATTACTCTCCGCCTCCGCTCACAGCTGCAGTGCCTCCCGTGAAGGTGTTTAGACCAGGAGCATGCTGGTACACCGAGTCCAATGTGACAGCTCATGCAGTGAAAAGCCGCCAATCGCCCAGTGGCTTGTCTCGATGTCACCGAATCCTTCCGATTCATCCACAGGGTTATTTTCCACAGTACCTGGCGGGCCCCCTGCAGACGCGCTGCAGCCTCCTTTCCCGAAATAGTGTTTCACAGCTAAATACCACAAAACCTCTCGGGGGTGAAATGCTTGTAGTTTTATACGAAGACCGAAGGTTGCTGCCTTTGCGCTTCACACCAGATCAGGAGGGTATGCCGGTTGACCAGTACACAGCAAACTGGTCTTTGATATAGAAACCAACGCCCACTCCAACAGAATGAGCCCGACATATGCTGACTTCCCACCAGGATTTATTATGCAGAAAATAAGGGTAAAGCACCGCCCAGGAAATGCCAGGCAGACGCGTTTCTAGCGAGTGTGTTAGCTTTCTTCAGTGCCGGTTCCTGTTTCCTCTCAGAGCCTCCCACCTGGGGATACTTGCAGTGTCCTGAGCAGTCCCTGGCCACGCTTTTAAAAGATAATTACTCTCCGCCTCCGCTCACAGCTGCAGTGCCTCCCGTGAAGGTGTTTAGACCAGGAGCATGCTGGTACACCGAGTCCAATGTGACAGCTCATGCAGTGAAAAGCCGCCAAACGCCCAGTGGCTTGTCTTGATGTCACTGCATCCTTCCGATTCATCCACAGGGTTATTTTCCACAGTACCTGGCGGGGCCCCTGCAGAGGCGCTGCAGCCTCCTTCCCCGAAATAGTGTTTCACAGCCAAATACCACAAAACCACTCGGGGGGGGGGGGTAAAACGCTTGTAGTTTTATACGAAGACTGAAGGTTGCTGCCTTTGCGCTTCACACCAGATCAGGAGGGCATGCCGGTTGACCAGTACACAGCAAACTGGTCTTTGATATAGAAACCAACGCCCACTCCAACAGAATGAGCCTGACATATGCTGACTTCCCACCAGGATTTATTATGCAAAAAATAAGGGTAAAGCACCGTCCAGGAAACGCCAGGCAGACGCGTTTCTAGCAAGTGTGCTAGCTTTCTTCAGTGCCAGTTCCTGTTTCCTCTCAGAGCCTTGCACCTGGGGATACTTGCAGTGTCCTGAGCAGTCTCTGGCCACGCTTTTAAAAGATAATTACTCCCAGCCTCCGCTCACAGCTGCAGTGCCTCCCGTGAAGGTGTTTAGACCAGGAGCATGCTGGTACACCGAGTCCAATTTGACAGCTCATGCAGTGAAAAGCTGCTAAATGCCCAGTGGCTTGTCTCGATGTCACCGCATCCTTCCGATTCATCCACAGGGTTATTTTCCACAGTACCTGGCGAGGCCCCAGCAGACGCACTGCAGCCTCCTTCCCTGAAATAGTGTTTCACAGCCAAATACCACAAAACCACTCGGGGGTGAAACGCTTGTAGTTTTATACGAAGACCGAAGGTTGCTGCCTTTGCGCTTGACACCAGATCAGGAGGGCATGCCGGTTGACCAGTACACAGCTAACTTGTCTTTGATATTGAAACCAACGCCCACTCCAACAGAATGAGCCCGACATATGCTGACTTCCCACCAGGATTTATTATGCAGAAAATAAGGGTTAAGCACCGTCCAGGAAACGCCAGGCAGACACGTTTCTAGTGAGTGTGTTAGCTTTCTTCAGTGCCGGTTCCTGTTTCCTCTCAGAGCCTTGCACCTGGGGATACTTGCAGTGTCCTGAGCAGTCTCTGGCGACGCTTTTAAAAGATAATTACTCACCCCCTCCGCTCACAGCTGCAGTGCCTCTCTTGAAGGTGTTTAGACCAGGGGCATGCTGGTACACCGAGTCCAATGTGACAGCTCATGCAGTGAAAAGCCGCCAAACGCCCAGTGGCTTGTCTCGATGTCACCAAATCCTTCTGATTCATCCACAGGGTTATTTTCCACAGTACCTGGCGGGGCCCACGCAGACACGCTGCAGCCTCCTTCCCCGAAATAGTGTTTCACAGCCAAATACCAAAAATCCACTCGGGGGGGGGGGTGAAACGCTTGTAGTTTTATACGAAGACCGAAGGTTGCTGGCTTTGCGCTTCACACCAGATCAGGAGGCCATGCCGGTTGACCAGTACACAGCAAACTGGTCTTTGATATAGAAAGCAACGCCCACTCCAACAGAATGAGCCCGACATATGCTGACTTCCCACCAGGATTTATTATGCATAAAATAAGGGTTAAGCACCGTCCAGGAAACGCCAGGCAGACAGGTTTCTAGCGAGTGTGTTAGCTTTCTTCAGTGCCGGTTCCTGTTTCCTCTCAGAGCCTCCCACCTGGGGATACTTGCAGTGTCCTGAGCAGTCCCTGGCCCCACTTTTAAAAGATAATGACTCCCCGCCTCCGCTCACATCTGCAGTGCCTCCCGTGAAGGTGTTTAGACCAGGAGCATGCTGGTACACAGAGTCCAATGTGACAGCTCATGCAGTGAAAAGCCGCCAAACGCCCAGTGGCTTGTCTCGACGTCACCGCATCCTTCCGATTCATCTACAGGGTTATTTTCCACAGTACCTGGCGGGGCATCTGCAGACGCGCTGCAGCCTCCTTCCCCGAAATAGTGTTTCACAGCCAAATACCACAAAACTACTCGGGGGTGAAACGCTTGTAGTTTTATATGAAGACCGAAGGTTGCTGCCTTTGCGCTTGACACCAGATCAGGAGGGCATGCAGGTTGACCAGTACACAGCAAACTTGTCTTTGATATTGAAACCAACGCCCACTCCAACAGAATGAGCCCGACATATGCTGACTTCCCACCAGGATTTATTATGCAGAAAATAAGGGTAAAGCACCGTCCAGGAAATGCCCGGCAGACGCGTTTCTAGCGAGTGTGTTAGCTTTCTTCAGTGCCGGTTCCTGTTTCCTCTCAGAGCCTTGCACCTGGGGATACTTGCAGTGTCCTGAGCAGTCTCTGGCCACGCTTTTAACAGATAATTACTCCCCGCCTCCGCTCACAGCTGCAGTGCCTCTCTTGAAGGTGTTTAGACCAGGAGCATGCTGGTACACTGAGTCCAATGTGACAGCTCATGCAGTGAAAAGCCGCCAAACGCCCAGTGGCTTGTCTCGATGTCACCAAATCCTTCTGATTCATCCACAGGGTTATTTTCCACAGTACCTGGCGGGGCGCACGCAGACACGCTGCAGCCTCCTTCCCCCGAAATAGTGTTTCACAGCCAAATACCACAAATCCACTCGGGGGGGGGTGAAACGCTTGTAGTTTTATACGAAGACCAAAGGTTGCTGGCTTTGTGCTTCACACCAGATCAGGAGGCCATGCCGGTTGACCAGTACACAGCTAACTTGTCTTTGATATTGAAACCAACGCCCACTCCAACAGAATGAGCCCGACATATGCTGACTTCCCACCAGGATTTATTATGCAGAAAATAAGGGTAAAGCACCGTCCAGGAAATGCCCGGCAGACGCGTTTCTAGCGAGTGTGTTAGCTTTCTTCAGTGCCGGTTCCTGTTTCCTCTCAGAGCCTCACACCTGGGGATACTTGCAGTGTCCTGAGCAGTCTCTGGCCACGCTTTTAAAAGATAATTACTCTCCGCCTCCGCTCACAGCTGCAGTGCCTCCCGTGAAGGTGTTTAGACCAGGAGCATGCTGGTACACCGAGTCCAATGTGACAGCTCATGCAGTGAAAAGCCGCCAATCGCCCAGTGGCTTGTCTCGATGTCACCGAATCCTTCCGATTCATCCACAGGGTTATTTTCCACAGTACCTGGCGGGCCCCCTGCAGACGCGCTGCAGCCTCCTTTCCCGAAATAGTGTTTCACAGCTAAATACCACAAAACCTCTCGGGGGTGAAATGCTTGTAGTTTTATACGAAGACCGAAGGTTGCTGCCTTTGCGCTTCACACCAGATCAGGAGGGTATGCCGGTTGACCAGTACACAGCAAACTGGTCTTTGATATAGAAACCAACGCCCACTCCAACAGAATGAGCCCGACATATGCTGACTTCCCACCAGGATTTATTATGCAGAAAATAAGGGTAAAGCACCGCCCAGGAAATGCCAGGCAGACGCGTTTCTAGCGAGTGTGTTAGCTTTCTTCAGTGCCGGTTCCTGTTTCCTCTCAGAGCCTCCCACCTGGGGATACTTGCAGTGTCCTGAGCAGTCCCTGGCCACGCTTTTAAAAGATAATTACTCTCCGCCTCCGCTCACAGCTGCAGTGCCTCCCGTGAAGGTGTTTAGACCAGGAGCATGCTGGTACACCGAGTCCAATGTGACAGCTCATGCAGTGAAAAGCCGCCAAACGCCCAGTGGCTTGTCTTGATGTCACTGCATCCTTCCGATTCATCCACAGGGTTATTTTCCACAGTACCTGGCGGGGCCCCTGCAGAGGCGCTGCAGCCTCCTTCCCCGAAATAGTGTTTCACAGCCAAATACCACAAAACCACTCGGGGGGGGGGGGTAAAACGCTTGTAGTTTTATACGAAGACTGAAGGTTGCTGCCTTTGCGCTTCACACCAGATCAGGAGGGCATGCCGGTTGACCAGTACACAGCAAACTGGTCTTTGATATAGAAACCAACGCCCACTCCAACAGAATGAGCCTGACATATGCTGACTTCCCACCAGGATTTATTATGCAAAAAATAAGGGTAAAGCACCGTCCAGGAAACGCCAGGCAGACGCGTTTCTAGCAAGTGTGCTAGCTTTCTTCAGTGCCAGTTCCTGTTTCCTCTCAGAGCCTTGCACCTGGGGATACTTGCAGTGTCCTGAGCAGTCTCTGGCCACGCTTTTAAAAGATAATTACTCCCAGCCTCCGCTCACAGCTGCAGTGCCTCCCGTGAAGGTGTTTAGACCAGGAGCATGCTGGTACACCGAGTCCAATTTGACAGCTCATGCAGTGAAAAGCTGCTAAATGCCCAGTGGCTTGTCTCGATGTCACCGCATCCTTCCGATTCATCCACAGGGTTATTTTCCACAGTACCTGGCGAGGCCCCAGCAGACGCACTGCAGCCTCCTTCCCTGAAATAGTGTTTCACAGCCAAATACCACAAAACCACTCGGGGGTGAAACGCTTGTAGTTTTATACGAAGACCGAAGGTTGCTGCCTTTGCGCTTGACACCAGATCAGGAGGGCATGCCGGTTGACCAGTACACAGCTAACTTGTCTTTGATATTGAAACCAACGCCCACTCCAACAGAATGAGCCCGACATATGCTGACTTCCCACCAGGATTTATTATGCAGAAAATAAGGGTTAAGCACCGTCCAGGAAACGCCAGGCAGACACGTTTCTAGTGAGTGTGTTAGCTTTCTTCAGTGCCGGTTCCTGTTTCCTCTCAGAGCCTTGCACCTGGGGATACTTGCAGTGTCCTGAGCAGTCTCTGGCGACGCTTTTAAAAGATAATTACTCACCCCCTCCGCTCACAGCTGCAGTGCCTCTCTTGAAGGTGTTTAGACCAGGGGCATGCTGGTACACCGAGTCCAATGTGACAGCTCATGCAGTGAAAAGCCGCCAAACGCCCAGTGGCTTGTCTCGATGTCACCAAATCCTTCTGATTCATCCACAGGGTTATTTTCCACAGTACCTGGCGGGGCCCACGCAGACACGCTGCAGCCTCCTTCCCCGAAATAGTGTTTCACAGCCAAATACCAAAAATCCACTCGGGGGGGGGGGGTGAAACGCTTGTAGTTTTATACGAAGACCGAAGGTTGCTGGCTTTGCGCTTCACACCAGATCAGGAGGCCATGCCGGTTGACCAGTACACAGCAAACTGGTCTTTGATATAGAAAGCAACGCCCACTCCAACAGAATGAGCCCGACATATGCTGACTTCCCACCAGGATTTATTATGCAGAAAATAAGGGTAAAGCACCGTCCAGGAAACGCCAGGCAGACGCGTTTCTAGCAAGTGTGTAAGCTTTCTTCAGTGCCGGTTCCTGTTTCCTCTCAGAGCCTCGCACCTGGGGATACTTGCCGTGTCCTGATCAGTCTCTGGCCACGCTTTTAAAAGATAATTACTCTCCGCCTCCGCTCACAGCTGCAGTGCCTCCCGTGAAGGTGTTTAGACCAGGAGCATGCTGGTACACCGAGTCCAATGTGACAGCTCATGCAGTGAAAAGCCGCCAAACCCCCAGTGGCTTGTCTCGATGTCACCGCATCCTTCCGATTCATCCACAGGGTTATTTTCCACAGTACCTGGCGGGGCCCCTGCAGACGCGCTGCAGCCTCCTTCCCCGAAATAGTGTTTCACAGCCAAATACCACAAAACCACTCGGGGGGGGGGGTGAAACGCTTGTAGTTTTATACGAAGACCGAAGGTTGCTGCCTTTGCGCTTGACACCAGATCAGGAGGGCATGCCGGTTGACCAGTACACATCAAACTTGTCTTTGATATTGAAACCAACGCCCACTCCAACAGAATGAGCCCGACATATGCTGACTTCCCACCAGGATTTATTATGCAGAAAATAAGGGTAAAGCACCGTCCAGGAAACGCCAGGCAGACGCGTTTCTAGCAAGTGTGTAAGCTTTCTTCAGTGCCGGTTCCTGTTTCCTCTCAGAGCCTCGCACCTGGGGATACTTGCAGTGTCCTGAGCAGTCTCTGGCCATGCTTTTAAAAGATAATTACTCCCCGCCTCCACTCACAGCTGCAGTGCCTCCCTTGAAGGTGTTTAGACCAGGAGCATGCTGGTACACCGAGTCCAATGTGACAGCTCATGCAGTGAAAAGCTGCCAAACGCCCAGTGGCTTGTCTCGATGTCACTGCATCCTTCCGAATATTCCACAGGGTTATTTTCCACAGTACCTGGCGGGGCCCCTGCAGACGCGCTGCAGCCTCCTTCCCCGAAATAGTGTTTCGCAGCCAAATACCACAAAACCACTCGGGGGGGGGGGTAAAACGCTTGTAGTTTTATACAAAGACCGAAGGTTGCTGCCTTTGCGCTTCACACCAGATCAGGAGGGCATGCCGGTTGACCAGTACACAGCAAACTGGTCTTTGATATAGAAACCAACGCCCACTCCAACAGAATGAGCCCGACATATGCTGACTTCCCACCAGGATTTATTATGCAAAAAATAAGGGTAAAGCACCGTCCAGGAAACGCCAGGCAGACGCGTTTCTAGCAAGTGTGCTAGCTTTCTTCAGTGCCGGTTCCTGTTTCCTCTCAGAGCCTCGCACCTGGGGATACTTGCAGTGTCCTGAGCAGTCTCTGGCCACGCTTTTAAAAGATAATTACTCCCCGCCTCCGCTCACAGCTGCAGTGCCTCCCGTGAAGGTGTTTAGACCAGGAGCATGCTGGTACACCGAGTCCAATGTGACAGCTCATGCAGTGAAAAGCTGCTAAATGCCCAGTGGCTTGTCTCGATATCACTGCATCCTTCCGATTCATCCACAGGGTTATTTTCCACAGTACCTGGCGAGGCCCCAGCAGACGCACTGCAGCCTCCTTCCCTGAAATAGTGTTTCACAGCCAAATGCCACAAAACCACTCGGGTGTGAAACGCTTGTAGTTTTATACGAAGACCGAAGGTTGCTGCCTTTGCACTTCACACAAGATCAAGAGGGCATGCCGGTTGACCAGTACACAGCAAACTGGTCTTTGATATAGAAACCAACGCCCACTCCAACAGAATGAGCCCGACATATGCTGACTTCCCACCAGGATTTATTATGTAGAAAATAAGGGTAAAGCACCGTCCAGGAAACGCCAGGCAGACGCGTTTCTAGCGAGTGTGTTAGCTTTCTTCAGTGCCAGTTCCTGTTTCCTCTCAGAGCCTTGCACCTTTGGATACTTGCAGTGTCCTGAGCAGTCTCTGGCCATGCTTTTAAAAGATAGTTACTCCCCGCCTCCGCTCACAGCTGCAGTGCCTCCCGTGAAGGTGTTTAGATCAGGAGCATGCTGGTACACCAAGTCCAATTTGACAGCTCATGCAGTGAAAAGCCGCCAAACGCCCAGTGGCTTGTCTCGATGTCACCGCATCCTTCCAATTCATCCACAGGGTTATTTTCCACAGTACCTGGCGGGGCCCCTGCAGACGCGCTGCAGCCTCCTTTCCCGAAATAGTGTTTCACAGCCAAATACCAAAAAACCACTCGAGGGGTGAAACACTTGTAGTTTTATACGAAGACCGAAGGTTGCTGCCTTTGCCCTTCACACCAGATCAGGAGGGTATGCCGGTTGACCAGTACACAGCAAACTGGTCTTTGATATAGAAACCAACGCCCACTCCAACAGAATGAGCCCGACATATGCTGACTTCCCACCAGGATTTATTATGCAGAAAATAAGGGTAAAGCACCGCCCAGGAAACGCCAGGCAGACGCGTTTCTAGCGAGCGTGTTAGCTTTCTTCAGTGCCAGTTCCTGTTTCCTCTCAGAGCCTTGCACCTGGGGATACTTGCAGTGTCCTGAGCAGTCTCTGGCCACCCTTTTAAAAGATAATTACTCCCCGCCTCCGCTCACAGCTGCAGTGCCTCCCCTGAAGGTGTTTAGACCAGGAGCATGCTGGTACACCGAGTCCAATGTGACAGCTCATGCAGTGAAAAGCTGCTAAATGCCCAGTGGCTTGTCTCGATGTCACTGCATCCTTCCGATTCATCCACAGGGTTATTTTCCACACTACCTGGCGAGGCCCCAGCAGACGCACTGCAGCCTCCTTCCCTGAAATAGTGTTTCACAGCCAAATGCCACAAAACCACTCGGGGGTGAAACGCTTGTAGTTTTATACGAAGACCGAAGGTTGCTGCCTTTGCGCTTCACACAAGATCAAGAGGGCATGCCGGTTGACCAGTACACAGCAAACTGGTCTTTGATATAGAAACCAACGCCCACTCCAACAGAATGAGCCCGACATATGCTGACTTCCCACCAGGATTTATTATGCAGAAAATAAGGGTAAAGCACCGTCCAGGAAACGCCAGGCAGACTCGTTTCTAGCGAGTGTGTTAGCTTTCTTCAGTGCCAGTTCCTGTTTCCCTGTTTCCTCTCAGAGCCTTGCACTTGGGGATACTTGCAGTGTCCTGAGCAGTCTCTGGCCACGCTTTTAAAAGATAATTACTCACCCCCTCCGCTCACAGCTGCAGTGCCTCTCTTGAAGGTGTTTAGACCAGGAGTATGCTGGTACACCGAGTCCAATGTGACAGCTCATGCAGTGAAAAGCCGTCAAATGCCCAGTGGCTTATCTCGAAGTCACCAAATCCTTTTGATTCATCCACAGGGTTATTTTCCACAGTACCTGGCGGGGCCCACGCAGACACGCTGCAGCCTCCTTCCCCGAAATAGTGTTTCACAGCCAAATACCAAAAATCCACTCGGGGGTGAAACGCTTGTAGTTTTATACGAAGACCGAAGGTTGCTGGCTTTGCGCTTCACACCAGATCAGGAGGCCATGCCGGTTGACCAGTACACAGCAAACTGGTCTTTGATATAGAAACCAACGCCCACTCCAACAGAATGAGCCCGACATATGCTGACTTCCCACCAGGATTTATTATGCAGAAAATAAGGGTTAAGCGCCGTCCAGGAAACTCCAGGCAGACACGTTTCTAGCGAGTGTGTTAGCTTTCTTCAGTGCCGGTTCCTGTTTCCTCTCAGAGCCTCGCACCTGGGGATACTTGCAGTGTCCTGAGTAGTCTCTGGCCACGCTTTTAAAAGATAATTACTCCCTGCCTCCGCTCACAGCTGCAGTGCCTCTCTTGAAGGTGTTTAGACCAGGAGCATGCTGGTACACCGAGTCCAATGTGACAGCTCATGCAGTGAAAAGCCGCCAAACGCCCAGTGGCTTGTCTCGATGTCACCAAATCCTTCTGATTCATCCACAGGGTTATTTTCCACAGTACCTGGCGGGGCCCACGTAGACACGCTGCAGCCTCCTTCCCCGAAATAGTGTTTCACACCCAAATACCACAAATCCACTCGGGGGGGGGTGAAATGCTTGTAGCTTTATACGAAGACTGAAGGTTGCTGGCTTTGCGCTTCACACCAGATCAGGAGGCCATGCCGGTTGACCAGTACACAGCAAACTGGTCTTTGATATAGAAACCAACGCCCACTCCAACAGAATGAGCCCGACATATGCTGACTTCCCAACAGGATTTACTATGCAGAAAATAAGGGTAAAGCACCGTCCAGGAAATGCCAGGCAGACGCGTTTCTAGCGAGTGTGTTAGCTTTCTTTAGTGCCGGTTCCTGTTTCCTCTCAGAGCCTTGCACCTGGGGATACTTGCAGTGTCCTGAGCAGTGTCTGGCCATGCTTTTAAAAGATAGTTACTCCCCGCCTCCGCTCACAGCTGCAGTGCCTCCCGTGAAGATGTTTAGACCAGGAGCATGCTGGTACACCGAGTCCAATGTGACAGCTCATGCAGTGAAAAGCCACCAAACGCCCAGTGGCTTGTCTCGATGTCACCGCATCCTTCCGATTCATCCACAGGGTTATTTTCCACAGTACCTGGCGGGGCCCCTGCAGACGCACTGCAGCCTCCTTCCCCGAAATAGTGTTTCACAGCCAAATACCACAAAACCACTCGGGGTGAAACGCTTGTAGTTTTATATGAAGACCGAAGGTTACTGCCTTTGCGCTTCACACAAGATCAGGAGGGCATGCCGGTTGACCAGTACACAGCAAACTGGTCTTTGATATAGAAACCAACGCCCACTCCAACAGAATGAGCCCGACATATGCTGACTTCCCACCAGGATTTATTATGCAGAAAATAAGGGTTAAGCACCGTCCAGGAAACGCCAGGCAGACACGTTTCTAGCGAGTGTGTTAGCTTTCTTCAGTGCCGGTTCCTGTTTCCTCTCAGAGCCTTGCACCTGGGGATACTTGCAGTGTCCTGAGCAGTCTCTGGCGACGCTTTTAAAAGATAATTACTCACCCCCTCCGCTCACAGCTGCAGTGCCTCTCTTGAAGGTGTTTAGACCAGGGGCATGCTGGTACACCGAGTCCAATGTGACAGCTCATGCAGTGAAAAGCCGCCAAACGCCCAGTGGCTTGTCTCGATGTCACCAAATCCTTCTGATTCATCCACAGGGTTATTTTCCACAGTACCTGGCGGGGCCCACGCAGACACGCTGCAGCCTCCTTCCCCGAAATAGTGTTTCACAGCCAAATACCAAAAATCCACTCGGGGGGGGGGTGAAACGCTTGTAGTTTTATACGAAGACCGAAGGTTGCTGGCTTTGCGCTTCACACCAGATCAGGAGGCCATGCCGGTTGACCAGTACACAGCAAACTGGTCTTTGATATAGAAAGCAACGCCCACTCCAACAGAATGAGCCCGACATATGCTGACTTCCCACCAGGATTTATTATGCATAAAATAAGGGTTAAGCACCGTCCAGGAAACACCAGGCAGACAGGTTTCTAGCGAGTGTGTTAGCTTTCTTCAGTGCCGGTTCCTGTTTCCTCTCAGAGCCTCGCACCTGGGGATACTTGCAGTGTCCTGAGCAGTCTCTGGCCACGCTTTTAAAAGATAATTACTCCCCGCCTCCGCTCACAGCTGCAGTGCCTCTCTTGAAGGTGTTTAGACCAGGAGCATGCTGGTACACCGAGTCCAATGTGACAGCTCATGCAGTGAAAAGCCGCCAAACGCCCAGTGGCTTGTCTCGATGTCACCAAATCCTTCTGATTCATCCACAGGGTTATTTTCCACAGTACCTGGCGGGGCCCACGCAGACACGCTGCAGCCTCCTTCCCCGAAATAGTGTTTCACAGCCAAATACCACAAATCCACTCGGGGGGTGAAATGCTTGTAGTTTTATACGAAGACCGAAGGTTGCTGGCTTTGCGCTTCACACCAGATCAGGAGGCCATGCCGGTTGACAAGTACACAGCAAACTGGTCTTTGATATAGAAACCAACGCCCACTCCAACAGAATGAGCCCGACATATGCTGACTTCCCAACAGGATTTACTATGCAGAAAATAAGGGTAAAGCACCGTCCAGGAAATGCCAGGCAGACGCGTTTCTAGCGAGTGTGTTAGCTTTCTTCACTGCCGGTTCCTGTTTCCTCTCAGAGCCTTGCACCTTGGGATACTTGCAGTGTCCTGAGCAGTCTCTGGCCATGCTTTTAAAAGATAGTTACTCCCCGCCTCCGCTCACAGCTGCAGTGCCTCCCGTGAAGGTGTTTAGACCAGGAGCATGCTGGTACACCGAGTCCAATGTGACAGCTCATGCAGTGAAAAGCTGCTAAATGCCCAGTGGCTTGTCTCGATGTCACTGCATCCTTCCGATTCATCCACAGGGTTATTTTCCACACTACCTGGCGAGGCCCCAGCAGACGCACTGCAGCCTCCTTCCCTGAAATAGTGTTTCACAGCCAAATGCCACAAAACCACTCGGGGGTGAAACGCTTGTAGTTTTATACGAAGACCGAAGGTTGCTGCCTTTGCGCTTCACACAAGATCAAGAGGGCATGCCGGTTGACCAGTACACAGCAAACTGGTCTTTGATATAGAAACCAACGCCCACTCCAACAGAATGAGCCCGACATATGCTGACTTCCCACCAGGATTTATTATGCAGAAAATAAGGGTAAAGCACCGTCCAGGAAACGCCAGGCAGACGCGTTTCTAGCGAGTGTGTTAGCTTTCTTCAGTGCCAGTTCCTGTTTCCCTGTTTCCTCTCAGAGCCTTGCACCTGGGGATACTTGCAGTGTCCTGAGCAGTCTCTGGCCACGCTTTTAAAAGATAATTACTCACCCCCTCCGCTCACAGCTGCAGTGCCTCTCTTGAAGGTGTTTAGACCAGGAGTATGCTGGTACACCGAGTCCAATGTGACAGCTCATGCAGTGAAAAGCCGCCAAATGCCCAGTGGCTTATCTCGAAGTCACCAAATCCTTTTGATTCATCCACAGGGTTATTTTCCACAGTACCTGGCGGGGCCCACGCAGACACGCTGCAGCCTCCTTCCCCGAAATAGTGTTTCACAGCCAAATACCAAAAATCCACTCGGGGGGGTGAAACGCTTGTAGTTTTATACGAAGACCGAAGGTTGCTGGCTTTGCGCTTCACACCAGATCAGGAGGCCATGCCGGTTGACCAGTACACAGCAAACTGGTCTTTGATATAGAAACCAAAGCCCACTCCAACAGAATGAGCCCGACATATGCTGACTTCCCACCAGGATTTATTATGCAGAAAATAAGGGTTAAGCGCCGTCCAGGAAACTCCAGGCAGACACGTTTCTAGCGAGTGTGTTAGCTTTCTTCAGTGCCGGTTCCTGTTTCCTCTCAGAGCCTCGCACCTGGGGATACTTGCAGTGTCCTGAGTAGTCTCTGGCCACGCTTTTAAAAGATAATTACTCCCTGCCTCCGCTCACAGCTGCAGTGCCTCTCTTGAAGGTGTTTAGACCAGGAGCATGCTGGTACACCGAGTCCAATGTGACAGCTCATGCAGTGAAAAGCCGCCAAACGCCCAGTGGCTTGTCTCAATGTCACCAAATCCTTCTGATTCATCCACAGGGTTATTTTCCACAGTACCTGGCGGGGCCCACGCAGACACGCTGCAGCCTCCTTCCCCGAAATAGTGTTTCACAGCCAAATACCACAAATCCACTCGGGGGGGGGGTGAAATGCTTGTAGCTTTATACGAAGACTGAAGGTTGCTGGCTTTGCGCTTCACACCAGATCAGGAGGCCATGCCGGTTGACCAGTACACAGCAAACTGGTCTTTGATATAGAAACCAACGCCCACTCCAACAGAATGAGCCCGACATATGCTGACTTCCCAACAGGATTTACTATGCAGAAAATAAGGGTAAAGCACCGTCCAGGAAATGCCAGGCAGACGCGTTTCTAGCGAGTGTGTTAGCTTTCTTCAGTGCCGGTTCCTGTTTCCTCTCAGAGCCTTGCACCTGGGGATACTTGCAGTGTCCTGAGCAGTGTCTGGCCATGCTTTTAAAAGATAGTTACTCCCCGCCTCCGCTCACAGCTGCAGTGCCTCCCGTGAAGATGTTTAGACCAGGAGCATGCTGATACACCGAGTCCAATGTGACAGCTCATGCAGTGAAAAGCCACCAAACGCCCAGTGGCTTGTCTCGATGTCACCGCATCCTTCCGATTCATCCACAGGGTTATTTTCCACAGTACCTGGCGGGGCCCCTGCAGACGCACTGCAGCCTCCTTCCCCGAAATAGTGTTTCACAGCCAAATACCACAAAACCACTTGGGGTGAAACGCTTGTAGTTTTATATGAAGACCGAAGGTTACTGACTTTGCGCTTCACACAAGATCAGGAGGGCATGCCGGTTGACCAGTACACAGCAAACTGGTCTTTGATATAGAAACCAACGCCCACTCCAACAGAATGAGCCCGACATATGCTGACTTCCCACCAGGATTTATTATGCAGAAAATAAGGGTTAAGCACCGTCCAGGAAACGCCAGGCAGACACGTTTCTAGCGAGTGTGTTAGCTTTCTTCAGTGCCGGTTCCTGTTTCCTCTCAGAGCCTTGCACCTGGGGATACTTGCAGTGTCCTGAGCAGTCTCTGGCGACGCTTTTAAAAGATAATTACTCACCCCCTCCGCTCACAGCTGCAGTGCCTCTCTTGAAGGTGTTTAGACCAGGGGCATGCTGGTACACCGAGTCCAATGTGACAGCTCATGCAGTGAAAAGCCGCCAAACGCCCAGTGGCTTGTCTCGATGTCACCAAATCCTTCTGATTCATCCACAGGGTTATTTTCCACAGTACCTGGCGGGGCCAACGCAGACACGCTGCAGCCTCCTTCCCCGAAATAGTGTTTCACAGCCAAATACCAAAAATCCACTGGGGGGGGGGGTGAAACGCTTGTAGTTTTATACGAAGACCGAAGGTTGCTGGCTTTGCGCTTCACACCAGATCAGGAGGCCATGCCGGTTGACCAGTACACAGCAAACTGGTCTTTGATATAGAAAGCAACGCCCACTCCAACAGAATGAGCCCGACATATGCTGACTTCCCACCAGGATTTATTATGCATAAAATAAGGGTTAAGCACCGTCCAGGAAACGCCAGGCAGACAGGTTTCTAGCGAGTGTGTTAGCTTTCTTCAGTGCCGGTTCCTGTTTCCTCTCAGAGCCTCGCACCTGGGGATACTTGCAGTGTCCTGAGCAGTCTCTGGCCACGCTTTTAAAAGATAATTACTCCCCGCCTCCGCTCACAGCTGCATTGCCTCTCTTGAAGGTGTTTAGACCAGGAGCATGCTGGTACACCGAGTCCAATGTGACAGCTCATGCAGTGAAAAGCCGCCAAACGCCCAGTGGCTTGTCTCGATGTCACCAAATCCTTCTGATTCATCCACAGGGTTATTTTCCACAGTACCTGGCGGGGCCCACGCAGACACGCTGCAGCCTCCTTCCCCGAAATAGTGTTTCACAGCCAAATACCACAAAACCACTCGGGGGGGGGGTGACACGCTTGTAGTTTTATACGAAGACCGAAGGTTGCTGCCTTTGTGCTTCATACCAGATCAGGAGGGCATGCCGGTTGACCAGTACACAGCAAACTGGTCTTTGATATAGAAACCAACGCCCACTCCAACAGAATGAGCCCGACATATGCTGACTTCCCACCAGGATTTATTATGCAGAAAATAAGGGTAAAGCACCGTCCAGGAAACGCCAGGCAGACGCGTTTCTAGCGAGTGTGTTAGCTTTCTTCAGTGCCAGTTCCTGTTTCCTCTCAGAGCCTTGCACCTTTGGATACTTGCAGTGTCCTCAGCAGTCTCTGGCCATGCTTTTAAAAGATAGTTACTCCCCGCCTCCGCTCACAGCTGCAGTGCCTCCCGTGAAGGTGTTTAGACCAGGAGCATGCTGGTACACCAAGTCCAATTTGACAGCTCATGCAGTGAAAAGCCGCCAAACGCCCAGTGGCTTGTCTCGATGTCACCGCATCCTTCCAATTCATCCACAGGGTTATTTTCCACAGTACCTGGCGGGGCCCCCGCAGACGCGCTGCAGCCTCCTTTCCCGAAATAGTGTTTCACAGCCAAATACCAAAAAACCACTCGAGGGGTGAAACACTTGTAGTTTTATACGAAGACCGAAGGTTGCTGCCTTTGCCCTTCACACCAGATCAGGAGGGTATGCCGGTTGACCAGTACACAGCAAACTGGTCTTTGATATAGAAACCAACGCCCACTCCAACAGAATGAGCCCGACATATGCTGACTTCCCACCAGGATTTATTATGCAGAAAATAAGGGTAAAGCACCGCCCAGGAAACGCCAGGCAGACGCGTTTCTAGCGAGCGTGTTAGCTTTCTTCAGTGCCAGTTCCTGTTTCCTCTCAGAGCCTTGCACCTGGGGATACTTGCAGTGTCCTGAGCAGTCTCTGGCCACGCTTTTAAAAGATAATTACTCCCCGCCTCCGCTCACAGCTGCAGTGCCTCCCCTGAAGGTGTTTAGACCAGGAGCATGCTGGTACACCGAGTCCAATGTGACAGCTCATGCAGTGAAAAGCTGCTAAATGCCCAGTGGCTTGTCTCGATGTCACTGCATCCTTCCGATTCATCCACAGGGTTATTTTCCACACTACCTGGCGAGGCCCCAGCAGACGCACTGCAGCCTCCTTCCCTGAAATAGTGTTTCACAGCCAAATGCCACAAAACCACTCGGGGGTGAAACGCTTGTAGTTTTATACGAAGACCGAAGGTTGCTGCCTTTGCGCTTCACACAAGATCAAGAGGGCATGCCGGTTGACCAGTACACAGCAAACTGGTCTTTGATATAGAAACCAACGCCCACTCCAACAGAATGAGCCCGACATATGCTGACTTCCCACCAGGATTTATTATGCAGAAAATAAGGGTAAAGCACCGTCCAGGAAACGCCAGGCAGACGCGTTTCTAGCGAGTGTGTTAGCTTTCTTCAGTGCCAGTTCCTGTTTCCTCTCAGAGCCTTGCACCTGGGGATACTTGCAGTGTCCTGAGCAGTCTCTGGCCACGCTTTTAAAAGATAATTACTCACCCCCTCCGCTCACAGCTGCAGTGCCTCTCTTGAAGGTGTTTAGACCAGGAGTATGCTGGTACACCGAGTCCAATGTGACAGCTCATGCAGTGAAAAGCCGCCAAATGCCCAGTGGCTTATCTCGAAGTCACCAAATCCTTTTGATTCATCCACAGGGTTATTTTCCACAGTACCTGGCGGGGCCCACGCAGACACGCTGCAGCCTCCTTCCCCGAAATAGTGTTTCACAGCCAAATACCAAAAATCCACTCGGGGGGGTGAAACGCTTGTAGTTTTATACGAAGACCGAAGGTTGCTGGCTTTGCGCTTCACACCAGATCAGGAGGCCATGCCGGTTGACCAGTACACAGCAAACTGGTCTTTGATATAGAAACCAACGCCCACTCCAACAGAATGAGCCCGACATATGCTGACTTCCCACCAGGATTTATTATGCAGAAAATAAGGGTTAAGCGCCGTCCAGGAAACTCCAGGCAGACACGTTTCTAGCGAGTGTGTTAGCTTTCTTCAGTGCCGGTTCCTGTTTCCTCTCAGAGCCTCGCACCTGGGGATACTTGCAGTGTCCTGAGTAGTCTCTGGCCACGCTTTTAAAAGATAATTACTCCCTGCCTCCGCTCACAGCTGCAGTGCCTCTCTTGAAGGTGTTTAGACCAGGAGCATGCTGGTACACCGAGTCCAATGTGACAGCTCATGCAGTGAAAAGCCGCCAAACGCCCAGTGGCTTGTCTCGATGTCACCAAATCCTTCTGATTCATCCACAGGGTTATTTTCCACAGTACCTGGCGGGGCCCACGCAGACACGCTGCAGCCTCCTTCCCCGAAATAGTGTTTCACAGCCAAATACCACAAATCCACTCGGGGGGGGGTGAAATGCTTGTAGCTTTATACGAAGACTGAAGGTTGCTGGCTTTGCGCTTCACACCAGATCAGGAGGCCATGCCGGTTGACCAGTACACAGCAAACTGGTCTTTGATATAGAAACCAACGCCCACTCCAACAGAATGAGCCCGACATATGCTGACTTCCCAACAGGATTTACTATGCAGAAAATAAGGGTAAAGCACCGTCCAGGAAATGCCAGGCAGACGCGTTTCTAGCGAGTGTGTTAGCTTTCTTCAGTGCCGGTTCCTGTTTCCTCTCAGAGCCTTGCACCTGGGGATACTTGCAGTGTCCTGAGCAGTGTCTGGCCATGCTTTTAAAAGATAGTTACTCCCCGCCTCCGCTCACAGCTGCAGTGCCTCCCGTGAAGATGTTTAGACCAGGAGCATGCTGGTACACCGAGTCCAATGTGACAGCTCATGCAGTGAAAAGCCACCAAACGCCCAGTGGCTTGTCTCGATGTCACCGCATCCTTCCGATTCATCCACAGGGTTATTTTCCACAGTACCTGGCGGGGCCCCTGCAGACGCACTGCAGCCTCCTTCCCCGAAATAGTGTTTCACAGCCAAATACCACAAAACCACTTGGGGTGAAACGCTTGTAGTTTTATATGAAGACCGAAGGTTACTGACTTTGCGCTTCACACAAGATCAGGAGGGCATGCCGGTTGACCAGTACACAGCAAACTGGTCTTTGATATAGAAACCAACGCCCACTCCAACAGAATGAGCCCGACATATGCTGACTTCCCACCAGGATTTATTATGCAGAAAATAAGGGTTAAGCACCGTCCAGGAAACGCCAGGCAGACACGTTTCTAGCGAGTGTGTTAGCTTTCTTCAGTGCCGGTTCCTGTTTCCTCTCAGAGCCTTGCACCTGGGGATACTTGCAGTGTCCTGAGCAGTCTCTGGCGACGCTTTTAAAAGATAATTACTCACCCCCTCCGCTCACAGCTGCAGTGCCTCTCTTGAAGGTGTTTAGACCAGGGGCATGCTGGTACACCGAGTCCAATGTGACAGCTCATGCAGTGAAAAGCCGCCAAACGCCCAGTGGCTTGTCTCGATGTCACCAAATCCTTCTGATTCATCCACAGGGTTATTTTCCACAGTACCTGGCGGGGCCCACGCAGACACGCTGCAGCCTCCTTCCCCGAAATAGTGTTTCACAGCCAAATACCAAAAATCCACTGGGGGGGGGGTGAAACGCTTGTAGTTTTATACGAAGACCGAAGGTTGCTGGCTTTGCGCTTCACACCAGATCAGGAGGCCATGCCGGTTGACCAGTACACAGCAAACTGGTCTTTGATATAGAAAGCAACGCCCACTCCAACAGAATGAGCCCGACATATGCTGACTTCCCACCAGGATTTATTATGCATAAAATAAGGGTTAAGCACCGTCCAGGAAACGCCAGGCAGACAGGTTTCTAGCGAGTGTGTTAGCTTTCTTCAGTGCCGGTTCCTGTTTCCTCTCAGAGCCTCGCACCTGGGGATACTTGCAGTGTCCTGAGCAGTCTCTGGCCACGCTTTTAAAAGATAATTACTCCCCGCCTCCGCTCACAGCTGCAGTGCCTCTCTTGAAGGTGTTTAGACCAGGAGCATGCTGGTACACCGAGTCCAATGTGACAGCTCATGCAGTGAAAAGCCGCCAAACGCCCAGTGGCTTGTCTCGATGTCACCAAATCCTTCTGATTCATCCACAGGGTTATTTTCCACAGTACCTGGCGGGGCCCACGCAGACACGCTGCAGCCTCCTTCCCCGAAATAGTGTTTCACAGCCAAATACCACAAATCCACTCGGGGGTGAAATGCTTGTAGTTTTATACGAAGACCGAAGGTTGCTGGCTTTGCGCTTCACACCAGATCAGGAGGCCATGCCGGTTGACAAGTACACAGCAAACTGGTCTTTGATATAGAAACCAACGCCCACTCCAACAGAATGAGCCCGACATATGCTGACTTCCCAACAGGATTTACTATGCAGAAAATAAGGGTAAAGCACCGTCCAGGAAATGCCAGGCAGACGCGTTTCTAGCGAGTGTGTTAGCTTTCTTCACTGCCGGTTCCTGTTTCCTCTCAGAGCCCTGCACCTTGGGATACTTGCAGTGTCCTGAGCAGTCTCTGGCCACGCTTTTAAAAGATAATTACTCCCCGCCTCCGCTCACAGCTGCAGTGCCTCTCTTGAAGGTGTTTAGACCAGGAGCATGCTGGTACACCGAGTCCAATGTGACAGCTCATGCAGTGAAAAGCCGCCAAACGCCCAGTGGCTTGTCTCGATGTCACCAAATCCTTCTGATTCATCCACAGGGTTATTTTCCACAGTACCTGGCGGGGCCCACGCAGACACGCTGCAGCCTCCTTCCCCGAAATAGTGTTTCACAGCCAAATACCACAAATCCACTCGGGGGGTGAAATGCTTGTAGTTTTATACGAAGACCGAAGGTTGCTGGCTTTGCGCTTCACACCAGATCAGGAGGCCATGCCGGTTGACAAGTACACAGCAAACTGGTCTTTGATATAGAAACCAACGCCCACTCCAACAGAATGAGCCCGACATATGCTGACTTCCCAACAGGATTTACTATGCAGAAAATAAGGGTAAAGCACCGTCCAGGAAATGCCAGGCAGACGCGTTTCTAGCGAGTGTGTTAGCTTTCTTCACTGCCGGTTCCTGTTTCCTCTCAGAGCCTTGCACCTTGGGATACTTGCAGTGTCCTGAGCAGTCTCTGGCCATGCTTTTAAAAGATAGTTACTCCCCGCCTCCGCTCACAGCTGCAGTGCCTCCCGTGAAGGTGTTTAGACCAGGAGCATGCTGGTACACCGAGTCCAATGTGACAGCTCATGCAGTGAAAAGCTGCTAAATGCCCAGTGGCTTGTCTCGATGTCACCAAATCCTTCCGATTCATCCACAGGGTTATTTTCCACACTACCTGGCGAGGCCCCAGCAGACGCACTGCAGCCTCCTTCCCTGAAATAGTGTTTCACAGCCAAATGCCACAAAACCACTCGGGGGTGAAACGCTTGTAGTTTTATACGAAGACCGAAGGTTGCTGCCTTTGCGCTTCACACAAGATCAAGAGGGCATGCCGGTTGACCAGTACACAGCAAACTGGTCTTTGATATAGAAACCAACGCCCACTCCAACAGAATGAGCCCGACATATGCTGACTTCCCACCAGGATTTATTATGCAGAAAATAAGGGTAAAGCACCGTCCAGGAAACGCCAGGCAGACGCGTTTCTAGCGAGTGTGTTAGCTTTCTTCAGTGCCAGTTCCTGTTTCCCTGTTTCCTCTCAGAGCCTTGCACTTGGGGATACTTGCAGTGTCCTGAGCAGTCTCTGGCCACGCTTTTAAAAGATAATTACTCACCCCCTCCGCTCACAGCTGCAGTGCCTCTCTTGAAGGTGTTTAGACCAGGAGTATGCTGGTACACCGAGTCCAATGTGACAGCTCATGCAGTGAAAAGCCGCCAAATGCCCAGTGGCTTATCTCGAAGTCACCAAATCCTTTTGATTCATCCACAGGGTTATTTTCCACAGTACCTGGCGGGGCCCACGCAGACACGCTGCAGCCTCCTTCCCCGAAATAGTGTTTCACAGCCAAATACCAAAAATCCACTCGGGGGGGTGAAACGCTTGTAGTTTTATACGAAGACCGAAGGTTGCTGGCTTTGCGCTTCACACCAGATCAGGAGGCCATGCCGGTTGACCAGTACACAGCAAACTGGTCTTTGATATAGAAACCAACGCCCACTCTAACAGAATGAGCCCGACATATGCTGACTTCCCACCAGGATTTATTATGCAGAAAATAAGGGTTAAGCGCCGTCCAGGAAACTCCAGGCAGACACGTTTCTAGCGAGTGTGTTAGCTTTCTTCAGTGCCGGTTCCTGTTTCCTCTCAGAGCCTCGCACCTGGGGATACTTGCAGTGTCCTGAGTAGTCTCTGGCCACGCTTTTAAAAGATAATTACTCCCTGCCTCCGCTCACAGCTGCAGTGCCTCTCTTGAAGGTGTTTAGACCAGGAGCATGCTGGTACACCGAGTCCAATGTGACAGCTCATGCAGTGAAAAGCCGCCAAACGCCCAGTGGCTTGTCTCGATGTCACCAAATCCTTCTGATTCATCCACAGGGTTATTTTCCACAGTACCTGGCGGGGCCCACGCAGACACGCTGCAGCCTCCTTCCCCGAAATAGTGTTTCACACCCAAATACCACAAATCCACTCGGGGGGGGGGGTGAAATGCTTGTAGCTTTATACGAAGACTGAAGGTTGCTGGCTTTGCGCTTCACACCAGATCAGGAGGCCATGCCGGTTGACCAGTACACAGCAAACTGGTCTTTGATATAGAAACCAACGCCCACTCCAACAGAATGAGCCCGACATATGCTGACTTCCCAACAGGATTTACTATGCAGAAAATAAGGGTAAAGCACCGTCCAGGAAATGCCAGGCAGACGCGTTTCTAGCGAGTGTGTTAGCTTTCTTCAGTGCCGGTTCCTGTTTCCTCTCAGAGCCTTGCACCTGGGGATACTTGCAGTGTCCTGAGCAGTGTCTGGCCATGCTTTTAAAAGATAGTTACTCCCCGCCTCCGCTCACAGCTGCAGTGCCTCCCGTGAAGATGTTTAGACCAGGAGCATGCTGGTACACCGAGTCCAATGTGACAGCTCATGCAGTGAAAAGCCACCAAACGCCCAGTGGCTTGTCTCGATGTCACCGCATCCTTCCGATTCATCCACAGGGTTATTTTCCACAGTACCTGGCGGGGCCCCTGCAGACGCACTGCAGCCTCCTTCCCCGAAATAGTGTTTCACAGCCAAATACCACAAAACCACTCGGGGTGAAACGCTTGTAGTTTTATATGAAGACCGAAGGTTACTGCCTTTGCGCTTCACACAAGATCAGGAGGGCATGCCGGTTGACCAGTACACAGCAAACTGGTCTTTGATATAGAAACCAACGCCCACTCCAACAGAATGAGCCCGACATATGCTGACTTCCCACCAGGATTTATTATGCAGAAAATAAGGGTTAAGCACCGTCCAGGAAACGCCAGGCAGACACGTTTCTAGCGAGTGTGTTAGCTTTCTTCAGTGCCGGTTCCTGTTTCCTCTCAGAGCCTTGCACCTGGGGATACTTGCAGTGTCCTGAGCAGTCTCTGGCGACGCTTTTAAAAGATAATTACTCACCCCCTCCGCTCACAGCTGCAGTGCCTCTCTTGAAGGTGTTTAGACCAGGGGCATGCTGGTACACCGAGTCCAATGTGACAGCTCATGCAGTGAAAAGCCGCCAAACGCCCAGTGGCTTGTCTCGATGTCACCAAATCCTTCTGATTCATCCACAGGGTTATTTTCCACAGTACCTGGCGGGGCCCACGCAGACACGCTGCAGCCTCCTTCCCCGAAATAGTGTTTCACAGCCAAATACCAAAAATCCACTCGGGGGGGGGGGGGGGTGAAACGCTTGTAGTTTTATACGAAGACCGAAGGTTGCTGGCTTTGCGCTTCACACCAGATCAGGAGGCCATGCCGGTTGACCAGTACACAGCAAACTGGTCTTTGATATAGAAAGCAACGCCCACTCCAACAGAATGAGCCCGACATATGCTGACTTCCCACCAGGATTTATTATGCATAAAATAAGGGTTAAGCACCGTCCAGGAAACGCCAGGCAGACAGGTTTCTAGCGAGTGTGTTAGCTTTCTTCAGTGCCGGTTCCTGTTTCCTCTCAGAGCCTCGCACCTGGGGATACTTGCAGTGTCCTGAGCAGTCTCTGGTCACGCTTTTAAAAGATAATTACTCCCCGCCTCCGCTCACAGCTGCAGTGCCTCTCTTGAAGGTGTTTAGACCAGGAGCATGCTGGTACACCGAGTCCAATGTGACAGCTCATGCAGTGAAAAGCCGCCAAACGCCCAGTGGCTTGTCTCGATGTCACCAAATCCTTCTGATTCATCCACAGGGTTATTTTCCACAGTACCTGGCGGGGCCCACGCAGACACGCTGCAGCCTCCTTCCCCGAAATAGTGTTTCACAGCCAAATACCACAAATCCACTCGGGGGGTGAAATGCTTGTAGTTTTATACGAAGACCGAAGGTTGCTGGCTTTGCGCTTCACACCAGATCAGGAGGCCATGCCGGTTGACAAGTACACAGCAAACTGGTCTTTGATATAGAAACCAACGCCCACTCCAACAGAATGAGCCCGACATATGCTGACTTCCCAACAGGATTTACTATGCAGAAAATAAGGGTAAAGCACCGTCCAGGAAATGCCAGGCAGACGCGTTTCTAGCGAGTGTGTTAGCTTTCTTCACTGCCGGTTCCTGTTTCCTCTCAGAGCCTTGCACCTTGGGATACTTGCAGTGTCCTGAGCAGTCTCTGGCCATGCTTTTAAAAGATAGTTACTCCCCGCCTCCGCTCACAGCTGCAGTGCCTCCCGTGAAGGTGTTTAGACCAGGAGCATGCTGGTACACCGAGTCCAATGTGACAGCTCATGCAGTGAAAAGCTGCTAAATGCCCAGTGGCTTGTCTCGATGTCACTGCATCCTTCCGATTCATCCACAGGGTTATTTTCCACACTACCTGGCGAGGCCCCAGCAGACGCACTGCAGCCTCCTTCCCTGAAATAGTGTTTCACAGCCAAATGCCACAAAACCACTCGGGGGTGAAACGCTTGTAGTTTTATACGAAGACCGAAGGTTGCTGCCTTTGCGCTTCACACAAGATCAAGAGGGCATGCCGGTTGACCAGTACACAGCAAACTGGTCTTTGATATAGAAACCAACGCCCACTCCAACAGAATGAGCCCGACATATGCTGACTTCCCACCAGGATTTATTATGCAGAAAATAAGGGTAAAGCACCGTCCAGGAAACGCCAGGCAGACGCGTTTCTAGCGAGTGTGTTAGCTTTCTTCAGTGCCAGTTCCTGTTTCCCTGTTTCCTCTCAGAGCCTTGCACCTGGGGATACTTGCAGTGTCCTGAGCAGTCTCTGGCCACGCTTTTAAAAGATAATTACTCACCCCCTCCGCTCACAGCTGCAGTGCCTCTCTTGAAGGTGTTTAGACCAGGAGTATGCTGGTACACCGAGTCCAATGTGACAGCTCATGCAGTGAAAAGCCGCCAAATGCCCAGTGGCTTATCTCGAAGTCACCAAATCCTTTTGATTCATCCACAGGGTTATTTTCCACAGTACCTGGCGGGGCCCATGCAGACACGCTGCAGCCTCCTTCCCCGAAATAGTGTTTCACAGCCAAATACCAAAAATCCACTCGGGGGGGTGAAACGCTTGTAGTTTTATACGAAGACCGAAGGTTGCTGGCTTTGCGCTTCACACCAGATCAGGAGGCCATGCCGGTTGACCAGTACACAGCAAACTGGTCTTTGATATAGAAACCAACGCCCACTCCAACAGAATGAGCCCGACATATGCTGACTTCCCACCAGGATTTATTATGCAGAAAATAAGGGTTAAGCGCCGTCCAGGAAACTCCAGGCAGACACGTTTCTAGCGAGTGTGTTAGCTTTCTTCAGTGCCGGTTCCTGTTTCCTCTCAGAGCCTCGCACCTGGGGATACTTGCAGTGTCCTGAGTAGTCTCTGGCCACGCTTTTAAAAGATAATTACTCCCTGCCTCCGCTCAGAGCTGCAGTGCCTCTCTTGAAGGTGTTTAGACCAGGAGCATGCTGGTACACCGAGTCCAATGTGACAGCTCATGCAGTGAAAAGCCGCCAAACGCCCAGTGGCTTGTCTCGATGTCACCAAATCCTTCTGATTCATCCACAGGGTTATTTTCCACAGTACCTGGCGGGGCCCACGCAGACACGCTGCAGCCTCCTTCCCCGAAATAGTGTTTCACAGCCAAATACCACAAATCCACTCGGGGGGGGGGTGAAATGCTTGTAGCTTTATACGAAGACTGAAGGTTGCTGGCTTTGCGCTTCACACCAGATCAGGAGGCCATGCCGGTTGACCAGTACACAGCAAACTGGTCTTTGATATAGAAACCAACGCCCACTCCAACAGAATGAGCCCGACATATGCTGACTTCCCAACAGGATTTACTATGCAGAAAATAAGGGTAAAGCACCGTCCAGGAAATGCCAGGCAGACGCGTTTCTAGCGAGTGTGTTAGCTTTCTTCAGTGCCGGTTCCTGTTTCCTCTCAGAGCCTTGCACCTGGGGATACTTGCAGTGTCCTGAGCAGTGTCTGGCCATGCTTTTAAAAGATAGTTACTCCCCGCCTCCGCTCACAGCTGCAGTGCCTCCCGTGAAGATGTTTAGACCAGGAGCATGCTGGTACACCGAGTCCTATGTGACAGCTCATGCAGTGAAAAGCCACCAAACGCCCAGTGGCTTGTCTCGATGTCACCGCATCCTTCCGATTCATCCACAGGGTTATTTTCCACAGTACCTGGCGGGGCCCCTGCAGACGCACTGCAGCCTCCTTCCCCGAAATAGTGTTTCACAGCCAAATACCACAAAACCACTCGGGGTGAAACGCTTGTAGTTTTATATGAAGACCGAAGGTTACTGCCTTTGCGCTTCACACAAGATCAGGAGGGCATGCCGGTTGACCAGTACACAGCAAACTGGTCTTTGATATAGAAACCAACGCCCACTCCAACAGAATGAGCCCGACATATGCTGACTTCCCACCAGGATTTATTATGCAGAAAATAAGGGTTAAGCACCGTCCAGGAAACGCCAGGCAGACACGTTTCTAGCGAGTGTGTTAGCTTTCTTCAGTGCCGGTTCCTGTTTCCTCTCAGAGCCTTGCACCTGGGGATACTTGCAGTGTCCTGAGCAGTCTCTGGCGACGCTTTTAAAAGATAATTACTCACCCCCTCCGCTCACAGCTGCAGTGCCTCTCTTGAAGGTGTTTAGACCAGGAGTATGCTGGTACACCGAGTCCAATGTGACAGCTCATGCAGTGAAAAGCCGCCAAATGCCCAGTGGCTTATCTCGAAGTCACCAAATCCTTTTGATTCTCCACAGGGTTATTTTCCACAGTACCTGGCGGGGCCCACGCAGACACGCTGCAGCCTCCTTCCCCGAAATAGTGTTTCACAGCCAAATACCAAAAATCCACTCGGGGGGGTGAAACGCTTGTAGTTTTATACGAAGACCGAAGGTTGCTGGCTTTGCGCTTCACACCAGATCAGGAGGCCATGCCGGTTGACCAGTACACAGCAAACTGGTCTTTGATATAGAAACCAACGCCCACTCCAACAGAATGAGCCCGACATATGCTGACTTCCCACCAGGATTTATTATGCAGAAAATAAGGGTAAAGCACCGCCCAGGAAATGCCAGGCAGACGCGTTTCTAGCGAGTGTGTTAGCTTTCTTCAGTGCCGGTTCCTGTTTCCTCTCAGAGCCTCCCACCTGGGGATACTTGCAGTGTCCTGAGCAGTCCCTGGCCACGCTTTTAAAAGATAATTACTCTCCGCCTCCGCTCACAGCTGCAGTGCCTCCCGTGAAGGTGTTTAGACCAGGAGCATGCTGGTACACCGAGTCCAATGTGACAGCTCATGCAGTGAAAAGCCGCCAAAGGCCCAGTGGCTTGTCTCGATGTCACTGCATCCTTCCGATTCATCCACAGGGTTATTTTCCACAGTACCTGGCGGGGCCCCTGCAGAGGCGCTGCAGCCTCCTTCCCCGAAATAGTGTTTCACAGCCAAATACCACAAAACCACTCGGGGGGGGGGGTAAAACGCTTGTAGTTTTATACGAAGACTGAAGGTTGCTGCCTTTGCGCTTCACACCAGATCAGGAGGGCATGCCGGTTGACCAGTACACAGCAAACTGGTCTTTGATATAGAAACCAACGCCCACTCCAACAGAATGAGCCTGACATATGCTGACTTCCCACCAGGATTTATTATGCAAAAAATAAGGGTAAAGCACCGTCCAGGAAACGCCAGGCAGACGCGTTTCTAGCAAGTGTGCTAGCTTTCTTCAGTGCCAGTTCCTGTTTCCTCTCAGAGCCTTGCACCTGGGGATACTTGCAGTGTCCTGAGCAGTCTCTGGCCACGCTTTTAAAAGATAATTACTCCCAGCCTCCGCTCACAGCTGCAGTGCCTCCCGTGAAGGTGTTTAGACCAGGAGCATGCTGGTACACCGAGTCCAATTTGACAGCTCATGCAGTGAAAAGCTGCTAAATGCCCAGTGGCTTGTCTCGATGTCACCGCATCCTTCCGATTCATCCACAGGGTTATTTTCCACAGTACCTGGCGAGGCCCCAGCAGACGCACTGCAGCCTCCTTCCCTGAAATAGTGTTTCACAGCCAAATACCACAAAACCACTCGGGGGTGAAACGCTTGTAGTTTTATACGAAGACCGAAGGTTGCTGCCTTTGCGCTTGACACCAGATCAGGAGGGCATGCCGGTTGACCAGTACACAGCTAACTTGTCTTTGATATTGAAACCAACGCCCACTCCAACAGAATGAGCCCGACATATGCTGACTTCCCACCAGGATTTATTATGCAGAAAATAAGGGTAAAGCACCGTCCAGGAAATGCCTGGCAGACGCATTTCTAGCGAGTGTGTTAGCTTTCTTCAGTGCCGGTTCCTGTTTCCTCTCAGAGCCTCGCACCTTGGGCTACTTGCAGTGTCCTGAGCAGTCTCTGGCGACGCTTTTAAAAGATAATTACTCACCCCCTCCGCTCACAGCTGCAGTGCCTCTCTTGAAGGTGTTTAGACCAGGGGCATGCTGGTACACCGAGTCCAATGTGACAGCTCATGCAGTGAAAAGCCGCCAAACGCCCAGTGGCTTGTCTCGATGTCACCAAATCCTTCTGATTCATCCACAGGGTTATTTTCCACAGTACCTGGCGGGGCCCACGCAGACACGCTGCAGCCTCCTTCC
The DNA here is from genome assembly GCF_964263255.1 of Lissotriton vulgaris. Taxonomy (NCBI): domain Eukaryota; kingdom Metazoa; phylum Chordata; class Amphibia; order Caudata; family Salamandridae; genus Lissotriton; species Lissotriton vulgaris. Next base: position 1,225,284,451 of record NC_141685.1, read on the forward strand.
CCGAAATAGTGTTTCACAGCCAAATACCAAAAATCCACTCGGGGGGGGGGGGTGAAACGCTTGTAGTTTTATACGAAGACCGAAGGTTGCTGGCTTTGCGCTTCACACCAGATCAGGAGGCCATGCCGGTTGACCAGTACACAGCAAACTGGTCTTTGATATAGAAAGCAACGCCCACTCCAACAGAATGAGCCCGACATATGCTGACTTCCCACCAGGATTTATTATGCATAAAATAAGGGTTAAGCACCGTCCAGGAAACGCCAGGCAGACAGGTTTCTAGCGAGTGTGTTAGCTTTCTTCAGTGCCGGTTCCTGTTTCCTCTCAGAGCCTCGCACCTGGGGATACTTGCAGTGTCCTGAGCAGTCTCTGGTCACGCTTTTAAAAGATAATTACTCCCCGCCTCCGCTCACAGCTGCAGTGCCTCTCTTGAAGGTGTTTAGACCAGGAGCATGCTGGTACACCGAGTCCAATGTGACAGCTCATGCAGTGAAAAGCCGCCAAACGCCCAGTGGCTTGTCTCGATGTCACCAAATCCTTCTGATTCATCCACAGGGTTATTTTCCACAGTACCTGGCGGGGCCCACGCAGACACGCTGCAGCCTCCTTCCCCGAAATAGTGTTTCACACCCAAATACCACAAATCCACTCGGGGGGGGGGGTGAAATGCTTGTAGCTTTATACGAAGACTGAAGGTTGCTGGCTTTGCGCTTCACACCAGATCAGGAGGCCATGCCGGTTGACCAGTACACAGCAAACTGGTCTTTGATATAGAAACCAACGCCCACTCCAACAGAATGAGCCCGACATATGCTGACTTCCCAACAGGATTTACTATGCAGAAAATAAGGGTAAAGCACCGTCCAGGAAATGCCAGGCAGACGCGTTTCTAGCGAGTGTGTTAGCTTTCTTCAGTGCCGGTTCCTGTTTCCTCTCAGAGCCTTGCACCTGGGGATACTTGCAGTGTCCTGAGCAGTGTCTGGCCATGCTTTTAAAAGATAGTTACTCCCCGCCTCCGCTCACAGCTGCAGTGCCTCCCGTGAAGATGTTTAGACCAGGAGCATGCTGGTACACCGAGTCCAATGTGACAGCTCATGCAGTGAAAAGCCACCAAACGCCCAGTGGCTTGTCTCGATGTCACCGCATCCTTCCGATTCATCCACAGGGTTATTTTCCACAGTACCTGGCGGGGCCCCTGCAGACGCACTGCAGCCTCCTTCCCCGAAATAGTGTTTCACAGCCAAATACCACAAAACCACTCGGGGTGAAACGCTTGTAGTTTTATATGAAGACCGAAGGTTACTGCCTTTGCGCTTCACACAAGATCAGGAGGGCATGCCGGTTGACCAGTACACAGCAAACTGGTCTTTGATATAGAAACCAACGCCCACTCCAACAGAATGAGCCCGACATATGCTGACTTCCCACCAGGATTTATTATGCAGAAAATAAGGGTAAAGCACCGTCCAGGAAACGCCAGGCAGACGCGTTTCTAGCGAGTGTGTTAGCTTTCTTCAGTGCCAGTTCCTGTTTCCCTGTTTCCTCTCAGAGCCTTGCACCTGGGGATACTTGCAGTGTCCTGAGCAGTCTCTGGCCACGCTTTTAAAAGATAATTACTCACCCCCTCCGCTCACAGCTGCAGTGCCTCTCTTGAAGGTGTTTAGACCAGGAGTATGCTGGTACACCGAGTCCAATGTGACAGCTCATGCAGTGAAAAGCCGCCAAATGCCCAGTGGCTTATCTCGAAGTCACCAAATCCTTTTGATTCATCCACAGGGTTATTTTCCACAGTACCTGGCGGGGCCCATGCAGACACGCTGCAGCCTCCTTCCCCGAAATAGTGTTTCACAGCCAAATACCAAAAATCCACTCGGGGGGGTGAAACGCTTGTAGTTTTATACGAAGACCGAAGGTTGCTGGCTTTGCGCTTCACACCAGATCAGGAGGCCATGCCGGTTGACCAGTACACAGCAAACTGGTCTTTGATATAGAAACCAACGCCCACTCCAACAGAATGAGCCCGACATATGCTGACTTCCCACCAGGATTTATTATGCAGAAAATAAGGGTTAAGCGCCGTCCAGGAAACTCCAGGCAGACACGTTTCTAGCGAGTGTGTTAGCTTTCTTCAGTGCCGGTTCCTGTTTCCTCTCAGAGCCTCGCACCTGGGGATACTTGCAGTGTCCTGAGTAGTCTCTGGCCACGCTTTTAAAAGATAATTACTCCCTGCCTCCGCTCAGAGCTGCAGTGCCTCTCTTGAAGGTGTTTAGACCAGGAGCATGCTGGTACACCGAGTCCAATGTGACAGCTCATGCAGTGAAAAGCCGCCAAACGCCCAGTGGCTTGTCTCGATGTCACCAAATCCTTCTGATTCATCCACAGGGTTATTTTCCACAGTACCTGGCGGGGCCCACGCAGACACGCTGCAGCCTCCTTCCCCGAAATAGTGTTTCACAGCCAAATACCACAAATCCACTCGGGGGGGGGGTGAAATGCTTGTAGCTTTATACGAAGACTGAAGGTTGCTGGCTTTGCGCTTCACACCAGATCAGGAGGCCATGCCGGTTGACCAGTACACAGCAAACTGGTCTTTGATATAGAAACCAACGCCCACTCCAACAGAATGAGCCCGACATATGCTGACTTCCCAACAGGATTTACTATGCAGAAAATAAGGGTAAAGCACCGTCCAGGAAATGCCAGGCAGACGCGTTTCTAGCGAGTGTGTTAGCTTTCTTCAGTGCCGGTTCCTGTTTCCTCTCAGAGCCTTGCACCTGGGGATACTTGCAGTGTCCTGAGCAGTGTCTGGCCATGCTTTTAAAAGATAGTTACTCCCCGCCTCCGCTCACAGCTGCAGTGCCTCCCGTGAAGATGTTTAGACCAGGAGCATGCTGGTACACCGAGTCCTATGTGACAGCTCATGCAGTGAAAAGCCACCAAACGCCCAGTGGCTTGTCTCGATGTCACCGCATCCTTCCGATTCATCCACAGGGTTATTTTCCACAGTACCTGGCGGGGCCCCTGCAGACGCACTGCAGCCTCCTTCCCCGAAATAGTGTTTCACAGCCAAATACCACAAAACCACTCGGGGTGAAACGCTTGTAGTTTTATATGAAGACCGAAGGTTACTGCCTTTGCGCTTCACACAAGATCAGGAGGGCATGCCGGTTGACCAGTACACAGCAAACTGGTCTTTGATATAGAAACCAACGCCCACTCCAACAGAATGAGCCCGACATATGCTGACTTCCCACCAGGATTTATTATGCAGAAAATAAGGGTTAAGCACCGTCCAGGAAACGCCAGGCAGACACGTTTCTAGCGAGTGTGTTAGCTTTCTTCAGTGCCGGTTCCTGTTTCCTCTCAGAGCCTTGCACCTGGGGATACTTGCAGTGTCCTGAGCAGTCTCTGGCGACGCTTTTAAAAGATAATTACTCACCCCCTCCGCTCACAGCTGCAGTGCCTCTCTTGAAGGTGTTTAGACCAGGAGTATGCTGGTACACCGAGTCCAATGTGACAGCTCATGCAGTGAAAAGCCGCCAAATGCCCAGTGGCTTATCTCGAAGTCACCAAATCCTTTTGATTCTCCACAGGGTTATTTTCCACAGTACCTGGCGGGGCCCACGCAGACACGCTGCAGCCTCCTTCCCCGAAATAGTGTTTCACAGCCAAATACCAAAAATCCACTCGGGGGGGTGAAACGCTTGTAGTTTTATACGAAGACCGAAGGTTGCTGGCTTTGCGCTTCACACCAGATCAGGAGGCCATGCCGGTTGACCAGTACACAGCAAACTGGTCTTTGATATAGAAACCAACGCCCACTCCAACAGAATGAGCCCGACATATGCTGACTTCCCACCAGGATTTATTATGCAGAAAATAAGGGTAAAGCACCGCCCAGGAAATGCCAGGCAGACGCGTTTCTAGCGAGTGTGTTAGCTTTCTTCAGTGCCGGTTCCTGTTTCCTCTCAGAGCCTCCCACCTGGGGATACTTGCAGTGTCCTGAGCAGTCCCTGGCCACGCTTTTAAAAGATAATTACTCTCCGCCTCCGCTCACAGCTGCAGTGCCTCCCGTGAAGGTGTTTAGACCAGGAGCATGCTGGTACACCGAGTCCAATGTGACAGCTCATGCAGTGAAAAGCCGCCAAAGGCCCAGTGGCTTGTCTCGATGTCACTGCATCCTTCCGATTCATCCACAGGGTTATTTTCCACAGTACCTGGCGGGGCCCCTGCAGAGGCGCTGCAGCCTCCTTCCCCGAAATAGTGTTTCACAGCCAAATACCACAAAACCACTCGGGGGGGGGGGTAAAACGCTTGTAGTTTTATACGAAGACTGAAGGTTGCTGCCTTTGCGCTTCACACCAGATCAGGAGGGCATGCCGGTTGACCAGTACACAGCAAACTGGTCTTTGATATAGAAACCAACGCCCACTCCAACAGAATGAGCCTGACATATGCTGACTTCCCACCAGGATTTATTATGCAAAAAATAAGGGTAAAGCACCGTCCAGGAAACGCCAGGCAGACGCGTTTCTAGCAAGTGTGCTAGCTTTCTTCAGTGCCAGTTCCTGTTTCCTCTCAGAGCCTTGCACCTGGGGATACTTGCAGTGTCCTGAGCAGTCTCTGGCCACGCTTTTAAAAGATAATTACTCCCAGCCTCCGCTCACAGCTGCAGTGCCTCCCGTGAAGGTGTTTAGACCAGGAGCATGCTGGTACACCGAGTCCAATTTGACAGCTCATGCAGTGAAAAGCTGCTAAATGCCCAGTGGCTTGTCTCGATGTCACCGCATCCTTCCGATTCATCCACAGGGTTATTTTCCACAGTACCTGGCGAGGCCCCAGCAGACGCACTGCAGCCTCCTTCCCTGAAATAGTGTTTCACAGCCAAATACCACAAAACCACTCGGGGGTGAAACGCTTGTAGTTTTATACGAAGACCGAAGGTTGCTGCCTTTGCGCTTGACACCAGATCAGGAGGGCATGCCGGTTGACCAGTACACAGCTAACTTGTCTTTGATATTGAAACCAACGCCCACTCCAACAGAATGAGCCCGACATATGCTGACTTCCCACCAGGATTTATTATGCAGAAAATAAGGGTAAAGCACCGTCCAGGAAATGCCTGGCAGACGCATTTCTAGCGAGTGTGTTAGCTTTCTTCAGTGCCGGTTCCTGTTTCCTCTCAGAGCCTCGCACCTGGGGATACTTGCAGTGTCCTGAGCAGTCTCTGGCGACGCTTTTAAAAGATAATTACTCACCCCCTCCGCTCACAGCTGCAGTGCCTCTCTTGAAGGTGTTTAGACCAGGGGCATGCTGGTACACCGAGTCCAATGTGACAGCTCATGCAGTGAAAAGCCGCCAAACGCCCAGTGGCTTGTCTCGATGTCACCAAATCCTTCTGATTCATCCACAGGGTTATTTTCCACAGTACCTGGCGGGGCCCACGCAGACACGCTGCAGCCTCCTTCCCCGAAATAGTGTTTCACAGCCAAATACCAAAAATCCACTCGGGGGGGGGGGGTGAAACGCTTGTAGTTTTATACGAAGACCGAAGGTTGCTGGCTTTGCGCTTCACACCAGATCAGGAGGCCATGCCGGTTGACCAGTACACAGCAAACTGGTCTTTGATATAGAAAGCAACGCCCACTCCAACAGAATGAGCCCGACATATGCTGACTTCCCACCAGGATTTATTATGCATAAAATAAGGGTTAAGCACCGTCCAGGAAACGCCAGGCAGACAGGTTTCTAGCGAGTGTGTTAGCTTTCTTCAGTGCCGGTTCCTGTTTCCTCTCAGAGCCTCGCACCTGGGGATACTTGCAGTGTCCTGAGCAGTCTCTGGTCACGCTTTTAAAAGATAATTACTCCCCGCCTCCGCTCACAGCTGCAGTGCCTCTCTTGAAGGTGTTTAGACCAGGAGCATGCTGGTACACCGAGTCCAATGTGACAGCTCATGCAGTGAAAAGCCGCCAAACGCCCAGTGGCTTGTCTCGATGTCACCAAATCCTTCTGATTCATCCACAGGGTTATTTTCCACAGTACCTGGCGGGGCCCACGCAGACACGCTGCAGCCTCCTTCCCCGAAATAGTGTTTCACAGCCAAATACCACAAATCCACTCGGGGGGTGAAATGCTTGTAGTTTTATACGAAGACCGAAGGTTGCTGGCTTTGCGCTTCACACCAGATCAGGAGGCCATGCCGGTTGACAAGTACACAGCAAACTGGTCTTTGATATAGAAACCAACGCCCACTCCAACAGAATGAGCCCGACATATGCTGACTTCCCAACAGGATTTACTATGCAGAAAATAAGGGTAAAGCACCGTCCAGGAAATGCCAGGCAGACGCGTTTCTAGCGAGTGTGTTAGCTTTCTTCACTGCCGGTTCCTGTTTCCTCTCAGAGCCTTGCACCTTGGGATACTTGCAGTGTCCTGAGCAGTCTCTGGCCATGCTTTTAAAAGATAGTTACTCCCCGCCTCCGCTCACAGCTGCAGTGCCTCCCGTGAAGGTGTTTAGACCAGGAGCATGCTGGTACACCGAGTCCAATGTGACAGCTCATGCAGTGAAAAGCTGCTAAATGCCCAGTGGCTTGTCTCGATGTCACTGCATCCTTCCGATTCATCCACAGGGTTATTTTCCACACTACCTGGCGAGGCCCCAGCAGACGCACTGCAGCCTCCTTCCCTGAAATAGTGTTTCACAGCCAAATGCCACAAAACCACTCGGGGGTGAAACGCTTGTAGTTTTATACGAAGACCGAAGGTTGCTGCCTTTGCGCTTCACACAAGATCAAGAGGGCATGCCGGTTGACCAGTACACAGCAAACTGGTCTTTGATATAGAAACCAACGCCCACTCCAACAGAATGAGCCCGACATATGCTGACTTCCCACCAGGATTTATTATGCAGAAAATAAGGGTAAAGCACCGTCCAGGAAACGCCAGGCAGACGCGTTTCTAGCGAGTGTGTTAGCTTTCTTCAGTGCCAGTTCCTGTTTCCCTGTTTCCTCTCAGAGCCTTGCACCTGGGGATACTTGCAGTGTCCTGAGCAGTCTCTGGCCACGCTTTTAAAAGATAATTACTCACCCCCTCCGCTCACAGCTGCAGTGCCTCTCTTGAAGGTGTTTAGACCAGGAGTATGCTGGTACACCGAGTCCAATGTGACAGCTCATGCAGTGAAAAGCCGCCAAATGCCCAGTGGCTTATCTCGAAGTCACCAAATCCTTTTGATTCATCCACAGGGTTATTTTCCACAGTACCTGGCGGGGCCCATGCAGACACGCTGCAGCCTCCTTCCCCGAAATAGTGTTTCACAGCCAAATACCAAAAATCCACTCGGGGGGGTGAAACGCTTGTAGTTTTATACGAAGACCGAAGGTTGCTGGCTTTGCGCTTCACACCAGATCAGGAGGCCATGCCGGTTGACCAGTACACAGCAAACTGGTCTTTGATATAGAAACCAACGCCCACTCCAACAGAATGAGCCCGACATATGCTGACTTCCCACCAGGATTTATTATGCAGAAAATAAGGGTTAAACGCCGTCCAGGAAACTCCAGGCAGACACGTTTCTAGCGAGTGTGTTAGCTTTCTTCAGTGCCGGTTCCTGTTTCCTCTCAGAGCCTCGCACCTGGGGATACTTGCAGTGTCCTGAGTAGTCTCTGGCCACGCTTTTAAAAGATAATTACTCCCTGCCTCCGCTCAGAGCTGCAGTGCCTCTCTTGAAGGTGTTTAGACCAGGAGCATGCTGGTACACCGAGTCCAATGTGACAGCTCATGCAGTGAAAAGCCGCCAAACGCCCAGTGGCTTGTCTCGATGTCACCAAATCCTTCTGATTCATCCACAGGGTTATTTTCCACAGTACCTGGCGGGGCCCACGCAGACACGCTGCAGCCTCCTTCCCCGAAATAGTGTTTCACAGCCAAATACCACAAATCCACTCGGGGGGGGGGGTGAAATGCTTGTAGCTTTATACGAAGACTGAAGGTTGCTGGCTTTGCGCTTCACACCAGATCAGGAGGCCATGCCGGTTGACCAGTACACAGCAAACTGGTCTTTGATATAGAAACCAACGCCCACTCCAACAGAATGAGCCCGACATATGCTGACTTCCCAACAGGATTTACTATGCAGAAAATAAGGGTAAAGCACCGTCCAGGAAATGCCAGGCAGACGCGTTTCTAGCGAGTGTGTTAGCTTTCTTCAGTGCCGGTTCCTGTTTCCTCTCAGAGCCTTGCACCTGGGGATACTTGCAGTGTCCTGAGCAGTGTCTGGCCATGCTTTTAAAAGATAGTTACTCCCCGCCTCCGCTCACAGCTGCAGTGCCTCCCGTGAAGATGTTTAGACCAGGAGCATGCTGGTACACCGAGTCCTATGTGACAGCTCATGCAGTGAAAAGCCACCAAACGCCCAGTGGCTTGTCTCGATGTCACCGCATCCTTCCGATTCATCCACAGGGTTATTTTCCACAGTACCTGGCGGGGCCCCTGCAGACGCACTGCAGCCTCCTTCCCCGAAATAGTGTTTCACAGCCAAATACCACAAAACCACTCGGGGTGAAACGCTTGTAGTTTTATATGAAGACCGAAGGTTACTGCCTTTGCGCTTCACACAAGATCAGGAGGGCATGCCGGTTGACCAGTACACAGCAAACTGGTCTTTGATATAGAAACCAACGCCCACTCCAACAGAATGAGCCCGACATATGCTGACTTCCCACCAGGATTTATTATGCAGAAAATAAGGGTTAAGCACCGTCCAGGAAACGCCAGGCAGACACGTTTCTAGCGAGTGTGTTAGCTTTCTTCAGTGCCGGTTCCTGTTTCCTCTCAGAGCCTTGCACCTGGGGATACTTGCAGTGTCCTGAGCAGTCTCTGGCGACGCTTTTAAAAGATAATTACTCACCCCCTCCGCTCACAGCTGCAGTGCCTCTCTTGAAGGTGTTTAGACCAGGAGTATGCTGGTACACCGAGTCCAATGTGACAGCTCATGCAGTGAAAAGCCGCCAAATGCCCAGTGGCTTATCTCGAAGTCACCAAATCCTTTTGATTCTCCACAGGGTTATTTTCCACAGTACCTGGCGGGGCCCACGCAGACACGCTGCAGCCTCCTTCCCCGAAATAGTGTTTCACAGCCAAATACCAAAAATCCACTCGGGGGGGTGAAACGCTTGTAGTTTTATACGAAGACCGAAGGTTGCTGGCTTTGCGCTTCACACCAGATCAGGAGGCCATGCCGGTTGACCAGTACACAGCAAACTGGTCTTTGATATAGAAACCAACGCCCACTCCAACAGAATGAGCCCGACATATGCTGACTTCCCACCAGGATTTATTATGCAGAAAATAAGGGTAAAGCACCGCCCAGGAAATGCCAGGCAGACGCGTTTCTAGCGAGTGTGTTAGCTTTCTTCAGTGCCGGTTCCTGTTTCCTCTCAGAGCCTCCCACCTGGGGATACTTGCAGTGTCCTGAGCAGTCCCTGGCCACGCTTTTAAAAGATAATTACTCTCCGCCTCCGCTCACAGCTGCAGTGCCTCCCGTGAAGGTGTTTAGACCAGGAGCATGCTGGTACACCGAGTCCAATGTGACAGCTCATGCAGTGAAAAGCCGCCAAAGGCCCAGTGGCTTGTCTCGATGTCACTGCATCCTTCCGATTCATCCACAGGGTTATTTTCCACAGTACCTGGCGGGGCCCCTGCAGAGGCGCTGCAGCCTCCTTCCCCGAAATAGTGTTTCACAGCCAAATACCACAAAACCACTCGGGGGGGGGGGGTAAAACGCTTGTAGTTTTATACGAAGACTGAAGGTTGCTGCCTTTGCGCTTCACACCAGATCAGGAGGGCATGCCGGTTGACCAGTACACAGCAAACTGGTCTTTGATATAGAAACCAACGCCCACTCCAACAGAATGAGCCTGACATATGCTGACTTCCCACCAGGATTTATTATGCAAAAAATAAGGGTAAAGCACCGTCCAGGAAACGCCAGGCAGACGCGTTTCTAGCAAGTGTGCTAGCTTTCTTCAGTGCCAGTTCCTGTTTCCTCTCAGAGCCTTGCACCTGGGGATACTTGCAGTGTCCTGAGCAGTCTCTGGCCACGCTTTTAAAAGATAATTACTCCCAGCCTCCGCTCACAGCTGCAGTGCCTCCCGTGAAGGTGTTTAGACCAGGAGCATGCTGGTACACCGAGTCCAATTTGACAGCTCATGCAGTGAAAAGCTGCTAAATGCCCAGTGGCTTGTCTCGATGTCACCGCATCCTTCCGATTCATCCACAGGGTTATTTTCCACAGTACCTGGCGAGGCCCCAGCAGACGCACTGCAGCCTCCTTCCCTGAAATAGTGTTTCACAGCCAAATACCACAAAACCACTCGGGGGTGAAACGCTTGTAGTTTTATACGAAGACCGAAGGTTGCTGCCTTTGCGCTTGACACCAGATCAGGAGGGCATGCCGGTTGACCAGTACACAGCTAACTTGTCTTTGATATTGAAACCAACGCCCACTCCAACAGAATGAGCCCGACATATGCTGACTTCCCACCAGGATTTATTATGCAGAAAATAAGGGTAAAGCACCGTCCAGGAAATGCCTGGCAGACGCATTTCTAGCGAGTGTGTTAGCTTTCTTCAGTGCCGGTTCCTGTTTCCTCTCAGAGCCTCGCACCTGGGGATACTTGCAGTGTCCTGAGCAGTCTCTGGCCACGCTTTTAAAAGATAATTACTCTCCGCCTCCGCTCACAGCTGCAGTGCCTCCCGTGAAGGTGTTTAGACCAGGAGCATGCTGGTACACCGAGTCCAATGTGACAGCTCATGCAGTGAAAAGCCGCCAAACCCCCAGTGGCTTGTCTCGATGTCACCGCATCCTTCCGATTCATCCACAGGGTTATTTTCCACAGTACCTGGCGGGGCCCCTGCAGACGCGCTGCAGCCTCCTTCCCCGAAATAGTGTTTCACAGCCAAATACCACAAAACCACTCGGGGGGGGGTGAAACGCTTGTAGTTTTATACGAAGACCGAAGGTTGCTGCCTTTGCGCTTGACACCAGATCAGGAGGGCATGCCGGTTGACCAGTACACATCAAACTTGTCTTTGATATTGAAACCAACGCCCACTCCAACAGAATGAGCCCGACATATGCTGACTTCCCACCAGGATTTATTATGCAGAAAATAAGGGTAAAGCACCGTCCAGGAAACGCCAGGCAGACGCGTTTCTAGCAAGTGTGTAAGCTTTCTTCAGTGCCGGTTCCTGTTTCCTCTCAGAGCCTCGCACCTGGGGATACTTGCAGTGTCCTGAGCAGTCTCTGGCCATGCTTTTAAAAGATAATTACTCCCCGCCTCCACTCACAGCTGCAGTGCCTCCCTTGAAGGTGTTTAGACCAGGAGCATGCTGGTACACCGAGTCCAATGTGACAGCTCATGCAGTGAAAAGCTGCCAAACGCCCAGTGGCTTGTCTCGATGTCACTGCATCCTTCCGAATACTCCACAGGGTTATTTTCCACAGTACCTGGCGGGGCCCCTGCAGACGCGCTGCAGCCTCCTTCCCCGAAATAGTGTTTCGCAGCCAAATACCACAAAACCACTCGGGGGGGGGGTAAAACGCTTGTAGTTTTATACAAAGACCGAAGGTTGCTGCCTTTGCGCTTCACACCAGATCAGGAGGGCATGCCGGTTGACCAGTACACAGCAAACTGGTCTTTGATATAGAAACCAACGCCCACTCCAACAGAATGAGCCCGACATATGCTGACTTCCCACCAGGATTTATTATGCAAAAAATAAGGGTAAAGCACCGTCCAGGAAACGCCAGGCAGACGCGTTTCTAGCAAGTGTGCTAGCTTTCTTCAGTGCCGGTTCCTGTTTCCTCTCAGAGCCTCGCACCTGGGGATACTTGCAGTGTCCTGAGCAGTCTCTGGCCACGCTTTTAAAAGATAATTACTCCCCGCCTCCGCTCACAGCTGCAGTGCCTCCCGTGAAGGTGTTTAGACCAGGAGCATGCTGGTACACCGAGTCCAATGTGACAGCTCATGCAGTGAAAAGCTGCTAAATGCCCAGTGGCTTGTCTCGATATCACTGCATCCTTCCGATTCATCCACAGGGTTATTTTCCACAGTACCTGGCGAGGCCCCAGCAGACGCACTGCAGCCTCCTTCCCTGAAATAGTGTTTCACAGCCAAATGCCACAAAACCACTCGGGGGTGAAACGCTTGTAGTTTTATACGAAGACCGAAGGTTGCTGCCTTTGCACTTCACACAAGATCAAGAGGGCATGCCGGTTGACCAGTACACAGCAAACTGGTCTTTGATATAGAAACCAACGCCCACTCCAACAGAATGAGCCCGACATATGCTGACTTCCCACCAGGATTTATTATGTAGAAAATAAGGGTAAAGCACCGTCCAGGAAACGCCAGGCAGACGCGTTTCTAGCGAGTGTGTTAGCTTTCTTCAGTGCCAGTTCCTGTTTCCTCTCAGAGCCTTGCACCTTTGGATACTTGCAGTGTCCTGAGCAGTCTCTGGCCATGCTTTTAAAAGATAGTTACTCCCCGCCTCCGCTCACAGCTGCAGTGCCTCCCGTGAAGGTGTTTAGATCAGGAGCATGCTGGTACACCAAGTCCAATTTGACAGCTCATGCAGTGAAAAGCCGCCAAACGCCCAGTGGCTTGTCTCGATGTCACCGCATCCTTCCAATTCATCCACAGGGTTATTTTCCACAGTACCTGGCGGGGCCCCTGCAGACGCGCTGCAGCCTCCTTTCCCGAAATAGTGTTTCACAGCCAAATACCAAAAAACCACTCGAGGGGTGAAACACTTGTAGTTTTATACGAAGACCGAAGGTTGCTGCCTTTGCCCTTCACACCAGATCAGGAGGGTATGCCGGTTGACCAGTACACAGCAAACTGGTCTTTGATATAGAAACCAACGCCCACTCCAACAGAATGAGCCCGACATATGCTGACTTCCCACCAGGATTTATTATGCAGAAAATAAGGGTAAAGCACCGCCCAGGAAACGCCAGGCAGACGCGTTTCTAGCGAGCGTGTTAGCTTTCTTCAGTGCCAGTTCCTGTTTCCTCTCAGAGCCTTGCACCTGGGGATACTTGCAGTGTCCTGAGCAGTCTCTGGCCACGCTTTTAAAAGATAATTACTCCCCGCCTCCGCTCACAGCTGCAGTGCCTCCCCTGAAGGTGTTTAGACCAGGAGCATGCTGGTACACCGAGTCCAATGTGACAGCTCATGCAGTGAAAAGCTGCTAAATGCCCAGTGGCTTGTCTCGATGTCACTGCATCCTTCCGATTCATCCACAGGGTTATTTTCCACACTACCTGGCGAGGCCCCAGCAGACGCACTGCAGCCTCCTTCCCTGAAATAGTGTTTCACAGCCAAATGCCACAAAACCACTCGGGGGTGAAACGCTTGTAGTTTTATACGAAGACCGAAGGTTGCTGCCTTTGCGCTTCACACAAGATCAAGAGGGCATGCCGGTTGACCAGTACACAGCAAACTGGTCTTTGATATAGAAACCAACGCCCACTCCAACAGAATGAGCCCGACATATGCTGACTTCCCACCAGGATTTATTATGCAGAAAATAAGGGTAAAGCACCGTCCAGGAAACGCCAGGCAGACGCGTTTCTAGCGAGTGTGTTAGCTTTCTTCAGTGCCAGTTCCTGTTTCCCTGTTTCCTCTCAGAGCCTTGCACTTGGGGATACTTGCAGTGTCCTGAGCAGTCTCTGGCCACGCTTTTAAAAGATAATTACTCACCCCCTCCGCTCACAGCTGCAGTGCCTCTCTTGAAGGTGTTTAGACCAGGAGTATGCTGGTACACCGAGTCCAATGTGACAGCTCATGCAGTGAAAAGCCGCCAAATGCCCAGTGGCTTATCTCGAAGTCACCAAATCCTTTTGATTCATCCACAGGGTTATTTTCCACAGTACCTGGCGGGGCCCACGCAGACACGCTGCAGCCTCCTTCCCCGAAATAGTGTTTCACAGCCAAATACCAAAAATCCACTTGGGGGGGTGAAACGCTTGTTGTTTTATACGAAGACCGAAGGTTGCTGGCTTTGCGCTTCACACCAGATCAGGAGGCCATGCCGGTTGACCAGTACACAGCAAACTGGTCTTTGATATAGAAACCAACGCCCACTCCAACAGAATGAGCCCGACATATGCTGACTTCCCACCAGGATTTATTATGCAGAAAATAAGGGTTAAGCGCCGTCCAGGAAACTCCAGGCAGACACGTTTCTAGCGAGTGTGTTAGCTTTCTTCAGTGCCGGTTCCTGTTTCCTCTCAGAGCCTCGCACCTGGGGATACTTGCAGTGTCCTGAGTAGTCTCTGGCCACGCTTTTAAAAGATAATTACTCCCTGCCTCCGCTCACAGCTGCAGTGCCTCTCTTGAAGGTGTTTAGACCAGGAGCATGCTGGTACACCGAGTCCAATGTGACAGCTCATGCAGTGAAAAGCCGCCAAACGCCCAGTGGCTTGTCTCGATGTCACCAAATCCTTCTGATTCATCCACAGGGTTATTTTCCACAGTACCTGGCGGGGCCCACGCAGACACGCTGCAGCCTCCTTCCCCGAAATAGTGTTTCACACCCAAATACCACAAATCCACTCGGGGGGGGGGTGAAATGCTTGTAGCTTTATACGAAGACTGAAGGTTGCTGGCTTTGCGCTTCACACCAGATCAGGAGGCCATGCCGGTTGACCAGTACACAGCAAACTGGTCTTTGATATAGAAACCAACGCCCACTCCAACAGAATGAGCCCGACATATGCTGACTTCCCAACAGGATTTACTATGCAGAAAATAAGGGTAAAGCACCGTCCAGGAAATGCCAGGCAGACGCGTTTCTAGCGAGTGTGTTAGCTTTCTTCAGTGCCGGTTCCTGTTTCCTCTCAGAGCCTTGCACCTGGGGATACTTGCAGTGTCCTGAGCAGTGTCTGGCCATGCTTTTAAAAGATAGTTACTCCCCGCCTCCGCTCACAGCTGCAGTGCCTCCCGTGAAGATGTTTAGACCAGGAGCATGCTGGTACACCGAGTCCAATGTGACAGCTCATGCAGTGAAAAGCCACCAAACGCCCAGTGGCTTGTCTCGATGTCACCGCATCCTTCCGATTCATCCACAGGGTTATTTTCCACAGTACCTGGCGGGGCCCCTGCAGACGCACTGCAGCCTCCTTCCCCGAAATAGTGTTTCACAGCCAAATACCACAAAACCACTCGGGGTGAAACGCTTGTAGTTTTATATGAAGACCGAAGGTTACTGCCTTTGCGCTTCACACAAGATCAGGAGGGCATGCCGGTTGACCAGTACACAGCAAACTGGTCTTTGATATAGAAACCAACGCCCACTCCAACAGAATGAGCCCGACATATGCTGACTTCCCACCAGGATTTATTATGCAGAAAATAAGGGTTAAGCACCGTCCAGGAAACGCCAGGCAGACACGTTTCTAGCGAGTGTGTTAGCTTTCTTCAGTGCCGGTTCCTGTTTCCTCTCAGAGCCTTGCACCTGGGGATACTTGCAGTGTCCTGAGCAGTCTCTGGCGACGCTTTTAAAAGATAATTACTCACCCCCTCCGCTCACAGCTGCAGTGCCTCTCTTGAAGGTGTTTAGACCAGGGGCATGCTGGTACACCGAGTCCAATGTGACAGCTCATGCAGTGAAAAGCCGCCAAACGCCCAGTGGCTTGTCTCGATGTCACCAAATCCTTCTGATTCATCCACAGGGTTATTTTCCACAGTACCTGGCGGGGCCCACGCAGACACGCTGCAGCCTCCTTCCCCGAAATAGTGTTTCACAGCCAAATACCAAAAATCCACTCGGGGGGGGGGGGTGAAACGCTTGTAGTTTTATACGAAGACCGAAGGTTGCTGGCTTTGCGCTTCACACCAGATCAGGAGGCCATGCCGGTTGACCAGTACACAGCAAACTGGTCTTTGATATAGAAAGCAACGCCCACTCCAACAGAATGAGCCCGACATATGCTGACTTCCCACCAGGATTTATTATGCATAAAATAAGGGTTAAGCACCGTCCAGGAAACGCCAGGCAGACAGGTTTCTAGCGAGTGTGTTAGCTTTCTTCAGTGCCGGTTCCTGTTTCCTCTCAGAGCCTCGCACCTGGGGATACTTGCAGTGTCCTGAGCAGTCTCTGGCCACGCTTTTAAAAGATAATTACTCCCCGCCTCCGCTCACAGCTGCAGTGCCTCTCTTGAAGGTGTTTAGACCAGGAGCATGCTGGTACACCGAGTCCAATGTGACAGCTCATGCAGTGAAAAGCCGCCAAACGCCCAGTGGCTTGTCTCGATGTCACCAAATCCTTCTGATTCATCCACAGGGTTATTTTCCACAGTACCTGGCGGGGCCCACGCAGACACGCTGCAGCCTCCTTCCCCGAAATAGTGTTTCACAGCCAAATACCACAAATCCACTCGGGGGGTGAAATGCTTGTAGTTTTATACGAAGACCGAAGGTTGCTGGCTTTGCGCTTCACACCAGATCAGGAGGCCATGCCGGTTGACAAGTACACAGCAAACTGGTCTTTGATATAGAAACCAACGCCCACTCCAACAGAATGAGCCCGACATATGCTGACTTCCCAACAGGATTTACTATGCAGAAAATAAGGGTAAAGCACCGTCCAGGAAATGCCAGGCAGACGCGTTTCTAGCGAGTGTGTTAGCTTTCTTCACTGCCGGTTCCTGTTTCCTCTCAGAGCCTTGCACCTTGGGATACTTGCAGTGTCCTGAGCAGTCTCTGGCCATGCTTTTAAAAGATAGTTACTCCCCGCCTCCGCTCACAGCTGCAGTGCCTCCCGTGAAGGTGTTTAGACCAGGAGCATGCTGGTACACCGAGTCCAATGTGACAGCTCATGCAGTGAAAAGCTGCTAAATGCCCAGTGGCTTGTCTCGATGTCACTGCATCCTTCCGATTCATCCACAGGGTTATTTTCCACACTACCTGGCGAGGCCCCAGCAGACGCACTGCAGCCTCCTTCCCTGAAATAGTGTTTCACAGCCAAATGCCACAAAACCACTCGGGGGTGAAACGCTTGTAGTTTTATACGAAGACCGAAGGTTGCTGCCTTTGCGCTTCACACAAGATCAAGAGGGCATGCCGGTTGACCAGTACACAGCAAACTGGTCTTTGATATAGAAACCAACGCCCACTCCAACAGAATGAGCCCGACATATGCTGACTTCCCACCAGGATTTATTATGCAGAAAATAAGGGTAAAGCACCGTCCAGGAAACGCCAGGCAGACGCGTTTCTAGCGAGTGTGTTAGCTTTCTTCAGTGCCAGTTCCTGTTTCCCTGTTTCCTCTCAGAGCCTTGCACCTGGGGATACTTGCAGTGTCCTGAGCAGTCTCTGGCCACGCTTTTAAAAGATAATTACTCACCCCCTCCGCTCACAGCTGCAGTGCCTCTCTTGAAGGTGTTTAGACCAGGAGTATGCTGGTACACCGAGTCCAATGTGACAGCTCATGCAGTGAAAAGCCGCCAAATGCCCAGTGGCTTATCTCGAAGTCACCAAATCCTTTTGATTCATCCACAGGGTTATTTTCCACAGTACCTGGCGGGGCCCATGCAGACACGCTGCAGCCTCCTTCCCCGAAATAGTGTTTCACAGCCAAATACCAAAAATCCACTCGGGGGGGTGAAACGCTTGTAGTTTTATACGAAGACCGAAGGTTGCTGGCTTTGCGCTTCACACCAGATCAGGAGGCCATGCCGGTTGACCAGTACACAGCAAACTGGTCTTTGATATAGAAACCAACGCCCACTCCAACAGAATGAGCCCGACATATGCTGACTTCCCACCAGGATTTATTATGCAGAAAATAAGGGTTAAGCGCCGTCCAGGAAACTCCAGGCAGACACGTTTCTAGCGAGTGTGTTAGCTTTCTTCAGTGCCGGTTCCTGTTTCCTCTCAGAGCCTCGCACCTGGGGATACTTGCAGTGTCCTGAGTAGTCTCTGGCCACGCTTTTAAAAGATAATTACTCCCTGCCTCCGCTCAGAGCTGCAGTGCCTCTCTTGAAGGTGTTTAGACCAGGAGCATGCTGGTACACCGAGTCCAATGTGACAGCTCATGCAGTGAAAAGCCGCCAAACGCCCAGTGGCTTGTCTCGATGTCACCAAATCCTTCTGATTCATCCACAGGGTTATTTTCCACAGTACCTGGCGGGGCCCACGCAGACACGCTGCAGCCTCCTTCCCCGAAATAGTGTTTCACAGCCAAATACCACAAATCCACTCGGGGGGGGGGGGTGAAATGCTTGTAGCTTTATACGAAGACTGAAGGTTGCTGGCTTTGCGCTTCACACCAGATCAGGAGGCCATGCCGGTTGACCAGTACACAGCAAACTGGTCTTTGATATAGAAACCAACGCCCACTCCAACAGAATGAGCCCGACATATGCTGACTTCCCAACAGGATTTACTATGCAGAAAATAAGGGTAAAGCACCGTCCAGGAAATGCCAGGCAGACGCGTTTCTAGCGAGTGTGTTAGCTTTCTTCAGTGCCGGTTCCTGTTTCCTCTCAGAGCCTTGCACCTGGGGATACTTGCAGTGTCCTGAGCAGTGTCTGGCCATGCTTTTAAAAGATAGTTACTCCCCGCCTCCGCTCACAGCTGCAGTTCCTCCCGTGAAGATGTTTAGACCAGGAGCATGCTGGTACACCGAGTCCTATGTGACAGCTCATGCAGTGAAAAGCCACCAAACGCCCAGTGGCTTGTCTCGATGTCACCGCATCCTTCCGATTCATCCACAGGGTTATTTTCCACAGTACCTGGCGGGGCCCCTGCAGACGCACTGCAGCCTCCTTCCCCGAAATAGTGTTTCACAGCCAAATACCACAAAACCACTCGGGGTGAAACGCTTGTGGTTTATATGAAGACCGAAGGTTACTGCCTTTGCGCTTCACACAAGATCAGGAGGGCATGCCGGTTGACCAGTACACAGCAAACTGGTCTTTGATATAGAAACCAACGCCCACTCCAACAGAATGAGCCCGACATATGCTGACTTCCCACCAGGATTTATTATGCAGAAAATAAGGGTTAAGCACCGTCCAGGAAACGCCAGGCAGACACGTTTCTAGCGAGTGTGTTAGCTTTCTTCAGTGCCGGTTCCTGTTTCCTCTCAGAGCCTTGCACCTGGGGATACTTGCAGTGTCCTGAGCAGTCTCTGGCGACGCTTTTAAAAGATAATTACTCACCCCCTCCGCTCACAGCTGCAGTGCCTCTCTTGAAGGTGTTTAGACCAGGGGCATGCTGGTACACCGAGTCCAATGTGACAGCTCATGCAGTGAAAAGCCGCCAAACGCCCAGTGGCTTGTCTCGATGTCACCAAATCCTTCTGATTCATCCACAGGGTTATTTTCCACAGTACCTGGCGGGGCCCACGCAGACACGCTGCAGCCTCCTTCCCCGAAATAGTGTTTCACAGCCAAATACCAAAAATCCACTCGGGGGGGGGGTGAAACGCTTGTAGTTTTATACGAAGACCGAAGGTTGCTGGCTTTGCGCTTCACACCAGATCAGGAGGCCATGCCGGTTGACCAGTACACAGCAAACTGGTCTTTGATATAGAAAGCAACGCCCACTCCAACAGAATGAGCCCGACATATGCTGACTTCCCACCAGGATTTATTATGCATAAAATAAGGGTTAAGCACCGTCCAGGAAACGCCAGGCAGACAGGTTTCTAGCGAGTGTGTTAGCTTTCTTCAGTGCCGGTTCCTGTTTCCTCTCAGAGCCTCGCACCTGGGGATACTTGCAGTGTCCTGAGCAGTCTCTGGCCACGCTTTTAAAAGATAATTACTCCCCGCCTCCGCTCACAGCTGCAGTGCCTCTCTTGAAGGTGTTTAGACCAGGAGCATGCTGGTACACCGAGTCCAATGTGACAGCTCATGCAGTGAAAAGCCGCCAAACGCCCAGTGGCTTGTCTCGATGTCACCAAATCCTTCTGATTCATCCACAGGGTTATTTTCCACAGTACCTGGCGGGGCCCACGCAGACACGCTGCAGCCTCCTTCCCCGAAATAGTGTTTCACAGCCAAATACCACAAATCCACTCGGGGGGTGAAATGCTTGTAGTTTTATACGAAGACCGAAGGTTGCTGGCTTTGCGCTTCACACCAGATCAGGAGGCCATGCCGGTTGACAAGTACACAGCAAACTGGTCTTTGATATAGAAACCAACGCCCACTCCAACAGAATGAGCCCGACATATGCTGACTTCCCAACAGGATTTACTATGCAGAAAATAAGGGTAAAGCACCGTCCAGGAAATGCCAGGCAGACGCGTTTCTAGCGAGTGTGTTAGCTTTCTTCACTGCCGGTTCCTGTTTCCTCTCAGAGCCTTGCACCTTGGGATACTTGCAGTGTCCTGAGCAGTCTCTGGCCATGCTTTTAAAAGATAGTTACTCCCCGCCTCCGCTCACAGCTGCAGTGCCTCCCGTGAAGGTGTTTAGACCAGGAGCATGCTGGTACACCGAGTCCAATGTGACAGCTCATGCTGTGAAAAGCCGCCAAACGCCCAGTGGCTTGTCTCGATGTCACCGCATCCTTCCGATTCATCCACAGGGTTATTTTCAACAGTACCTGGCGAGGCCCCTGCAGACGCGCTGCAGCCTCCTTCCCCGAAATAGTGTTTCACAGCCAAATACCACAAAACCACTCGGGGGGGGTGACACGCTTGTAGTTTTATACGAAGACCGAAGGTTGCTGCCTTTGTGCTTCATACCAGATCAGGAGGGCATGCCGGTTGACCAGTACACAGCAAACTGGTCTTTGATATAGAAACCAACGCCCACTCCAACAGAATGAGCCCGACATATGCTGACTTCCCACCAGGATTTATTATGCAGAAAATAAGGGTAAAGCACCGTCCAGGAAACGCCAGGCAGACGCGTTTCTAGCGAGTGTGTTAGCTTTCTTCAGTGCCAGTTCCTGTTTCCTCTCAGAGCCTTGCACCTTTGGATACTTGCAGTGTCCTGAGCAGTCTCTGGCCATGCTTTTAAAAGATAGTTACTCCCCGCCTCCGCTCACAGCTGCAGTGCCTCCCGTGAAGGTGTTTAGACCAGGAGTATGCTGGTACACCAAGTCCAATTTGACAGCTCATGCAGTGAAAAGCCGCCAAACGCCCAGTGGCTTGTCTCGATGTCACCGCATCCTTCCAATTCATCCACAGGGTTATTTTCCACAGTACCTGGCGGGGCCCCTGCAGACGCGCTGCAGCCTCCTTTCCCGAAATAGTGTTTCACAGCCAAATACCAAAAAACCACTCGAGGGGTGAAACACTTGTAGTTTTATACGAAGACCGAAGGTTGCTGCCTTTGCCCTTCACACCAGATCAGGAGGGTATGCCGGTTGACCAGTACACAGCAAACTGGTCTTTGATATAGAAACCAACGCCCACTCCAACAGAATGAGCCCGACATATGCTGACTTCCCACCAGGATTTATTATGCAGAAAATAAGGGTAAAGCACCGCCCAGGAAACGCCAGGCAGACGCGTTTCTAGCGAGCGTGTTAGCTTTCTTCAGTGCCAGTTCCTGTTTCCTCTCAGAGCCTTGCACCTGGGGTTACTTGCAGTGTCCTGAGCAGTCTCTGGCCACGCTTTTAAAAGATAATTACTCCCCGCCTCCGCTCACAGCTGCAGTGCCTCCCCTGAAGGTGTTTAGACCAGGAGCATGCTGGTACACCGAGTCCAATGTGACAGCTCATGCAGTGAAAAGCTGCTAAATGCCCAGTGGCTTGTCTCGATGTCACTGCATCCTTCCGATTCATCCACAGGGTTATTTTCCACACTACCTGGCGAGGCCCCAGCAGACGCACTGCAGCCTCCTTCCCTGAAATAGTGTTTCACAGCCAAATGCCACAAAACCACTCGGGGGTGAAACGCTTGTAGTTTTATACGAAGACCGAAGGTTGCTGCCTTTGCGCTTCACACAAGATCAAGAGGGCATGCCGGTTGACCAGTACACAGCAAACTGGCCTTTGATATAGAAACCAACGCCCACTCCAACAGAATGAGCCCGACATATGCTGACTTCCCACCAGGATTTATTATGCAGAAAATAAGGGTAAAGCACCGTCCAGGAAACGCCAGGCAGACGCGTTTCTAGCGAGTGTGTTAGCTTTCTTCAGTGCCAGTTCCTGTTTCCTCTCAGAGCCTTGCACCTGGGGATACTTGCAGTGTCCTGAGCAGTCTCTGGCCACGCTTTTAAAAGATAATTACTCACCCCCTCCGCTCACAGCTGCAGTGCCTCTCTTGAAGGTGTTTAGACCAGGAGTATGCTGGTACACCGAGTCCAATGTGACAGCTCATGCAGTGAAAAGCCGCCAAATGCCCAGTGGCTTATCTCGAAGTCACCAAATCCTTTTGATTCTCCACAGGGTTATTTTCCACAGTACCTGGCGGGGCCCACGCAGACACGCTGCAGCCTCCTTCCCCGAAATAGTGTTTCACAGCCAAATACCAAAAATCCACTCGGGGGGGTGAAACGCTTGTAGTTTTATATGAAGACCGAAGGTTGCTGGCTTTGCGCTTCACACCAGATCAGGAGGCCATGACGGTTGACCAGTACACAGCAAACTGGTCTTTGATATAGAAACCAACGCCCACTCCAACAGAATGAGCCCGACATATGCTGACTTCCCACCAGGATTTATTATGCAGAAAATAAGGGTTAAGCGCCGTCCAGGAAACTCCAGGCAGACACGTTTCTAGCGAGTGTGTTAGCTTTCTTCAGTGCCGGTTCCTGTTTCCTCTCAGAGCCTCGCACCTGGGGATACTTGCAGTGTCCTGAGTAGTCTCTGGCCACGCTTTTAAAAGATAATTACTCCCTGCCTCCGCTCACAGCTGCAGTGCCTCTCTTGAAGGTGTTTAGACCAGGAGCATGCTGGTACACCGAGTCCAATGTGACAGCTCATGCAGTGAAAAGCCGCCAAACGCCCAGTGGCTTGTCTCGATGTCACCAAATCCTTCTGATTCATCCACAGGGTTATTTTCCACAGTACCTGGCGGGGCCCACGCAGACACGCTGCAGCCTCCTTCCCCGAAATAGTGTTTCACAGCCAAATACCACAAATCCACTCGGGGGGGGTGAAATGCTTGTAGCTTTATACGAAGACTGAAGGTTGCTGGCTTTGCGCTTCACACCAGATCAGGAGGCCATGCCGGTTGACCAGTACACAGCAAACTGGTCTTTGATATAGAAACCAACGCCCACTCCAACAGAATGAGCCCGACATATGCTGACTTCCCAACAGGATTTACTATGCAGAAAATAAGGGTAAAGCACCGTCCAGGAAATGCCAGGCAGACGCGTTTCTAGCGAGTGTGTTAGCTTTCTTCAGTGCCGGTTCCTGTTTCCTCTCAGAGCCTTGCACCTGGGGATACTTGCAGTGTCCTGAGCAGTGTCTGGCCATGCTTTTAAAAGATAGTTACTCCCCGCCTCTGCCCACAGCTGCAGTGCCTCCCGTGAAGATGTTTAGACCAGGAGCATGCTGGTACACCGAGTCCAATGTGACAGCTCATGCAGTGAAAAGCCACCAAACGCCCAGTGGCTTGTCTCGATGTCACCGCATCCTTCCGATTCATCCACAGGGTTATTTTCCACAGTACCTGGCGGGGCCCCTGCAGACGCACTGCAGCCTCCTTCCCCGAAATAGTGTTTCACAGCCAAATACCACAAAACCACTCGGGGTGAAACGCTTGTAGTTTTATATGAAGACCGAAGGTTACTGCCTTTGCGCTTCACACAAGATCAGGAGGGCATGCCGGTTGACCAGTACACAGCAAACTGGTCTTTGATATAGAAACCAACGCCCACTCCAACAGAACGAGCCCAACATATGCTGACTTCCCACCAGGATTTATTATGCAGAAAATAAGGGTTAAGCACCGTCCAGGAAACGCCAGGCAGACACGTTTCTAGCGAGTGTGTTAGCTTTCTTCAGTGCCGGTTCCTGTTTCCTCTCAGAGCCTTGCACCTGGGGATACTTGCAGGGTCCTGAGCAGTCTCTGGCGACGCTTTTAAAAGATAATTACTCACCCCCTCCGCTCACAGCTGCAGTGCCTCTCTTGAAGGTGTTTAGACCAGGGGCATGCTGGTACACCGAGTCCAATGTGACAGCTCATGCAGTGAAAAGCCGCCAAACGCCCAGTGGCTTGTCTCGATGTCACCAAATCCTTCTGATTCATCCACAGGGTTATTTTCCACAGTACCTGGCGGGGCCCACGCAGACACGCTGCAGCCTCCTTCCCCGAAATAGTGTTTCACAGCCAAATACCAAAAATCCACTCGGGGGGGGGGGGTGAAACGCTTGTAGTTTTATACGAAGACCGAAGGTTGCTGGCTTTGCGCTTCACACCAGATCAGGAGGCCATGCCGGTTGACCAGTACACAGCAAACTGGTCTTTGATATAGAAAGCAACGCCCACTCCAACAGAATGAGCCCGACATATGCTGACTTCCCACCAGGATTTATTATGCATAAAATAAGGGTTAAGCACCGTCCAGGAAACGCCAGGCAGACAGGTTTCTAGCGAGTGTGTTAGCTTTCTTCAGTGCCGGTTCCTGTTTCCTCTCAGAGCCTCGCACCTGGGGATACTTGCAGTGTCCTGAGCAGTCTCTGGCCACGCTTTTAAAAGATAATTACTCCCCGCCTCCGCTCACAGCTGCAGTGCCTCTCTTGAAGGTGTTTAGACCAGGAGCATGCTGGTACACCGAGTCCAATGTGACAGCTCATGCAGTGAAAAGCCGCCAAACGCCCAGTGGCTTGTCTCGATGTCACCAAATCCTTCTGATTCATCCACAGGGTTATTTTCCACAGTACCTGGCGGGGCCCACGCAGACACGCTGCAGCCTCCTTCCCCGAAATAGTGTTTCACAGCCAAATACCACAAATCCACTCGGGGGGGTGAAATGCTTGTAGTTTTATACGAAGACCGAAGGTTGCTGGCTTTGCGCTTCACACCAGATCAGGAGGCCATGCCGGTTGACAAGTACACAGCAAACTGGTCTTTGATATAGAAACCAACGCCCACTCCAACAGAATGAGCCCGACATATGCTGACTTCCCAACAGGATTTACTATGCAGAAAATAAGGGTAAAGCACCGTCCAGGAAATGCCAGGCAGACGTGTTTCTAGCGAGTGTGTTAGCTTTCTTCACTGCCGGTTCCTGTTTCCTCTCAGAGCCTTGCACCTTGGGATACTTGCAGTGTCCTGAGCAGTCTCTGGCCATGCTTTTAAAAGATAGTTACTCCCCGCCTCCGCTCACAGCTGCAGTGCCTCCCGTGAAGGTGTTTAGACCAGGAGCATGCTGGTACACCGAGTCCAATGTGACAGCTCATGCTGTGAAAAGCCGCCAAACGCCCAGTGGCTTGTCTCGATGTCACCGCATCCTTCCGATTCATCCACAGGGTTATTTTCCACAGTACCTGGCGAGGCCCCTGCAGACGCACTGCAGCCTCCTTCCCCGAAATAGTGTTTCACAGCCAAATACCACAAAACCACTCGGGGGGGGTGACACGCTTGTAGTTTTATACGAAGACCGAAGGTTGCTGCCTTTGTGCTTCACACCAGATCAGGAGGGCATGCCGGTTGACCAGTACACAGCAAACTTGTCTTTGATATTGAAACCAACGCATACTCCAACAGAATGAGCCCGACATATGCTGACTTCCCACCAGGAGTTATTATGCAGAAAATAAGGGTAAAGCACCGTCCAGGAAATGCCCGGCAGACGCGTTTCTAGCGAGTGTGTTAGCTTTCTTCAGTGCCGGTTCCTGTTTCCTCTCAGAGCCTCGCACCTGGGGACACTTGCAGTGTCCTGAGCAGTCTCTGGCCACGCTTTTAAAAGATAATTACTCTCCACCTCCGCTCACAGCTGCAGTGCCTCCTGTGAGGGTGTTTAGACCAGGAGCATGCTGGTACACCGAGTCCAATGTGACAGCTCATGCAGTGAAAAGCCGCCAAACGCCCAGTGGCTTGTCTCAATGTCACCGCATCCTTCCGATTCATCCACAGGGTTATTTTCCACAGTACCTGGCGGGGCCCCTGCAGACGCGCTGCAGCCTCCTTCCCCGAAATAGTGTTTCACAGCCAAATACCACAGAACCACTCGGGGGTGAAACGCTTGTAGTTTTATACGAAGACCGAAGGTTGCTGCCTTTGCGCTTCACACCAGATTAGGAGGGCATGCCGGTTGACCAGTACACAGCAAACTGGTCTTTGATATAGAAACCAAAGCCCACTCCAACAGAATGAGCCCGACATATGCTGACTACCCTGAAAAAAACGTAGGTTTCACACATGTTATAGTTAGGAATTAGCATTTAAAAAACCTTAAAAATTCACTGAAAAAACCATAGGTTTCACACATGTTATAGTTAGCTGGACATTTCACTCATACAAAGCCATTGAAATTCCCCCGTTATAGTTAGTTCAGCTAACTATAATTTGCACGCCCTCAATGCACTGCTGATGGTGTCTCATATTACATCATTCATGACATGGTCAGTGACATCACTGATGACATCACTGAGGACATCACAAATACCATCACTGATGACATCACAGATGACATTTTCCAGTGACTGTGTGTTTCCATAAAGTTTAAATATGTTTTATATATATGCCAAGGTGTATTGGAGAATGAGTGTTTGTATAAGTGTCTGGATGAATGATTTAGTGGATGCGTAACTGACTGTAAAAGTGAGTGATTAGAAGGTGTCTTACTGAATGCATGGGTTCGTGACTGATACAGACATTGACACAGTTTAGGTTGTTGGTTGGTGTGTAAGCGGTTGCATGGGTTAGTGAGTAGCTAAATGAGACTCTCTAAGGGTTATTGATCGGTTTTCTGAGTATCTGTATGGGCGCCTGAGTTTCTGTGCATTGTGACTCTGTGCATAGATGTGTGAGTGGATGATTAACTGGGTGTATGGGTTCAAGAGTGCATCTATGAAGGGCTGTGTGTGTGGGTGAGTGTGTGTATGGGTGTGTTGGTGAGTGAATGGATGCCTCAGTGGTACATGTGTGAGTAACTGCATATGTGAAAGGAAGGCAGTATATGTGAGTGTTGGATTGTATAAATAACTATATGAGTGTGAATGATTGTGAGAGTAGCTGTATGGATCAGTGTGTGCTTGTGTTAGTTAATGTATAAAAGTGTAAGTTTGTGTTAGTATATGTTTGAATAAGTGTGGTGGTGTGTGTATAACTGTATATGTGAGTAAACAGGAGTGTGATTGATTATTTGCATGACTGACTAGGTGTGTGAGTAACTCTATGAATGAGTGGTGGTGTGTGAGTGTCAGTGCTGATATGTGAGTGCATATGATAATGCCATATTAATGGTTGACTGCATGTAAGAGTGACTGTATGGGTGAATGAGTTGATGTGTGTGTAGACCTAGGGATTAGTGAGTGGGTATGTACTGTAGGAGAGTTGTATCTGCTTCTTATGTTTACCCCCACATTTTGCATTTTTTAACAGTTTTTTTTACTTTAGTCTGGCTGGGGCCCTGCTATCCAGGACCCCAGCCTAGCTGCAACCTCTTTAAAATGATTTCATGTACTTTAGGTACACTCCAGTTTGGTTACTGGGGTACCCATATGAGTCCCTAGTATAAGGTTCCTTAGGTACCAAGGGCATAGGTACCCCAGAGGCTTATCAGGGGCTGAAGCATGTATTATGCCTCATTGGGAAGCCTTCCAAAATAACATCACAGGTCTGCTTCTGCAGCCTGTGTAAGGTGGAGTATTCACCCCTTACTTAGATATAGGTTCCGTATATCTACATTATATCACTACACACTAAACCTATTAGTCACCCCTATGGCAGGCCTTATCAATCCTGAAGGCAGGGTGCTGGGTTTTGTGTGAGAGGGTACCCATACATGAGCAGGACCCCTCTGCAACCTTCGTAATGTATTCTCCGGGTTTTTCTTTGTTGCAGCCAGACCAAATACCCTTAAGTGCATTAGAACCTCGCGGTAAATGCTAACTTTGGAATGGCTGCAAGGAAACATGTTGTGTTTGGTGTCAAACACTTTGGAATCATACCACCCACTAGTCCTAGCAGCGGGGGTATGATTCCACCCTTCTAGAGGGGGGGACATGTACACACCGGTACACCCAGTACCAGTTTAAAAGAACCTTGGCATCACAAAATGGATGCCGTAGCCACAGACATGAGCCTGGCCTCCTGCTGCTGGATGAAACTCCGGCAGGGGAGGCCAGGGCAATCGGTTTCCTGTCACAGGGAGGTGTCACCACCTCCCACACAGGCTTTAGTGTATTGGGGCTGGGTGAGTGCACTCTGAGAGTGCTTTGAAGTCAGCACTGGGGGCACATTTGGTGCCCCTGTGCATAGCCCAGTACAAATCGGTTGGAGGGGCTACCAGCCCCTGCTCTGGCATGAAACCGGACAAAGGAAATGGGTATAGCCAACCCTCTTTCCTGACCCTCCCATAGGTGGGTCCCCAGAGTATGTCCAACCCCTTACTTGGGTATAAGAAAGGAACCCCTGGCTGCAGGACTTTAGATTACACCTGGATGAAACTCTGATACAGAATCCTGGAACTTCGATAATCCACATGTCGCTGGATGACTGAAGAATCTAACTTGGAGTAAAGGACTTACTCCCCTGTGTGGCAGGCACCAAAGACGCATCTGACCAGCTTCCATCCCAGAAGCTCCCACCAGACTCCGAAGTATTTGCAACACAGGAGGTGGATTTCCAGACTTCCCCGAAGCCGACCTGAGTCCCCAGTAAGGCTGAGACCTGCACCCCTCGTGCGCATTGTGGAACTGGAACCCCTGGACACCGCGCACATTTGCAAGGGCATCAGCTTCTTTACATCCCTTGAGGTTGTGCATTGGTTTACTTGTAGCCCAGACCCGAGCACCTTTTCCACTGAATATTGCTGGCCTACACTCCATGAGTGTTCCGTGAGCTGGCCCTTTGTGTTTTTGCTCAAGGTACCTTTGGAATCCCTGGTCTGTCAACTGGTGTGTCCATAAGAAGGCAACTTTGACTTTCCTTTGGCTTTCCTGGTTGCTCCAGATGTGCCCTGACTCTCCACCACTTGGTGAGTCCCCCAGACCTTGTTGGTCCACACCGAAGCATCTTTTCTCTTCCTGCATGGGTTGCTGTTGCCAAGGCTTGTTAGGTCCAATCCGGGCACCGACCCTGCAGCACTCTTCATCCTTTGTGGGAAAGCTGGAATCCAGCTCCTGGTTGTCATTGAAACCTCCTGGTCCTCATGGCTGCAGAGTCAAGCTTCACCTCTTCGCACCTGAATCACCCGACATCGGTGAGCATTCGTCTATCGTGCCCCTGGTCACTGGTAAGTGACCCAGACTCTGTCCCCTCTGCTTTCAGGTTCCTCACATCTTCGGTCCAGGCTTGGATCACACCAGAAACTTTTCTTCTTCACGCAGCAGCACTTTGCAGCAGATCGCCATTGAAATCAATGATGATTCCCAACACCAATGAACACCTATGCACCCGGCTTCCCTGGGTAAGGTAACTTGAGTACTCTGGTGCTCCCGTGGGTGTTGGCCCTAGAACCCTTTGAGTCTAAAGGGGTTTGCTCAAAGTCCTCTCCTAAGTGTTCTTAATCTTTAAATTTCCAACCACGGCTTTCCCCATTGAAGATAATGGCGATTCGCGGCTGTGTTCTCATACTGCAGCATCCTCCGTGGGTCCCCTGTGTCCCTACCTTGGGTGGTTCCTTGTGGTCCCAGTGATTCTACAGTACCTAGGCCTTGTCGGTTCTTATACCACGTTCTTAATATGATTTGGTACCCCCCTGGGACCCAGTGTATATTGTGCTGCATATTTAAGTTCTACATTGTGTGTACTTTGCTTCGTAATCTCAACAAGAGATTACTAGAGAGTGTTTAGAAATAAATACATATATTTTATATATATATATATATATATATATATATATATATATTCAGCTCACAACATCCACAGGTTCTCACCCTGTTAAAGGATCGCAGCACTCATGGGGTGGTTTACAATTAGTTTTTATTCGTAAACCTCACATATATATATATACCTTGTGCGGTTCTCCTTTCATTTAGAAATTCAAGAGGTTATAATCTGGTAAACCAAGATGCTTTACACACCTTCAAGACTTAGCCTGAAGGCTGCTCTCCATAGCTGCCACTAGGATAGCTTTCAATAAAGGTTGTCTTAAACCTATCATCAATAAGGGTTGTTTGGACTGGTGCAAGGTGCCCACTAGAATAGAGGACAGCATATGCCAGGCCAATTTCTCACATGTACTAACTGGGATTGGGGTGTCTATGGTTTTGAAAATGGTAGTCTGTATATTAGAGTGGGTTATACTAGGGTATGATGAGGAGATTACCTAACATTGACAGAACTAACTCTGGCTATTTCTTTAACTTTGATATGTTTTCCGAGGATCTCAGTGAGCCTGAAACGATGCCAGTGAATAACACTTTTAAAGAATAAGCAACAGAACTTTTTCATCAACTTGAAAAAACATATCTAGTTTCACCATGGGTTGAACTTTGGATTGTGCTGGGCATACTTTTTCTCCTACTTTGGCTAATTCTTGTATTAAGTTTGGGAATGCTGATAAATGGAAGATATAGTGAAATGAACACAGCAAGTAAGAACATCAACTTACTCCTCAAGCCACACAAATCATCTCATTGTAAACAAAGAGACTTGACATCACAGCCGTTCCTATACCTGGTGGTATAGAATGGAACAGAACTGATTAGGACATCTTTGGCCCTGCAGTGCTGTTGAAGATTCCACATCGATTCAAGGATTCCTTGAGTGACTTTGTTTCACCCAGCACATTTTTTGATGATTGAGACTTTGAGACTGTTAATATTATGATTTCAGACTGAGAGATGTCTGCAAAATTTATAAAACTTGAATACCTAGAAGGTTCATCAGATTATGAACAAGTGCACTGCTATAATCACTATGGTCATCATTATTTGCACACATCTGCAAACCCTACAAATGTTTATACTTTTTATCAATGTAAACACTGCCCAACGCCACCAAAGGGTAGCTCAAAAACATTCAAGGAAAATGTCCATACTTCTCAGGTTTTAATGTCTCAAATCCGAAAACATTTTACTTTAGAAATGTTAATAAGACAGGAATGAAAAGTATGTTGACTAATACTAAGCAACATTGTTCTGCAGCCTTTTATGCCCAGCTGTCCTCATTAGGTTTGACTTTTGGAGTGACAAAATTGAAACAAAAACTGGCAGGTGCAGGGAATAGAAGCCTTATTTTGAGCCTGCATTATCCCTGAACAAATAATGTTTTTGAACGACACTGTGCAACAGACATCCTGTCTTGGTCTATCCAAGATAAAAGATTTGAACAAACCGTCTATACCTATACATACACCTGATAACAAAAACACTTCAGAAGGAGGGGTCGACGTAAAATCAATTTTACTTAAAAACTGAACTGATGGTGTTAGAGGGGAGACGTTAAGCTTTGTATTGTCCGAACAAAAAAAAGAGAAACGGAAGACAGAAGAAATACGACAAAATCTATTGAGGGCCGAAGAAGAATTAACAGTAGCTATTCAACAACAGGTCCCAATAGAACAAATCATCCTTAAGCTAATATCGCTTAGAGCAGATGCCCTGGAAGAAGTCGCCCAAAAGACGGCCGAGAAATATATGGCTAATAGGGAGAACGTATATGAGCTCAGTGAAAGGGTTGGACATATTCTAGCTGTACAGACTAGGCAGAGAGTAGCAGCAGCCGATATTAAAGAAATCACCGATACCCAAGGAAATATGGTAACAGAGGTAGGACAGGTAAGGGAGGTCTTTAAACAATTCTATATAGATCTCTACGCCTCAGATATATCAGCCAGCACGGAAGAGATAGAAAAATATTTGAGCGAGGCGCCTCCTTCGGTGCTCTCCGCAATCGAAAAGGAGGAGTTAGATGCTGTATTCCGGTTAGAGGAACTGGTCACTGCTCTTGGCAGTCTTCCCTCGGGGAAGGCAGCAGGGCTGGACCAGATCCCAGTGGAATTCTTTAAAATATTCCAAACAGTGATCATAGGGGACATGTTTAAT
This sequence comes from Lissotriton vulgaris, assembly GCF_964263255.1. Taxonomy (NCBI): domain Eukaryota; kingdom Metazoa; phylum Chordata; class Amphibia; order Caudata; family Salamandridae; genus Lissotriton; species Lissotriton vulgaris. The sequence goes on from NC_141685.1 coordinate 1,225,316,583, forward strand.
ATCATGGCAAAGGCACAAAAGGGTGAATTCGTCCCTGAGTCCTGGAATGCAGCCAACATCATTGTAATACCAAAGAAAGGTAAACCCACAACTGAACCAAGCTCATACCGCCCAATTACGTTGATGAACGCCAATGTCAAGGTCTACTCAAAGATACTAGTTAAAAGATTAGCAGGGGTGGTTGAGGGTTTGGTTAGTCCTTCCCAGCATGGGTTTATCCCAGGAAAAGGAACAACACAGCACATCAGGCAGGTCATTACCATGTTTGATGCAGCAGGTACCCTAGGAGACCCTATGGCAGCGCTGTTTCTAGATGCAGAGAAGGCATTTGATAGGGTCTCCTGGGGATACCTATGGTCAGCCATGAGGTGGAATGGAATAGGGGAGGGCTTCATCAAGGCCATACAAACCTTGTATATCAAACCAATGGCTAAGATTAGGGTTAATAGGGGATACTTGGCAGCAGTTAAGATCTGTAGAGGGACTAGGCAGGGCTGCCCGTCATCCCCCCTTCTGTTTGCACTATATTTGGATCCCTCTCTGCGCAGGCTGGAACAGAATCCACAGATTGCCCCGATGAACATAAATGGCTGTGCAATAAAGACTCTTGCGTATGCGGATGACGTTGACATTTTGACACCCAACTCCTCCGCCGCCATTAGGGAGATTGAAGCAGAGGCAGAATGTTTCGGTCAAATCTCGGGATACATACTGAATAAATCCAAGACACAGATTGTTGAAAATAGATATTCAGTGTGTAACGATTCTAGAGTAGTTGGTTCAGCCGTGTACTTGGGGGTGGCAATATCAGCAAATCTTGATATGGTGGTAGAGATAAATATGGCTCCACTGATGACAAGAATAAAAAATGATCTAACAAGAATGAACAACCTACACCTATCATTGATGGGCTGTACCAACGTTAATAAGATGCTGATTCTCCCCAAATTACTTTATTTTTTCAGATCGATCCCTTTATTCTTTGAGAACAGATGCTTTAATACACTAGAGGCAACATGCAATAGATTTATCTGGGCACATGGGAAGACGCGTAGGGCATACAGATACATCACGCTACCAAGAGAAAGGGGGGGTGGGGAGCACTGGACTTCAGGTTATACTACATGGCAGCTGCCCTACAGTATATGCAAGGGTTAATAGGAGAAACAGAACTGGATCAAAGAGTTAATAACCTGTCTACGAAAGTATATGCTACAGTGTTAGGGACAGAGGCGGGAAATTGTTTCTTAAATTGTATTGATTTTGGCTACTTTAAAAGAACCAGGTTTAAGACACTCTCCGCAGCTGTTAAGATTTAGATTACCTTCTGAAAAGAAGTAAACTGGTGAAATGTAATATATATCAGACTCTATAAAAACAGGTCATTTCCTCAAGCAATCTTTGCAGATGAAGTAATGTTAGAATGGGCAAATAATGGTATTGTCCAGATTGGGGACTTATTTGAGGCAGAGGGGATGGTACAGTTTGCAGATCTAAGAACTAAGTATGGTATTGATAACAGAGGCTTTTTCAAGTATCTCGAGGTCAGGAGTTTTTTAAATAATAAAACAGGGGGGACAGTTGGAGTAAGTAGGAATGAGATACTGGAAAAAATGAGACTTATGGGGGATTGCACCATTAGGTCTTTTTATGCCTGTTTGGTTAAAGGGAAAACTGATGATTTAGGAAAAGCGGGTAATAAATGGGCGGAAAAACATAACGTGGAAGCAGGGTGGCTCATGAAATCACTGGACCTAGGTCGTACTATATTGTGTTCATCCTCCATGCAGTCACAACACTATAAAACTCTGTATTGATTATATCATACCCCCGCTAAGATAGCTAAATGGGGCGGGACCATGGGTAGCAATGCTAGCGAAGCCTATATTATTCACATATTTGCTACCTGCCCTCAACTACATACGCTAGCTAGAGACATCGAGGGATTTTTAGACAGATCATTGGGTATTCAAACCAAACTTAGCCCAGCTCGGATAATCTTAGGTCTGGGTATGGAAGGAGCCGATACAGAGCAGGAATTCCTGTTCGTGGCAATGTCAGTATACAGATTGACTTTAGCAAGGGCATGGCTTGACAAAAATCCACCGACACTACAAACCTGGCTGGCTAATCTGTTGAATGCATATAATAAGGAGAAGAATATTTATGCACGAAAAGGGAAAAGGGGAAGGACACTAGGTTTAAGAATATGGCAACCCTTAAGTATGTGGAAAGAAGGATTTGGGCCGCATGTAGACCCAAGAAGGGCTTAACGTTTATTAGTGGTAAAGTAAAAAATATAAATAATGTTTGCGGAAAGGTGTAATGAAATGTTTGTATATCTATGAAGCATGATATATTAATGCTGAACAATGTATAATGTATAAAGTGTGTGCAACATTGAAAATAATAAATATAATAAAAAAAACAAATAAAACACAAACTGAACTGATCCTGATTGGAAGAAATGGTTAATCTGGCCCACAGACACAAACAACTGTCAATATAGATTCCTGAATAAGACACAAGGGTATACATTCACTAGCCAAATCCAAGATATGTCCAGAGACAACATCCAGGGATAATAACAACATATAGTGTAGGAAAACTGTGCCTTGACTGGCTAGAAAAATCCACACTAACAGAGGTAAAACAACACTTATCTTTACCTAAAGAGGGCGTTGATTTAAGGGACTTCTTACAAGGTCCTGAAAAACGGTGTTATAAACGTTTTATATACGCTGGTATATATGCCATTTATAATGAAGCTTGGAAAGCAACACAAGCAGAGACTGCAGAATGAATACGAGAAACTGATTGTATTAATTTAGAGAAAGCTCTCTCTGTAGTTGACAATGGGTTAACGACTCTGTCATCCAGAATTTATTCTTTGGACAGCATAGTATCCTCTGCCATAGACATAATGGAACAGGACTTGCTCATGCTACAGCATGGACAGTCACAATTGCGTTCTCTAATGCTTTTAGATTGGACGTTAAATAATCTTCATTCTGGATATGTGCCATGGCGTCTAATCAATACCACGTCATTGTTTTCTGTATTTAACCTTACAGATAAACAAATCACTTTGGCACAAAGAGGAGCAGACTATACGGTGCTGAGCATTGAAAAGCTGGAAAGATTACCATTAACTGTTTCGAAAAAACCTGCAAGAGAATGGCTAATACACTGAACAATCACTCTGCCGGTCACAATTTTCCATTTTCAGTAATGTTTATAACATATACCAGCTGACGTGTATGAAAGGTTGGGTAAAGAATACATTAAGTCAACCTGTGAATTACCATATACACACAGATGTTGGAGTGGGGGAAAGGAAGTAGTTCTTAGTGGTACAAACTGCAAAAGCACACTAAGTGGAACACTTTTATGTCAGGGTTTTTCATTTACATGGAGCCTGTGACGGTTCTTGGACCAACTTATCCTGCCACCTGCAAGGTTCTCCAGCTGCAGTGATAGATCCAATTTCTAGGCAGCTTTCTAACGTAAGCTATATTATGTTGAATGATCACAGATGCTGTGGCATGTTTCCAGGAATAGCCTATCTCGTAACTGTGTCAGCCAGGGTCACTTGTTGTATGCAAGTATTGTTTCCTAAAACTAAGACAGACGGGGAGTCGCCGCTATGGCCTTCACTGAACATCTCTTCTATACGAATTGATACTTTAAGCAGAACAAAAGCCATCCTTTGACAAAAAACTATGCAACTGACCTCGTCCAAAGAGACGTATGAACTACAAGTTGCAAGGTTCTCTAAGAGATACATGCCCTTTTATCAACAAACTGCCCTGTACATTTCGTAGAAATGTTAGGTCGTATCTTAAACATGTCTGATACCAGTGGTATTGTACATGTATTTAAGACAGTTTTTTTGGGACTGTTAGCACCTTTTGAAGCAGTCCTCTGCATATTTCCAAACTTCATGCACTCTGTGTTCGGCGGCCTGCCTCTCATTTTGGGACTTGTGGCAGGAATTCTATTTTTGTTTATTCTGCTCCGATATGGCAAGTCCAGTCACCAACAATACCCAGACTACCATGAAACAAGCTCTCCTAGCCATGCGGTCTCGTGACAGGATTACACAGATTCTTGGCTTGGCTCGTTTAGGAGATCTGAATACCACTTGGTTTCTTTCGTTCAGACCAATCTGTCAAGATTGCATCTTACCTGTTCTACGATGCCTGCTTTGCGGAGAAGAATGCGTATTGGACATTTGTCTTACACTTCCATCAGAACTGCCTTTGGATGTTGACACCTTGAATTTGAATTTGAATTTTAAAATATTTATAGAGCGCTCTTATACCAGAATCGGTTTCATGGCGCTAAATAGCAGAAGACCAGTGGATGCGGGGAAGAGGGCTATACAGCTACAGATCTGGAGAACAAGAAGGTCTTAAGATGCTTGCGAAATTCCAAGTAGGAAGATGACGACCTAAGGGTAAATGGAAGTGAGTTCCTTGCTAGGTCCGGTAACGACTCATGCATCGTGTTGCCCCTGAGGGCTACCAATCCTGATGACGGCATTCATTGAGGTCTCACCGGAAAGTCTAACTGAGGGTGAGATATATGGAACAACAGGCACACAGGCACCACCTACTGCGAACATTGCTAATGCGACTAACGCTGACGTGATGCTTCTTATCTGTGCACATTTGATCTACTAACTGAAGTAGCTCCACTTTCATCTACTATGGTAGACAAATTCTTTACCATCTTAGAAGATTTGATGTTTTCCCCAAACAATGAGACTGGCTTTTTAAATTAGCACACAGCGTTCTATGGGAATCTGTATTCGACCTTCACTTTTTCAAAAACAAAACTTCTAACTTTAGAACTCTATTTTTCTTCAATTTGACTTTCATCCAAAATTGAACTCTTTTTTGGCACCAAGTAATCTGCTTAAAGTAGAACTATTCATAGAGAACAAGAATTCTTTGAATACTTCCAAGAGATAATATTTGAACTTGTCCACAACCAAAACAATTTATATATTCTGTCATGGAACGGTCTTGACTTTTTTCTTCTGTATTTAGGAGCCATTTCATAAATGTACTTTTATGATTCATTCGGATAGCATTTCCAATATCATACAGTATGCTTTGAATGAAAACATTGCTTTTAAAATGCGTACAGCACAAATGCTCATTTTTCATGTACAGCCATCTCAAATGCATTTTATGTATTTTGGGTGGGGTTTTTACACATCATGCTTTAGATATGTTTAAATGTTTAGAATTTAGTAATGTCAAACATAATGAAGTGGAGTGGGTGTTGTATAGCGTTTTAGGATCCAAGCGAAATTTCCCGATTCATGCCCTTATATAGGTACAAGTCACATTGCCCTAATATAGTCATAGAAATCATACCCATATTTAGACATAGCCCATGCAGTCCAAATACAGGCATGGCTACTTCCACCCGTACCAGAAAGCCACAACGATTTCTTGGGAAATCGGCTCAAGCAGTCAGGGACATCCCCTTGCTTGAATATTGATTTGTCCAAGAACTCATGGAGTTTTCAAAGAACTACCATTTCCTTGGGGTTCTTTGATGACGTTATTATGCCCGACTTTACGTGAAACTAGGCACCTTCAAGGTATAAATATGCCTTCACTTGCTCTAGCAAGACACAGTGGTTTGGAGCAGCTCAACTATCTACTTGCCCGACGCAGCTTGCTACAGCAAGTGCCGAAGGAAGCCAACCAGCTAACGCACTGATCGAGAAGCTGTCCTTTCTCTCGCTGAGAATCCAGCTCCAGTGTTTCCAAGCTCCCCTCGCGGGGTGTTGGAAAATTGAGTCCTGAGACAAGAGATACCAGACCTCGTTCATTCTAAACTAAGGGATGGAGCTTTTTAGACCCTAAAGAGAAATCTTGGATAGATTCCTGGCAAAGAAACTAAACCTATGCTACACCACACTTACTTCTTCTCTCGTACTAGACTTATGTTAGGTACTTCTGGGTAGGCGTATTTTAGAAGCACCGGTTGAGTACTTTGAGCCTTTGTTATTTATGTATGTATTTATCTATGGTTTAGAAACCAAACAATGCTTTTACAGTATTATTTTATAATACTCTTCTTGCTGTACGCATTATATTTTGCAGCCTGTATTACGATTGTAGCTGTCCACTTTACTTGCATGAGAAAGAAGACTGTTCAATAAATCCCTTTTATTGAAAACGCCCGTCTCTCTATTTTCTCTGCACCTCTAATGAAACAAGGTATGCACGATTGACTGAGTAAAATATCTATCTATTGTTTCCATGACTCTGAAGATACGTTTATTCTTGGGGAAACAAAGTTGTCATGTTTATGCGGTTGTCAGAAACAAATCCCTTCTTGTTTATTCGATTAAGTTTCTAGTGACCTCTGAGCTAGCTGGCACTCACAATTAAGTCTAATATATTTGGTGAAGATCTAGTAGACATTAGTCCTACGTCAAATCTATAGGATATATTATTCCAATGCGCAGAGCCTATTGGGAATATAGGAACTACACTACATCCCAATATTTGACTTCTCATCTTGATAATTTGTGGAAGATTCCACAATTACATCTACCCATGATCAGATGGTCAGATAGAGCAGTGCAACTATTATCATTAACCTTTAGCCATGATCTCAGAGTAGCTAATGGAAGGACCCTCTCTGATAGAAAGGGCAACGTTACTTTAAATAGAATGGGCCATACTAATCAAATTGATTATTTCTTAACAGGAATACATCTATGGCCATTTCTGAAAGACATGGCTGTTGTAGAAAGAATGGACAGTGACTATAATGACCTTGTCTTTAGAGGGTGTCTTGATATTGAGAAATTCAGAGAAGTCCAATAGGGGATATATTTCAAACAATAGGAAAAATATTAAGTGAAAGTGAGTATCCAAGCATCTAGAGGCCCTAGAAAATGCTCGAAAAATTGTAACATTTGAAACGGAAAAGATCCACAACCTCCCCCCAGAAAATAGGCAAAATGATGTGTAGGGAATTCATACCACTCTTTATAGTAGGTTGGCTGATCTCATAGCCCAGAATAAAAGAGCTGGCCCCACTAGGGACAAAGAGATAGCCTGGTGAAATAAAGCCTGGAAAGCAGATTAAGGGGATCAGGTGAGGACAATTAGATCAAAATGTAGGGAAGACTGGATAAAACAGAGCTGTCTACAGAATAGAATTAGATAAAGCAAAAAGAGCGTGGGAAACTATACTGTGGGACAACATGTATACTGCTATGATAAAAATTACTAGATCTTTTGGGAAAATCACCACAGACAGTGCCACTGTGTTAGGGTTAGCCCTCTTTCTATGACCATGTATGCTGCATCACATGACCTACCTGGCTTGGGGTTAATTGTTGTGTACGCCCCGGCGTCCTTGCTTGGTTTCGATCTGGCGTTGGGAGTTACCTCCAGGTCTGGTTCCTGTTGAAGCAGTTGATTCTTTTGCTTCCCAACACTCACGGGCTCGTGAGTCTTTGTCGTTTCTTCCATTGGGTTATTTCCGTTCCTGTCCCGTCCCCCTCCTTTCACTTCCCTTTTGTTGTTTTGGGTCCGAGTTTGGTCCTTGCTCATTCTGTGTGCTCTCTGGTGCTGGGCTTGTGGTGGGGTTATCGGGGCTCCGCTACCCTTTTGGATACTCCCCTGGGATCCCGGGGAGTAGCAGCAGACGTAGACGGTTTCCTTGGATCACCGTGTAGCTAAGCGAATACGTGGCGTCTGCTTCCGTGTTGTTCTGGATCCAGTCCACATCGTTGTGTGGAAGTTTAGTTTCTTTTTGCGTTTGGAGGTCTTCGAAGGTAGCGGCTGCCCCGCTTCAATATTTACCCTTCCCCTCCTCGCTTATAGGTGTTTTGGGACCTTAAGACACGGTACTGGGGTTTTTTATGTCCATGAAGTGACTTTTTTCCCCCTTTTATATTTTCCTTGAGACATTGTTTGGAGCTGTATCGTGTCACCGCTCCCATTGGATTCCTTACGTTTGTCTTCACAAGAGGATTAGAAGACCCCCCCAGTGGGACTACGCTGCCACCCTGTATTGGTAAGTGTCATGTATGTGCTTGATGTTGCTGCCTGGTCATAGAAGGAGAGGGTTGGAATTTTATAGAGTGCGCAAAAGCCGTAGAGTAATCAGGTGTTATTCTGTTTCCAGGTGCAGACCTATTGTGACTATACTGTTCTCCGGGTGGTCCAGATAGATGTTCACCGATCTCCAGGATCCTTTTTCCCTCCCTCTCCCTGCGCCCAATAGTTTGCTCACTGGGTGTTGGTCAAGGAGCGACTTTGCTGTGCAGGAGGTGGGTTGGGCCATACATCGTTCCTGTAGCGTTTTGGGCAAGGGTGAAACCCGACAGAAAACCAAGCCCACGAATTACATAGCGCTGCCCGAGCGAGTATGGATGAGTTAGGGAATATCATAGATGGGGTTTCTGGACCTCCAACCATGCAGGATTTATGGGGTGCCATCACTTCACTGCAGGCCCAGGTCCAGGACTTGCGGCAGGAAAACCTGGGGTTGAAACAGGAATTAGGTACAGTGAACGGTCGGGTTCAACAGGGCACGGTATTGCAACCCGCCATGTTCCAGTATGAGATAGGGACAGGTCAGACAGCCAGCGGGGGTGCTCCTGTTGCAGTCACAGTTAATACACCGGTACCGGTGCCTCTGGCTGCCCCTGAGAGGTTCTCAGGGGATAGTGACAAGTATAGCACCTTTATGAATCAGTGCCATTTGCATTTTATGTGTGGACCCAATGCATTCCCAGACGATTCAGCTAAGGTAGCGTTCATTATCTCGTATTTGGCTGGTACGGCTGCTGTATGGGCAGTCCCACTCGTGGATAATGATGATCATGTTTTGTACAATTATCCTGCATTCAAGGAAATTATGAGAGGGTTGTTTGCTAAACATGCCTTTATGCAGGCTAGTGATGCAGAACTCCTGAAGTTACGGCAGGGCAGGCAGGATTTATTAACATATATCCCCACCTTTAATCGGCTTGTATCAGAGACACATTGGCCAATGGCCAAAAGGACGTCATTGTTCTATCAGGGTTTATGTGACGACCTAAAGAACATAGTGTCACAGGTGGTTGACCCTCAAGACGATTGCACAGCTTTTATCGACTTGGTGGTCAAAACAAATCATAGGCTGATGGAACGTAGGGGGGAACGAAACCGTTTTCAGCCTTCTCGTGGGGGGTATAGTCGGCCTGATGTTAAGCTGGTGGTGGAGCATAAGTCTGTACCTGAACCGATGGAAATCTGGGGTGTGAGGAGTGCCTTGACCCCTGAGGAGAAGAGAAGAAGGAGGGACAAGAACTTGTGTCTGTATTGTGGTCAGGGTGGCCATTATGCCAGAGAATGCCCGGTAAACCCGTCTAGCGTGCCGCAGAGTAAAGGGGTGGCATGTGTCCAAAAGGATTGCGGATTGTTTGGCATGCAAGACACTAGAGGGGCCTATGAAGTTGTTGGCGCCGTGGAAAGGTTCCCAAGACATTTTATGCTGTCTGCTTGTTTATTGATTTCCGATAGCAACAGAGTGACTGTATCGGTATTATTGGATTCCGGTGCCACAGGAAACTTTATTGATATTCCGTTGGCGGACAAATTGATGGTGCCATGTGTGGACAAAGAGCTACCTGAGCCGGTACGGGCGATTGATGTGACTGTGTTGACATCAGGGTCTATCACACGTCAGACAGAGCCTTTGCGTTTGATTTGTGAGAACGGTCACTCAGAGTATGTTTGTTTTGACCTGATTGACGCTCCTTCTTTTGGGTTGGTGTTGGGGGTGCCTTGGTTGCAACTGCATAACCCTAGGATTGACTGGGTTTGTCGGTCAGTGACTCTTGATTCTGTACATTGTTTGAAACACTGCTTCCAGGAAGCTACCGATTGGGTGTCTCCACTTACTTGTGCCGTGGAGGAAGTAGTGACTGTGCCGTCTCCAAATTTGGCCTTCATGAATGTTTTCGATGAGGGTCAGGCTCAGGGTCTTCCCCCGCATCGATCCTTTGATTGTAAGATTGATCTGGTCCCGGGTGTGGTACTGCCATGCAGCCACATATATGCGCTGTCTGAACCGGAGGAATTGCATTTGAAAACGTACCTGGATGATATGTTGGTAAAAGGGTTCATACGTCCATCTTGTTCTCCTGTTTCGTCGGCTATCTTTTTTATACGGAAGAAAGAGGGCACGTTGCGGGCCTGTGTTGACTACAGGGCCCTTAACAAAGTAACTGTGAAAAACAAGTACCCTCTTCCTTTGATACCAGTTCTGCTGCATCAGTTAAAAAAGGCGACTGTGTTCACTAAGTTAGATCTCCGCGGCGCGTTCCATCTTATCCGAGTTTGCTCAGGGGACGAATGGAAAACTGCTTTTAAAACGAAATTCGGTCTGTTTGAGTACTGCGTGATGCCATTTGGCCTGTGCAATGCGCCAGCGGCCTTTCAGTTTTTCATAAATGAAGTCCTCAGGGAGTACTTGGATATAAGGGTCATCGTCTATATTGACGATATATTGATCTTTTCGGAATCTGATCAGGAACATCAGGAGCATGTGACACAGGTATTGCAGACGTTACAAGACCATCATTTGTTCGTCAAATTGGAGAAGTGTCAATTTGGCGTTCCCAAGGTGGAGTTTCTGGGTTTCATTGTGTCAGCGGAGGGAATTCAGATGGACCCTAGGAAGATAGAGTCTATTGTCACCTGGCCTGTTCCATCTACTGCCAAGCACGTACAGGTCCTTTTGGGGTTTGCAAACTTCTATAGGCGCTTCATCTCACATTTCTCTGATATAGTCGCACCCATGACGCGGTTGCTGAGGAAGGGGGTTCCTTTTGTCTGGTCATCTGAGGCACAAGTCTACTTCCAGCGTTTGTTAGGGGAATTCACATCTGCCCCTGGTTGGTTCATCCTGATCCTGCCTTGCCGTTCTTTGTAGCGACTGATGCATCGCTGTGTGCTGTGGGAGGGGTGCTCTCTCAGAGAGACGTTGAGTCCGGCCTCATGCACCCAATAGCCTATTTCTCTAAAACACTCTTGCCGGCGGAACGGAATTATACTGTCGCCGAGAGGGAATTGTTGGCTGTTAAACTGTCCTTTGAGGAATGGAGACATTACTTGTGGGGAGCTCGACATACTATCACAATATACGGCGACCATAAGAACCTAGAGTTCTTTTGTTCTGCCCAGGCTTTGACACCACGCCAGATGCGGTGGGTTCTGTTTTTTAGCTAATATGATTTCGTTATTACCTATAGACCCGCTGCTCAGCAGAAGAAGTCGGAGGCCCTTTCCCGTATACATGTTGATTCTGGGGATGCGGGCCGGAAAGAGAAACAAGACCGATGATTTCCGGTGACAGGATAGTCGGAGCTGCCACAGCAGATGAATTCACATGTACAGTGAAAGAGAAGATTAGGACAATCGATCTGAGTCCTTGGTTATCTCAGCCGCGGTGTTCTGTGAAAGACGGGTTGTTGTTTCATGATAGTCGTTTGTTCATTCCGCCTGAGCTGAGAGATACTGCTCTGCATTGGTGACATTCATCTGCTTTGGTGGCCCATCCTGGAGTGCAGAAAACAAAGGAATTATGCTTAAGGTGGTTTTGGTGGGACACTGTGGCTCGGGATATTCAGGGTTTTGTGGCAGCTTGTCCGGTTTGTGCCACGAGTAAGCCCTCACATAGCAAACCGTCAGGATTACTGTGTCCCTTGGCTGTGCCCCCTCAGCCATGGCATACGATAAGCATGGATTTTGTGACAGATCTTCCTCCTGTTTCCGGGTTTACGGCCATCCTTGTGGTGGTAGACCTGTTTACCAAGATGGCACATTTCGTACCCCTTGCTAAGGTTCCCACAGCCAAATAAATGGCTGTGGTGTTTATGACTGCTGTGGTGAGGATACATGGATTGCCAACTGGGATAGTGTCGGATAGGGGTGCTCAGTTTGTGTCCCACTTCTGGACTGAGCTTTGTGATGTGTTAAAGATGGAGATACGGATGTCCTCTGCCTATCATCAGCAGACTGATGGGCAGACGGAGCGCACCAACCAAACCACGGAGCAATATCCCAGATGTTTGGTGTCTTCCCTCTCCTGTGACTGGGTAACGGCTCTACCCTTGGTGGAGTTTGCGTATAATAACAGCTTACACTCCGCCTTGGGTATGACTCCATTCTTCTGTGCAATGGGATACCATCCAAGGGCCATGGCTATACAACCCATGGGGTACGTGCCAGCCATAGACGATAGGTGTAAGGCTTTGAGTGATATCTGGACCAAGGCCAGGGATACGCTAGTGGAGGCTAAGGCCACTATGAAGGCGTATGTGGATACTCACAGGGCGCCGGCACCTCCCTATAAAGTTGGGGAGCGTGTGTGGTTGGCCACTAGGAATCTTAGGATGCAGGGTTCTCGTAAACTACAGCCCAGATATGTAGGCCCTTTTTCCATCATTCAGGTTAATAATCCTGTGGCCATGAAGCTTGCGTTGCCTGTGGGATACAGAGTCCATCCAGTGCTTCATACCTCGCTGTTGAAACCCTATGTTGAATCTGCTCAGGTGTTGCCGCCTCCTCTCCCTTTGTTAGTGGATGGTCATGAGGAGTTTGAGGTCCAGGCGATTCTGGATTCTAGACGCAGGAGAGGCAGACTGTATTATCTGGTGGATTGGAAGGGGTACTCTCCTGAGGACTGTACCTAGGAACCAGCGGGTGGGGTTCATGCTCCCAGGTTGGTTAGGTTGTTCCATTTGCACCATCCCTCTAAACCCCGTCCTGTGGGGAGAGTCCTTGGTGGGAGGTAGTGTTAGGGTTAGCCCTCTTTCTATGACCATGTATGCTGCATCACATGACCTACCTGGCTTGGGGTTAAATGTTGTGTACGCCCCTGCGTCCTTGCTTGGTTTCGATCTGGCGTTGGGAGTTACCTCCAGGTCTGGTTCCCGTTGAAGCAGTTGCTTCTTTTGTTTCCCAACACTCACGGGCTCGTGAGTCTTCGTCTTTCCTTCCATTGGGTTATTTCCGTTCCTGTCCCGTCCCCCTCCCTTCACTTCCCTTTCATTGTTTTGGGTCCGAGTTTGGTCCTTGCTCGTTCCGTGTGCTCTCTGGTGCTGGACTTGTGGTGGGGTTATCGGGGCTCCGATACCCTTTTGGATACTCCCCTGGGATCCCGGGGAGTAGCAGCTGACGCAGACGGCTTGCCTTGGATCACCGTGTAGCTAAGCGAATAAGTGGTGTCTGCTTCCGTGTTGTTCTGGATCCAGTCCACATTGTTGTGTGGAAGTTTAGTTTCTTTTTGCGTTTGGAGGTCTTCGAAGGTAGCGGCTGCCACGCTTCGATATTTACCCTTCCCCTCCACGCTTATAGGTATTTTGGGACCTTAAGACACAGTACTTGGGTTTTTTATGTCCATGAAGTGACTTTTTTCCCCTTTTATATTTTCCTGGAGACATTGTTTGGAGCTGTATCGTATCAGTGCTCCTATTTGATTCATTACGTTTGTCTTCACAAGAGGATTACAAGACCCCCCAGTGGGACTACGCTGCCACCGTGTATTGGTAAGAGTCATGTTTGTGCTTGATGTTGCTGCCTGGTCATAGAAGGAGAGGGGTGGGATTTTATAGAGTGCGCAAGAGCAGTAGAGTAATCAGGTGTTATTTGTTTTCCCGGTGTAGACCTATTGTTACTATACTGTTCTCTGGGGTGGTCCAGATAGACGTTCACCGATCTTCAGGATCTTTTTTCCCTCCCTCTCCCTGCGGTCAATAGTTTGCTCGCTGGATGTTGGTCAGAGAGCGACTTTGGGGTGCAGGAGGTGGGTTGGGCCATACATCGTTCCTGCAGCGTTTTGGGCAAGGGTGAAACCCGACACACTGGTGCCAAAAAGGATCTGGAATTTTGTATCCAACTGCAGAAATGGGTCGCTTACTTTGGTAACATATATTCCTTTGGTAGATGTATCAGATAGGGGAAGTGGGTTCCCTTTGCTTAGTGCAGGGACGGACTGTGTTAGTGACTTTAAATTTGAGCTCAGTGAAACTGTGGCTGCCAGAAATCGTGTCATGCCTCTAAAGCACCTGGGCCAGATATGTTACCTAACGATTTATATATGTCTGCCCATCACGTATCTACTCTCAAATGCCATTTTATAGGGAATGAACATCCCAACATCCTAGAAGTCTGAAGAGAATATTATGATTTTCTTCAAACAGTTATTGGCTCATTTACAATCATGGATACAAGATAACAATATATTTTCAGATTTACAGGCTGGTTTCCACAGCAACATCAGTACCATAGACCAGGTGTGTTGGTTTAATTGCATATTCTGGAACATTGCAGTGAGTGGCACAGGCAAACTATATGTAGCCTTCATCGATCGGCGTGCTGCATTCCACCTCGTACTTAGGGTTACCTTATGGAGGGAGCTCCAGAAAATGGGCATACCTGAAAATCTCCTGAATATTCTTATTTGCCTTCATTTGGACAACAGTACCAACATAAAATTAGGGGAGTAGGGACAGCTGACGGATTTCTTTAAAATAGATCCTGGTGTCAGACATGGTTGTGTCCTTGCATCAACCCTGTTCTCTCTGTTTATAAATGGGTTGTGGACCACCTAGCAAGGGCGGGTTGCGATGCGCCAAAGATTGGAGGCAGATGAGCACCCGCCTTGCTCTTCGCATATGACACTCTCCTGCTATCGAAATCCCCCCTGGGGGATGCAGCAGTTGCTTTATGATTTTTTGCATTTTGTGGGGTTCAGGGGCTTCCAATTAAGCATCACAGAAATGAAGTTCATGGTCTTTGGCCCATCTTATAAAAAGAAATTAGGTAGACCACATATGCATCTAAGCTCAAACCAAATTGAGAAACTGATTAGCTTTGATTTCCTGGGTATTAGTTTAGCGTCTAACCTTAATTGGGATTTACAAATCCAAAAAGCATATGTATCTTCAACCTACAAAACTGCCAATATTGTAAAACTAAAAAAAAATACCTTTTCAAAGAGGATTGCCCTGGCCCTTGAGATCTACAATGTGAAGGTATGAGGAGCGGTTCTATATGGCTTGGTAATTTGGGCTGTGCAAATATCAAACTAAAGGAAATAGCTGAACATAAGCTCCTAAGATCTATACTGTCCTTACCAGCAAGGACCCCAATTTTCTTCAATAAGGCACAGAAGAAAATAAGGGAACAAATTGAGTGTAGGATTTTAATCTACTGGCACAGGCTTTGATGTTAGGCATGGGCCGTAAATTCCGTTCCACTCGCGGAATTTGGGTCATTTTGCGTTCCGCGAACAACGCAAAATTGCCCACAATTCTGCATTCCGCGACTTTGCGAAATTTTTTGCTTGTTCGAGTTCTCAAAATGCGTGTTCGCAAGATATTTCCTTCCGAGCACGCAAACAGTGATTGCGAACTGGAAAAAAGCATTGAGTACAAGTAATTCTGTGTGTTCGCAGAATTTTTGCGTGTTCACGGAGATTTTTATCATTTCGCAGAGATTTGCGTAACGCGATTACGCAAATTCCTCCCACCCCTATTTGGTGTTCCCCACCTCTTGAACTCTATTGAGTGGTCCTAAGAGAGTTATTGTTGTCAGGAAAGGCTATGAAAGTACCATGGCTCAAATTGATTAAAAGATAGTTTAGCTGATTGGGCTGGGAGAGGCTTTGGTCAACACAGATGATCTTGTTATTGGTATCCAACGCCATCCTAAAAAGTATTTATTGGGAAACTATGGTAGTCCCAAGGGCCACCGGAAATACTGGTAGTCTTTCTGGGCTTTTTATATATTATAAAAACCCTACCAAGATATGAGCCCACTATAGATGAAATAGTGCAGATGAGAGCGTGCAGACTGTCTATACAGTTGAGATACAAGTCATTAGCAACTAAGTCTTTCTGTAGTAAGTGGTCAGAAGTAGCAAACAAAGATGATCTATGCACAGAAGCACAAGAAACGGTAATCCATATCCTATTCTTTTGCTGAGTCCATCTTAGCCAAATAAATACATGGATATTGCCAATCTGCAGGTCCCAAGGAACCAAGAGGTACCTGGAGGCCTTTAGGATATTAAGCACAGTCACAACGCAAGTAATAGCATTAGTTCTTGCAAAATTCCTAAAGTTGGTTTGGATATGGTGTACCAAATGTTTAGGAGCACAAGGCCAAGTGTATTTTTAACATGAATGGGGTGTTGCAATTTCTTTGCCCTTGTTCCCTTGAAGGTTTAGCGAACCCTCTATTGTATAATGAAATATCGCTTGTAAATAGGGATTTTATTGCTATTTTTAATATTTTAAATTTGTAACTGGTCCATTCATAGCCATATTGAGAAGAGGAGATGCAGTACTCCACTAAAAGCTTGTGGCTGCAAAAATGTATTTAGCAAAAGAGAGGGTTAGCATTACACCCCGTGTAAATGGGCTATTTAGATTTTGGATCTTTTAAAACAATTGTATGGGGTTTTTTGTATACGTTTGTCCTATTTATTGTACTTTGATTGTTTTATGTTATTGTCCTTCCATTTGCATATTATGCTAATTGTCCAGGATTATGTTATGGATATAAGAGTTGACAATGGACTATTTAGTGGAGGCCTTTATTGGAAGAAAAATTGGCTGGGGAGTTATTAATTTATTTATATGTAAGTGAATATATTGATGTTTGTCTTTGTAAATTGTATGTTTCTTTTACGATCCTAGAGATCTAAATAAAGCTTTTTTAATCAATCATAATATAAGAATATACATGTTTGACATACACAGGTATATGCTGTACATTTGTGTTTTGAGTATGGTAGTCAGTTAGGAAAGACCCAACTCTTCAATAGTCTTCGGAAGATAAGATAGTGCTCTGTGGATCTTATTTTTAAGGATAGTAAATTCCATAGTTTGGCTGCTTGAACAGAGAAAGGTGTACCACCCATTATTCTTTTGTATTCCGGGGCTTTGAGGTGAGGAGCCAACCTTGAGATAAAGCTTCTTTATTGTATGTATTTTATGATTTTATTCCTGATGAAAAGGGGTCCTGTTCCATGTATTGCTTTGTGGGTGTTACAAATCAGCATGATAATGGCTGTTCTGGCAACAAGTAACCAATGTAGGGCCCTCAAAGCAGGTGAGATGTAGGCTTGTAGATTTACATTTAGTAAACATCTAGCAGCCGACCTATGAATTAGTTCTGGTCTCTTCATAGTTGATAAATATGATCCATGGTAAAGGCCATTGGCATACTCAAGTTTAGGCAGTACAAGAGTGATAGTAGCTTGGACTTTGTGTGGAAATCATAGGTGAGGTGAGATGCATCGCAGACTTTTCATAGAAATTAAGCTTGATATTGCTAACTTATCCACTTGGGCATTCATTGATAGCATGGAGTCCAAGTTAATTCCAAGGTTTCTTACTTTCTTAGATACTTTAGGATGTGGTCCCAGATCAACAGATGCAGAGTGGGCCATCATTTTTCCAATCATTACATGTAAGTGTTTCAGATTGGGATACATTCAATTTGAGATGGCTTCTTGTCATCCACTGATCAATGGCTCAGAGGCAACTGAAGAGTTTTCAATGTCTTTGAGGGTTTCTAGTTTAAGAAGTATTTGTGTGTCATATGCATAGTTATAGCATGTGAGCTGAAATTCATTGATCATTTCAGGTAATGACTTCATGAAGATGTTGAAAAGCATGGGTGAGATAGTAGAGTCTTCAGGGACCCCTGCTTTTGTGAAGCACGGTTTGAATGAGAAAGGGAGTAGTATGGATGACATTTGTTTTGCTTTGGAGGCAGGATGCTATCCAGTTGAGAGCAGTCCCCTTTGTGTCAGCTTCATAGAGTCTTTGAATTAGATTGTCATGATCAACTGTGCTGAAGGCAGCTGAAAGTTTTCAGAGAAGCTGTCCCGTGACCCAATTCTGGTCCACTGTGTTTTTAATGTCATCCCATATGGCGAGGGCGGATTATTTGCCTCTCCCAGGGCAGATTCCTGCCTGGAAGTCAGAAAATATAGAGATGTCTTCATTTACCTGACATCTGGGTGAGTGTTGCTCGTTCTCAAAGTTTGCCCAGGAAAGGTCTATTTGTAATTGGTCTGTAGTTGTTTGTGTCATGAGGGTCAAGGTTTGTTTTCTTTAATAATGGATAGATGTATTCTGTTTAGTCTTCTGGAAAGAAACCTGTAGTTAAAGAATGATTGATTGTTCTGACTGGTGTGGCAACAGAGGTAGTTAAAAGAATGTTCTTGAAGATTTGTGGTAGACAAGGTTCCGAAGAGCAGCCGCTGGCCTGCTTGCTTTGACAAGATCCATAAATTCACATTCAGAAAGCTACTTGAAGGATAGAGGCCTACTCTTGGAAATGTGTTGATGCTGGCGGTCTTCCTTTATTTTAAATAGGAGTCCAACTTGCCTGGTTTGGTTGTATAATGAATTTCCAGTTTTTCAGTAATTTCTTGAGAAACTGGATGAGTTATTTCTGTGCATTTAGGTTGATGAAATTCAGTGAGAAGTTTATGAAAATCTTTTTTTTCTCATTTAGCATTTCGAATTCTGTTTTAATAGAACCCTTTTTAACTTTTTGATTGTTAACTTGTATATTCTGTTAAGTTTATGTTGGTGAAGTTTGTCTTGATTGTTATTTGATTTGAGCCAGGTGCATAGCAGCTTTGCAATATTTTATTTTATCTCTTTTAGTCGTTCATTCATCCAAGGTGCTTGTTTTATTTACTCCTGTTTTGTTGTGAGGTATTAGAAAATCAAAAGTTTTCGGAAGTCACTTATAGAGATTTTTAATTGAATTTATTGTGTGTAGATTTGTTTCTGATGTTAGTTGTGTTACTAAATATTCAAAATTGAGTTTGTTCCACAGTCAATATGTGGTTGCAGGTAAAGTGGCCTTTGGTGTGGTGATTTGTGTTGTCTTCTGTTGGAAAATTACCAGATGGTGGTCTCACCATGTAATTGGAGTAATCCTTTGAAAGGTAACTAGTTCTGAATTAGCAGAAATTACATCTAGGATGTGTCAAGCAATGTGTGTGGGTTTTGCGGTTGATGTCATGTGGATTCAGTATGTTTGGGCCAATTATGATAGTTCTCGATGGGGCATATTAGGTTTATCAAACCATATGTTTAGTTCACAATGGAAGCAAAGGTTGGAGTGTAGTGTCATAAGGTTTGTAAATGTGTCAGTTTGTCTTGATTGTTATTTGATTTGAGCCAGGTGCATAGCAGCTTTGCAATATTTTATTTTATCTCTTTTAGTCGTTCATTCATCCAAGGTGCTTGTTTTATTTTCTCCTGTTTTGTTGTGAGGTATTAGAAAATCAAAAGTTTTCGGAAGTCACTTATAGAGATTTTTAATTGAATTTATTGTGTGTAGATTTGTTTCTGATGTTAGTTGTGTTACTAAATATTCAAAATTGAGTTTGTTCCACAGTCAATATGTGGTTGCAGGTAAAGTGGCCTTTGGTGTGGTGATTTGTGTTGTCTTCTGTTGGAAAATTACCAGATGGTGGTCTCACCATGTAATTGGAGTAATCCTTTGAAAGGTAACTAGTTCTGAATTAGCAGAAATTACATCTAGGATGTGTCAAGCAATGTGTGTGGGTTTTGCGGTTGATGTCATGTGGATTCAGTATGTTTGGGCCAATTATGATAGTTCTCGATGGGGCATATTAGGTTTATCAAACCATATGTTTAGTTCACAATGGAAGCAAAGGTTGGAGTGTAGTGTCATAAGGTTTGTAAATGTGTCTAGAAACATGTCTGGGAACTTAGCATTTCTAGGGGGGTGGTCCGAAAGAAGTAGGTAGTTATAGGAGGATGTTGGCCTGGGGGTGCATCTGGTCATGAGGGCCTCAGAACATCGTATGGAAAAGTTGTCAGATTTAGTGAGATGTATTGTTTTCTTCAATATAACAGCTAGTCCACCTCTTCTTTTGCCTGTGCAATTTTGTAGAACAGTTTGATAGCCAGGAGGAGCAGCTTCATGCAACACTGGAGCTGTGCCATCTCCTAACCATGATTCAGTTATCAATAGTAAGTCAGTCTGTGTGTCGGTGTGTAAGTCATAGATTTTGTGCTTGTTTTTAAAAAAGTGATCACTCATTTATTACAAGGCATTCTAAAGATTGTGTAAGGTGGAAGGTGTATGAGTTGGGGTGGCAGTGGCAGCATCTCTGGCCATAGGCCCAACACGTCCCAAACAGGCAACTGCTCTCGTCCTCTTCGCCTTTAACCTTGACATTTGGGCTGAGACACCCTGAGTCCAAAAGTTAAATAGCCCTAGGTGGTCTTTGGCCAATCAGAACCCTAGCCCTAAACCCAAGCCTTAATGGGGCCCTGGTCTTATTAACCAATCACAGTGTTAGCCCTAGCAACCAATCAAACCCCAAACCCTACGCCCTAGGTCCAATAGAAAATATAGCCCTATAAGAACCCTAGCTCTATCAGCCAATCAGAACCCAAAACCTAAGCCCTAGGTACAATAGAAAACCTAGTCCTCGGAACCAATCAAAATCCTAGCTTTATCCACCTATAAGAACCCAACCTCTAAGTCTAGGTCCAATAAAAACCCCAGCTTTAGCAACCAATCAGAACATGGATGGTACAATCAATATGAAACATACATATAGAGAATGTGATCTTAAACCTAAGGGTCTGTGCAGGTGAAAGGGGAGTGGTCCGGCCTGCTCAAAGGCTGTCTGTGGGACAATCACTAAAGCACATACTGGTGTGCAGGGTGGAAGGTGGTGCGCCTAAAGCCACAAACTTCTTGGATACAGTCAGACTCAATAAACACTTTATAGTTCCAGTTCAACCTTGCAAGTAAGGCCCAAATTTAAAACCAGTAAATTTCGTGCTCTTAAAAGCACTTTTTCTAGCCAAAAATGAGTGCCAAATACACTTTCCAAGCACACTGTAAACCACAAAAGAGATTAAGCAATCTCTTAAAAACACTCTGACTAGGATTAGAGGTGTACTTTGCCTTTTTAGCTTGTAAAAGGGTGGAGTGTTGCTTCAAGGATTCTTAGCATAGTTTAGGGGAAAACCAGGGGAGAAATGTAAAAAATCACAGGAAGAAGAAATCAGCAGTCTTAAATGTCAAATTGCACAAAAACTAAGCAATAAATGTAAATAATCAAGGGTAGAGAAAGAGAGCAGTTTTTATAGTTTACAGTGTACTGTGGCACCACATGATAAAAGTCCTGGTATGTGTGGCTGCCTGCCTTACAGTTCTTGATTTGCGCATTGCTGTGTCCCTGACCAAGGAGAATCAATGTGTGCTAAGGTGCAGGTGCCCAGTACTTTAAATACTTTAAATGCAGTGCACAGAGACATTAGGCAAGAGATCAGCAGGCCAGGGTCCATCTCAAGGAGCTCATTCATTGCATCTCATGTCATGCCTTCTCCCGGTAAGTGAGCCTCATTGTATTTTGTAAACGATTATGCTTGCAACGTGCCTACATTGGTGATAGGCAGCAAATTGTAAGGCTGTACAGGGGAAAGGACAAGAATGTGCTGTATTTCATAAATATGGAGCATTCCTCCCCTTTCACATTGTCATACAGCAGTGCAGCAAGAAGACCTGTGGTGCTGCCCTATGCCATGTACCCATGAATGAGACCCTTAGTTTACAAAAGCCAATTCTCTGTCGAGAGTCCCTCACTTTGAAAGCGATCGCAGTCTATTCGTGTTTGACTAAACCACTTCAATATAAAAAAGGTAATAACGATGTCTTTCTGTAATGGTGATTCTACAATGTATTGCCCAGTAAACAAGTTTGTATTTTTCAGTGATTAATTTATTCATGATATTTGTTGAATGATTATATCTGGTGGTATCACAAAAAAATTGGGGATTATTAAATCAATGTCCGACACTAGGAACTTCAATGAGGGCTGAGGAAGTCCCATCCAACTTGTGAGTAAGACACAGCATTGTGCTCTTAATACATACAAAACATTGTTTTTTCAGTCGCTCTTACTAGCCTGAGATTTAAACTGCGGAAGATGATGATGACATGAAGGAATATAGAATTGTTCAGGTAAGGTCTAATACACATATTTGAAAGTAACGATGAGCTTTTAGTCCTTTCCTGTGCTTTTTAAATTCCACCTTAAGAAAGGTTGTCAGTGAGATTTTGTTTTCTAAGGTTAGTCCAAAAATGGGGAATGATCTTGCATCCAAACCTGATTATCAGAGATTGGTAATTGCCTAATCTAGCCAGCAGATATTTAGCTGCTGTTCAGATGTGAGCATCATCTTTATTAGTCCAGTTGGCAACCGTGAAGACATATTTATAAGACCAATGGTTATGAGCATCAGTTCCTTTTTAAGTATAAGACCAATGGTTATAAGTGTCACATGGCCCATGGGGACATTATCATTTTCCCTAAGTTAGCATGAGCATGTCGCAGCTTGCCTGCTGCTTTGTGCATGTTACTACACAACTTTATTTTTGCAACAATTTCTATGGCTGTTTTCACATGGGAACTCATCACTGTGTTCACTCTCTGCAGGTTCCTGGGATTTTGACTGAACATTGTGAGCAAGGTCTAATAACAATGCCCCCTGTTATTTTGTTCTGGCCAGGACTAAACATACTGATGCAGCTGTTGTTTGGAAAACATACTTTGGTTTTATTAGAATACACAAATAGGTAGCACATACTTGGAAAGGGACCTTTCCAGGGAGTAGAGTGAGACAGCACCTATGATGTAGATCTACCATCTATAGGCTAAGGTATGGGGTCTGCTAACAAAAAAGGATAGAAAGGTCGGGTGCACTCCAGTTTATTCATTCTTGTCAATTTCAATTGAATCTGTGCGTGCATTCTGGATTCGTGGTCCGCCCTTTCGCCACATAATTTCAACAAACAACGGCAAGTTCTGGGAGCGAAACTCTGCTCTCCCACCAGAAGCACTGCTTGAAAATGCCTTTTGCAATAAATGTGTCACAATGAAGTTGCGTTGTATGACTTTTATTCAACTTGATTCCAAAGTTCTAATTGTTTTACTCCATTTCTTTATGTCGCATGAGAAGCCATATTTATGTATATAAAATTCTAAGACAGTAGACGTGTCCAACCGGACATTCTATTTCTACGGCAGGAAGTTTATACATAGTTCATCCTCGATAGTGAGTATTATCTAATGCATTTCGGGACGAGTTTTTAGCCCTTCATCAGGGATTCACTAAAAATGTAAATGGAAGTGTTAGACCATATGTGTATACGAACAACAATTATGCAATTTCGCAAGACTTTCAATTACAAGTTAATTTACAAAAAAGTGCATCAATCGACATTTTCCCTCTAGCTACTCGTGATACAACTCAAAAGAGATGATTACCTTTTCTGATTACCCTATTCAAGTTCTTAAAACCTCCCCACTTCAACACATATTGTGTCCCTCTTTCATTCTGATCTTACGCAGCCCCTCGTACCTGTCTCGTGTGCCGTGGCCTCATTCCTAGTCTGTTTAAACTGACGTTCCCGTCTCTAAACCCCCGTTGGCGTTTTAAACTCGTTCAATATAACTCCTCCCCTGTATGTTTCCCGGTCTGCCATAATACTACAAGACCCATAATTCACCTCAGTTGATGAACTAAACACTACAATCTCTGTCAAATAGATTACCCCGCCCACCCTTATGAAGTTAATACCTATGCCGTTATACTGAACTTATATAGAAGTACTTCTCGTAAAATATATACATCATTGATCGTTCTCAAAATTGTAGACGTGTGTTAGAGAAAAGCATAATGGGTGCCACCTCAGTTAAGGGTTGACAAGAATGAATAAGCTGGAGTGCACCCGACCTTTCTATCCTTTGATGTACTCATTTCCACCCTTAACTGAGGTGGCACCCACAGAACATTGTTACGAAGGAAAACACTGATGAAATTGGAAGGTCGCATGCTTAACCATTTTTCCTCCCAGGAGGAAGTCATTACAACCTTGGGGTGTACGGACATTGTGGAGCACACATAAGCAATCATGTATATTGTATTTGCTTTTCTCTAACACACGTCTACAATTTTGAGAGCGATCAATGATGTATATATTTTACAAGAAGTACTTCTATATCAGTTCAGCATAACGGCATAGGTATTACCTTCATAAGGGTGGGCGGAGTAATCTATTTGACAGAGATTGTAGTGTTACGTTCATCAACTGAGGTGAATTATGGGTCTTGTAGTATTATGGCTGACCGGGGAACATTCAGGGGAGGAGTTATATTGAACGAGTTTAAAACGCCAACGGGGGTTTAGAGACGGGAACGTCAGTTTAAACAGACTAGAAATGAGGCCACGGAACACGAGACAGGTACGAGGGGTTACGTAAGATCAGAGTGAATGAGGGACATAATATGTGTTGAAGTGGGGAGGTTTTGAGAACTAGAATAGGGTAATCAGAAAAGGTAATCATCTCTTTTGATTTGTATAACGAGTAGCTAGAGGGAAAATGTCGATTGATGCACTTTTTTGTAAATTAACGTGTAATTGAAAGTCTTGCGAAATAGCATAATTGTTGTTCGTATACACATATGGTCTAACACTTCCATTTACGCAAACTACTTTTGATCCTTTGAAGGATTGTCTGCGGGACATTTCAAAATGGATGGACCATAACTGCCTCCGCATGAATGCGGCAAAAACGGAGGTTCTCTTTTTCCATCAACCCTCCCCTCTTGATTCAACTCTCTGGTGGCCACAGGAACTCAGCCTTCCCCCTGTCCCTAAGGACTCTGTAAAAAATCTAGGGGTCAAGTGGGACTCTAATCTTTCTTTTAGCAACCAAATACAGACCGTTTCAGCCGCTTGTTTTTCCAAGATCAGGATGATTAGGAAATTCATCACCTATCTCCCTAGTGATACCAGGAAAACCATAGTCCAGGCATTGATTACATCTCACCTGGACTATGCGAACGGCCTGTATTTAGGGTTGCCCGCGGGCCTCCTACATCGGCTCCAGACAGTCCAGAATGCGGCTGTTCGGCTGGTCTGCGGGGTTTCCCTACGCACCCATATTTCGCCACATCGCAGAGCATTACATTGGCTTCCAATCCATCAAAGAGCTGCATTCAAAGCCATGACCTTAGCCCATCGAGCAACTAGGGGTAGGGGATCGGCCTACCTCTCTGTTAGTATCCGTCCTTATTGTAACTCTCGGAACCTCCGTTCCAACTCCCAACATCTGCTTTCCATACCAAGATTCAGGAAAGCACGTTCTGGAGGTAAAACCTTCCAGGTTTGTGCCACAACTCTCTGGAACAAACTCCCGATTGCAATTAGGATGATCCAGGAAGAATTACCCTTTCGTAAGGCACTAAAAACTTTTCTCTTTTGTTAATTCCCCCAGGACTATCACTCTGCTTTCACTCAGAAGCGCCGGGACACCCCGTTGGGGTAGCTGCGCGCTATATAAATGACACAAATAAATTTACATTTTTAGTGAATCCCTGATGAAGGGCTAAAAACTCGGCCCGAAATGCATTGGATAATACTCACTATCGAGGATGAACTATGTATAAACTTCCTGCTGTAGAAATAGAAAGTCCGGTTGGACACGTCTACTGTCTTAGAATTTTATATACATAAATATTGCTTATCATGCGACATAAAGAAATGGAGTAAAACAATTAGAACTTTGGAATCAAGTTGAATAAAAGTCATACAACGCGACTTCATTGTGGCACATTTATTGCAAAAGACATTTTCAAGCAGTGCTTCTGGTGGGAGAGCAGAGTTTCGCTCCCAGAACTTGCCGTTGTCTGCTAACAAAACCCACAGATCTTCCAATATATAATAATACTGCTTCTTAGCAAGGAAAGGGAGGTTAGGCTTTATTGTCTTTTTATTAGCACACCCCCTTCATGATATATGGACTAGCTGCTATGTTGACAGTATTTGTACTATGCATTGTCCTGCTTGTTGTGACATGTACACTACATGTTAGGGTAGGTCAGTTAAAATAAATATGTTAAACTATTTCATAGCTCTGTCTGATTTTATTGTGGACAAGTATAAGAGTGCAAGTGAAAGGGTGTGTCTTGTTACCGTGAATCCTGAGATATCTGGGAGTGTTGTGTGTTCTGGGGCTTCAAATCATTTGTTTCTCTGTGAGTGAGTAGGAGAGCAAGTTAGACACTATAGCTAGTTGATCTTGGGCTCATGGGTGCTAAGGTGGTAGGATGACTCAGTTCCTATACACCAAGGTCCTATAATCCTACACATAGTTCTGTTCTTGGGCAGAATCCCTACAACATGAGCATCAGTTCCTGTTTAATTGATAACTGATTGTTTCCATGATACAGAAATAATGGTGGGCTGGCCTCTTATAGCCCAGGATGAGGGGAGATTCTTTTTGTTGAATGCTAAAGCTTACATTTTGATCTAAATTCAAACTCTGGTAGTGTGGTGAGATGATTGGCTTGATCTGTGTTTGAGCAATATTGGGAGTGAGCACATTTTGCTCGTGATTGCTAGAGATGTATAGGACACTCCATAAAACATTAATCTCATGGATCATTTTTAGGGGCTGCAATTTAAAAGCAACACATTATTATATTTTTTATTTGTGACATTATATGTTTTCATCACAAGGAAAATCTGTAATTTGCCCAAACACTGTTTGTTAGAAAGTGGCAGCTGAATTCCTCAATCCATGTGTCCAGTGTAGTTTTGCTTTATTTTACAGATCATGAACCTTAAAATGCAAAAAAGTAAAGAAACTGAAGGGATTAGGATGGATAAATGAAGATCAGTCCAAACTGAAAAATTGCTAAATAGCTTAAAGTCATTCATCTTTAACTGTTTTTCGTATCCATAAGTTTCCTTTTCAAGACAATCTTTCTCAGTCAGTTGCCCTCATATAATAAAATATCACATCTTTGTTTGAAGGTGTAAGAAATTGGATTATTAGTTGAGAGGGGTGAAACTCCCACTCAAATAATAAACACAATCCTTGTGGGTTGAAATAAAAGCACAAATTAAACCTGTGCATAACCTTCAGTCATGCTTAATTTAGAGGCAAAATATAAAGTATGTATGCAGCACTCAAACAAGAATTAAGTGAAAACACTACACAATAAAAACCAGAGACGTGATTTTTTTAGGTATTCGTGAATATAGTGTCAAAAAGTACAAAGTATCGTTTTTGGATATCTGGTTGGGCTGATTCGGAGAAAAGTTACAAGTTCAAGCTGACTGTGATGGAGCAAAGGTCAGATATTGGGACCAGGTTCACCACTTTCTAAAAGTGGTGTTTTTGGAATAGTAACTTAAAATCCAACTTTACTGTTAAAGAGGAGTTTAAATTGCAGTCCATTTGAGTGGAAACAGCATTTGTCGATCTGGTCCCAAACTGAAGAAATCACTTATTAAGTGTATTAAGGTAACCCAGTGTTAGTCAATGGGAAAGATAGCCTTTCAACAGTGAAAAACAACGTTCAAAGTTTTTCACTTTCAGGACATGTAAAACTTGAACACAAATGCTCCATTTAAAAATACTGTGGAACCTCTCCTTTTGAGCCACTGGGTCTATCTTAGGGGTGACATATAAGTATTAAAAAGGAAGTATTGAGAGTGGTAAAAGGTTTATTTTGGCAGGTCAAAATGACAGTTTAAAACTGTATGACAGGCTTCAGTGGCAGGACTGAGACATTTTTTAAAAGGCTACTTTAGTGGGTGACAAAATGAGTGCTGCAGCCCATTAGCAACAGGGGTTTAAAACAGCGGTACATCTCATAATACAAAGACAATGGGCTTCATTTATGTAAAGTGCTGCATTGCTGGTTGAAGACACTGGAGCAACACTTTTCATTGCACCCTCCCTGCGACACCTTGGATGCGTCATATTTACAGTACAGCACTCCATGACGCAAAGATTGACCAGATAAGTAAGGCATCTTGACTTATCTGGTGGCGCAGTAATGACGCATTGCTGGAGTGTGTTGCAAAACAGACGCAACTCCTGCAATGTGTCATTACACATGGGCGAGTCCCATGTAAAAAGAGCCTGCATCAGTCCTTACACTTGCTGTGAAGCAGGCATAAGGATTTGATGAAGTGAACTCGTAGAAGTGTTGCAGTGAAATCTCATAGATTTCTTACCCCTCACAGCGACAAGCAAGGTTCATCAGAGAAACAATGCATCGGTGGGTGAAGTACAGAATCTGAGTGAAGTGACTAAGCTAGAGGAGTCATTGTTGGGCCAGAAATGAAACTTCCACTGCAACAGGAATCATTTTTTTATATATTTGGAAAGTAAAATCCGAAAAGGTTATTGCAGGGCCGAATTTAAAATACAAAAAGTGCAGGGGGTTATAGTCTTGGGATTCTGCCACTGAATGCTAATGGTGCAAATATCACAGATGCCTAATCTTGATTCGACTTCTTTTTTCTCTTCCACTACCCTAAATTACATGTCTCTATCTTGCATGTTATTTTCTTCTCCACTTTCTTTATTGTCACTGTTTTCCGTCCCTTGTTTCTCATCACTTTTTGTTCCTTTTCATCGTTTCTACCCCTGGCTCTTGAAAGCCTGAAGACGAAACAAAGTCCCGAGACACATTGTTGGTGTCACCCTCCTTCAACTTCCAGCATAAATTAACGATTACGTTTGTGTGCTACGGGAAACTTTTCAATTGAAGCATTACTGAAATATGTGCTGTACCCAAATACAAATTTTTCAAGGTATATGTTGATTTGATTAAAATGGTATCTTAACTGTAATTTGATCATTCTTTGCATGCATGTTGAAGGAGCAATTCGATGAATGTCTATTTTGTTCTTGTCATTTACTTGAGCGCTCTCTTGATCGGCCAGTCAGTGCTGACAAACTGAAGTTCTTTCTCTGTCACAGTGAGTGACATCCCAGTGGCAGTGGAAATATATCACAGAAATAAACTCCTCTCAGCATGAACATGACACAGTGTTATATACCAGCAAATGATCCTCGAACTCAACGTGGCTTTTTTTCCAGTTAAACTCAACATTTTCGCTGTCATAAAGATGCTATTTCTCACAGAACCTGAACTTTATCATAACATTTCCATCTGACAGGTATTGATCACCCTGCGCACTAACTCCTTCCTACCTGTAAATCATGGCGATGGCCGGCCTGCCTCTTTCCCTTTGTATCATTCGCGGCTTGCAGGCTCCCGTGCACTTGGCTCGCGCCCCAGCCCTGTCTAATCAAAGCAGACACAGCCCGCTCTTCCGTCTCTATTGGCAATATCTTCATTAGGAGCAAATGGTCCCATCTCCTCTAATCACCCTCAGGTCTGATGAGAAATAGATTGGAAAACATGTGTTGAAAGATTTTCCTCCCCTCCAAGCTAGTAGTGTTAAAAATGCTGAAGATAATTGAAAACAAATTGTTTCTGTCTGC
The DNA here is from genome assembly GCF_964263255.1 of Lissotriton vulgaris. NCBI lineage: Eukaryota > Metazoa > Chordata > Amphibia > Caudata > Salamandridae > Lissotriton > Lissotriton vulgaris. The sequence goes on from NC_141685.1 coordinate 1,225,346,009, forward strand.
CATGTCAGGCTTCTGTCGGGCGTATAAACGTAGCGATTTGGTAATTCTGTGATTGTAGTCCGTGTTTGAGGCAGAAGGTGCCGCTTTTTTTCCTTGCTCCGGCATTGGTCGCAGATGACGCTTTAATTCAGTTGTCGAACAGAGTGTGTGGCACGGTCTTTGTGAGGTCAGCTGATTTTCAACATTAACAAGATTTACATTTGAAGGTAGGATGTCTCTGTGGCCACAAGTTCTTCTGTTCAGAGCTCGCTTGCGAGTGAAAGGAGGTAATAACCCCATAGTATTAACGTGGAAAGGTAAATTTCTCATGAGTTCTTCGAGGAAATTGGTAACATCGTATTATGGGTGTCAGATCCTATTTATGGGCCACAGTGTAGATGGTGGATGTTGGCCCCAACCGTGGTAGTTAAGGTCGTTTGCCAACGGTGGCAGCCGCGCCCGTGGAGGGAGGACTACCGATAGGGCAGAAAGGCAAGGCGGGAGAGGGGCAGGGTGGGGGTGTTAAAAACCGGAATATGGTTAATACGATCTGCACATCAGACACAGGACACCAGGTGATTGTGTGTATCTCTTTTATTGTCATCGCAGGAGCGCGGCGCAGTGCGTCTGTCCTCTGGTCCGTCCTGGGCTTCTCTGTCCACCTCCTGTCCCTACAGGATGTGGTGTCCAGTGACCTAGTCACTGCCCTATGACCCACAGGGTCCTAGTGCCCTGTCGTCAGTTGTCTCCCCTGAGGTCAAGCCACTACATCTCCCCCTTTGTCGCAAACAAAAGTTCTTGATGCATTTGTGTTTGTCACTGTCACCCCTTTTGTGCTGACATTGTTTTCTGATAGCTGTAAAAAAAGAGAGAGAGAGAGAGAGAGAGAGAGATAGTTCTTCGTTCTACATTTCCTCAATGAGTCTTCGTGGTTCCTTGCACGTTCTTTTTGGTCTTGTCTCTTCCCTGATTTCTTGCTCTCTATCTTCCACTTTCGGTGGTGTTGCCGCTGATTCTGATGCGTGTCTCCACTTGTCGGCATATTCTTTCATTCTCCTCTTAGCTTCATGATCCCTTTCCACGATGTCATTTCGGTCTATGCTCACTGTGGCATCTATCTGGGGCAGTCTTTTCTTGCTCGATCGCCCCAACACCAGTTCCGCTGGGCATCGACCTGTTGGCTATGAGGGGTATTTCTGTTATCTCTCAGCACCTGGCATAGTGCTTGTCCAATCGATATTTGTGTCAGTTTTGCTCGCTGGATGGCTTTCTTTATGGTCCCCATAAATCGTTCTGCCATTCCGTTGGCTTGTGGCCACAGAGGTGTTATCTTCCGATGCTTGATCCCCAGATATTCCATGATTCGATGGAATTCTTCTCCAGAAAAGGCCGTTGTCTGTTTTCAATGTTTGTGGGGAGCTCCGGGCCACGATAATGTCATCTAGCACTGGTAATGTGGCGCTTGCTGATGTCGACGATATCTGTCTCACAATCGGGAACCTTGAGAACTCGTCAATGACCACTAACAAGTAGTTTCCAGTCTCTAATGGTCCATAAAAATCTGCTGCCAGCTCAGTCCATACTGCCTGTGGCAGTTCTAAAATTTGTAGCGGTGCTGGTTTCGATGGCGGTCCAGTTACTTGACAGACGTGACAGTGTGCTATTGCTTCTTCCACCATGCCATCCAACCCTGAGAACCATACTTTTTCCCTCAACATCTTCTTTGTCGCTACAATGCCTCAATGAGATTTATGAGCCAGTTCAACGGTTCTCTTCCTCAGTCGGTAAGGTATCACTATTCGGGATCCTCTCATTAGAATTCCTTTCTCTGTTTCAGATAGTTCCTCACTTATTTTCTTGAAAGCTAGCATTTCTTCTTTTATTACTCCTTCCTCTGTCGGGCTGTTATTGTTGATGTGTCTCCATCTCTGTTGCCGCACTATTTTTCCTAATGCCTGCATAGTCGGATCTCTCTTCATTTCTAGCTCCAGTTCGGCAATCGTTATTGACGTCGGAGTGTTTTGTTTGAGGATGAAGTTTAGGTATTCTTCTGTCATGGTGGTGCCATCTTCCCTATGAGGGAGTGGGTGTCGTGACATGTAGTCTGCTGGATTTTGCTCCTTTCCAGGTTTGTGAACTATTTTAAAATTGTAGTCCATCAGTCTTATTCCCCACCGTTCAATCCTTGGTGGTATCTTGGCGCTTGGGTTGCCATATATAGTCACTAGGGCCTGGTGGTCTGTTACAATCGTGAACCGCTTTCCATAGATAAACATGTGGTAGTGCTCACATGCCCATACCACAGCCAGACTCTCTTTTTCTGGTTGAGAGTAGGCTCTTTCTATATCTGACAGACTTTTGCTTCCATAGGCTACGACCCGTCTTGGTGAGTCTTCTCAATGCTTGTGTTGTGCCAGTATTGAGGCCAGGCCTACTGGGATGGCATCCACGGTTCGTTCGGTGCATAGGCTCCGGTCAAAATATGCCAGGTGGTCGACTGCCGTCACTGACGCCCTTATCTCTTCGAATGCCTTGCTGCATTCTGTGGTCCAGTCGAACGCTTGACCCTGCTTTGTGAGTTCTCGCAGTAATGTGCTCACTGTTGCAAAGTCTCTGATATAGCGGGCACAATAACTGGCAAGACCGAGGAAGGATCATACCTCAGCTACATCTTTTGGTTGTTTTGCCTTCTCTAGGGTGTCCACTGTGCTGCGATCCGGCCTCATTCCTTTCTTCGAGAAGATGTGCCCAAAGAACACCAGTTCTTCTCTTCCCAATTTGCACTTCTTTTCATTTACCGTCAGGCCCACTTCTTCAAGTTGTGAGCAAACTTCTCCCAGTGCATTGTCATGTTCCTAATCTGACTTGCCAAACACCAGGATGTCATCACTGTAGTTGAGGCTGTTCTTGATTGGTATTATTATTTGTCTGATTGTTTCCTGGAAGATTTCAGTGGCTGATGATATTCCGAAGCTTAGTAGTTTGTAGCGAAACAGACCTAGGTGTGTCGAGAATGTTGTTATATACCTTGATTGGTGGTCCAGTTCTAGTTGGTGGTACCCTTTACATAAGTCTAGTTTGGAGAATCGTCTCGTTCCCGTCAAACAGTGTATCATGTCGTCTAGATGTGGCCCCGGATGTCGTTCTCTCTCAATGGCCGTGTTGGGAATTCTCATGTCTACACATATTCTTATTTGTGCAGTATCCATTTTTGGTACGGCAACTATTGGAGACACCCATGGCGTTGGTTCTTCAGCCGGTTCGATGATATCTTGATCCAGCAGTGCCTTTATTTCTTCTTCTACTTGCGGCTGTAGGTGGATCGGTACCCTTCTGTGATGCTGAGCGACAGGTCTGACCGTTTCATTGATGTGTAGCATGATTTGCCGCCCTTTCAGCTTTCCAAGTCCTTTTGTTAGCTTCGGATACTCTTGTAGGATGCTTCTTTTGTCAGACACTTGAAATGTCATCTGTAGTATGCCCATGACCTTCGCCGTGACATTGCTTAATAAGCATGGTGCGGGATGTCTCCTCGTAGTACATGAATCTCTTCTGTGATAGTTTTACCTTTGTGTGTCATGGTGTCCGTGAATTTGCCAAAATTTGTTACTGGCCTTTTCGCGTCCCAGGTGAATACTCGTACACTTGATGGTTATAGGTGTGGTTTTCTCTTCATTTTTTCATATTCAGTGGCGCACATGATGTTGCACGTGGCCCCACTGTCCAAAACAAAGTTTTCTTGGTGCGGCTCTACATCGATGGTCACCCAGTCTGTTGTTTCTATTGACTGCTTGTTTACCAGCCTGATGTTTTCTTCCTCATGTCCCTCTTCTGTGGACATGAGATATAGGCGTTCCACTTTCTCTTCTGCTTCTTCCTCTTCTCCTGACTCCAGCGAAGAGCTCCTTGCTGTCGCTTCCATGTGTTGCACATGTCGGTTTGTCGTTGTTCTTGGTTCCCTGGCCTTCCTCTTTCATTCTTGAAGTGCATTCCTTGGCACATGGTGGCAAAATAGTTGCTTCTGTTGCATTTTCGACATGTCTGACCAAATGCTGGGCACGCTCCTCGATGTGGAAATTCCAGCCCGCATCTGTAACATTGTGACCCTTCTTGTTGTTTTCTTGTCACCTGGTCCTTCGACCCCTTCTTCCAGTTTCCAGTTCGAACCATGTCTGTTATTCTGTGAACTTGCTCCTCTCGTCAGTCCATTTGTCTTGCATGTGCCATTGCCCTTGCCTCTGCTCTAGCTAGATCTAAAATTCTTTCTAGCGTGGTTGGTTCCTTTAGTATTCTCGTACGAAAGTCTGTGTCACGACATCCTTCTATCAGTCTTAGGCGGAGGGCCTGCTCATTGTCGTATTTTTCAAATTCACAATGGGCCACTAGTTTCCTTAGCCTCGTTGCAAAGTCATCCATTGACTCCTCCGGTTGTTGAAAAGCTATGTTGAAGCTGTATCTTTCAAAATCAATGTTTCTTTGAGGATCGAATTTAGTTGTCAGACACTTTATTAGTCCTTTATATGTGCTTGTTTCGCTCTTTGGGAGCGTTATTAGAAGGTCGTCTACGTCATCTCCCACCAGATTCAGGAATAATCCTAGTTTTTTGCCTTCTACTACATCTGTTGCTTCTGCGTATCGCTCAAATTTCACGATCCACTTCTCCCATCTTATTCCCACCTGTGGCTCCGATACGCTGAATGGCAGTGGTCTGCGATACTGTGCACTTTGTTTGGTCTCGGGCATCTTCTGTCTCTTTGTCCTGTTGCACCTTTATTTCCTTCTGTTTGTTTGTTTATTGAAATGCTCTTGTCACTTTTTCTTTTTATTCCTTTGTTCTTAATGGTTGTTATTTGTAATGGGGATCTTTTGTCCCTTTCCTCTTTTTTGTTACCAGTTTCTCTTTGTTTCTCACTTGTTTCTTGTGATTGCCTGTCTTTAAAATGGCTCCCTTGCACTTCTTTGTTGTTTTAGGCCTTAGTGTCACACACAAAATGGCCGCCGGCACTCACGCGAGATTTCGAGATCGAAATCTCGCGTTGTCTGTCCTTAAAATGGCCGCCTTGATGTTTCTCTGTTCTGATTGGCTCCCTTCTCCTGATTCTACTATGGCCGCCGAGATTTTCTTTTCTCGCGAGACCTCGCGCTTTTGATTTTCAAGCGCGAGGACCTTACGCTTTCATTCCCGGGCACTCGCACTGATACGCTGCTTCCCTTACCCTGAATTTGCTGCGCTTTGTTGGACGCTGTCGGGGTGGGCTCCCGTGAAGCTCCGTGCGTCTTTCCTTCGTTGTTGCTGCGATGCTTGTTTTGTACACGCGATGTGTCACGCGTGTGTCCTTTCCGCTTCGTCGCCAGATGTCGTATCCTGTGGCTACGATCTGCACATCAGACACAGGACACCAGGGGATTGTGTGTATCTCTTTTATTGTCGTCACAGGAGCGCGGCGCAGCGCGTCTGTCCTCTAGTCCGTCCTGGGCTTCTCTGTCCACTTCCTGTCCCTACAGGATGTTGCGTCCAGTGACCTGGTCACTGCCCTATGACCCACAGGGTCCTAGTGCCCTGTCGTCAGTTGTCTCCCCTGAGGTCAAGCCACTACAGTAAGTAAACAATTTTATAAATAAAACGAACTTCGTAGTACGCTCTGCATCGCAAAATGCAAATGCAATGCAGCGCGCTACGAAATTCGTTTTTTTAATTAAATTGTTTACTCACCTCCAATTATCCATATTCTGGTTTTTAGCACCCCCACCCTGCCCCTCCCCTGCCCCACCTTTCTGCCCTACCGGTACTCAGGGGCCGTGGCTGAATGGTGGCCCGGCATTCTTCCTGCTATGACTTTGCAAACTGGGCCAAGAAGAACCCATTCAGGACTGGACTGGTCTTAGTGGGCACCAGACGTTTTCCCGGCGGGCTGCAAGGGTGGGTGCCGTGTTTGAAGTGGTGGGGCCCACTTTTCTAACAGGGAGACGCTTCAGTGCTGCAATTTCGGCCCCCTGAAACAAAAGCGGCTGCAGAGCTTCCTTCACACTCTCACCCTCCCACCCCACTCCGGGCCAGTCCAGCTGAATTGCCAGGGCTGGTTTGTGTTCCCAGTCCGGCCCTGAACCCAATCTGCACTTGGGCGTCAGTGTAGCGTGGGTGACCAGTGTACATGCTTCTTGGGAAGGTAGCATAGAGATAAGGGAACTCCACAAACAGCCTACAGCTGCTCTACACGTCACCCAGTGCTTGGAGGGGGTACTGGGGGAGCAGGCTGTAGTATAGCCCTTTGAGGTCAATACATATGCGCCTGGAGCTGTGAGTCCCATGACACGTGCCCTCCCATGATCGGGAAAGAAGGAAGAAGAGCAGAGAGATACTGACCCCCCCCCCATGAGAGAGGCACAGAAAAGGTGGGTGGATGAATGATGGGTGGATGGATGGATGTAAGGGTGAAGGATGGATGGATGTGTGAAAAGGTGGGTGAATGAATGATGAATGGATGGATGAAAGGGTGGATGGAAGGATGAAAGGATGGATGGATGAAAGGGTGGATGGATGGAAGGGTGGATGGATGGATGAAAGGATGAATGGATGAAAGGGTGGATGGATGGAAGGATGAAAGGGTAGATGGATGAAGGATGTATGGATGGATAAAAGGTTGTATGGATGGATAAAAGGTTGCATGGATGGATGTGTGAAAAGATGGGTGGATGAATGATGGGTGAATGGATGGATGAAAGGGTGGATGGATGTATGGATGGATGAAAGGTTGCATGGATGAATGATGCATGGATGGATGTGTGAAAAGGTGGGTGGATGAATGATGGGTGGATGGATGGAAGGGTGGATGGGTAAAGGATGGATGTATGGATGGAAGGATGAAGGGGTGGGTGGATGAAGGATGGATTTATGGAAGTAAGGATGAAAGGGTGGATGGGTGAAGGGTGGATGGGTGAAGGATAGATGGATGAAGGATATATGTATGGATGTAAGGATGAAAGGGTGGACGGATGAAGGATGGATGGATGGATGAAAGGGTGGATGGATGGAAGGATGAAAGGGTTGACGGATGAAGGATGGATGGATGTATGGATGGATAAAAGGTTGCATGGATGGATGAATGATGCATGGGTGGATGTGTGAAAAGGTGGGGGGATGAATGATGGGTGGATGGATAGATGAAAGGGTGGGTGGATGGATGTATGGATGAAAGGGTGGATGGATGAAGGATGGATGGATGTGTGAAAAGATGGGTGGATGAATGATGGGTGAATGGATGGATGAAAGGGTGGATGGATGTATGGATGGATAAAAGGTTGCATGGATGAATGATGCATGGATGGATGTGTGAAAAGGTGGGTGGATGAATGATGGGTGGATGGATGGAAGGGTGGATGGGTAAAGGATGGATGTATGGATGTATGGATGAAAGGGTGGATGGATGAAGTATGGATATATGGATGGGAGGATGAAAGGGTGGATGGATGGATGGATGGATGGATAAAAGGTTGCATGGATGAATGATGGATGGATAAAAGGTTGCATGGATGAATGATGTATGGATGTGTGAAAAGGTGGGTGGATGAATGATGGGTGGATGGATGGAAGGGCGGAGGGGTAAAGGATGGATGTATGGATGGAAAGATGAAAGTGTGGATGGATGATTGATGGATGTAAAGATGAAAGGATGGATGGATGTGTGAAAGTGTGGGTGGATGAATGATGGATGGATGTGATGAGGTCTAACAGGCGCATTTATGGTTGTCAAAAGATGATGATGAGGAGTACCAGTTTCTAGAAACTTTTGTCGGAAGGGGGTCCTTACCCCTAAAAAGGTTTTACAAGGGGGTCTCGGCATCAAAAAGTTTGAAGACCGATGGTCTATGGGATTAGGAAGTATAAGGTTCAGCACCTGTCTCTCTGCAATAGGCAGTTTATCGTCCCTAAGTCTTAATTTGGCAGTCTCTGCTGACAGTGAATACCAGCTATGGAAGCAGGCTGAGCCCCATTGTTTATCCGCGCAATGCTTTTGGCAGTGTGGCGCAGGCGGTGACTGCAGTTGCACCCTCTAACTCAGCACAAACTGCTAGCTGCTGAGCCATTGTCGAGGTTTCCAGCGACAGCACAGTCAGAAGGTTTTGTTGTAGTGGGTATTCAACTTGGAATTCAGCTACACAGCAGTGGCCTTCTTGTGCATATACAAGTCAGCACTCATCTAAAGGATTTTGTGCCCTCCATGACTAATTTTGTCAGAGTGATTTAAGGCAGGGGCAGCCATGGAACAGATGGTGCTCTCTGCTTGAGCACAGCCAGCACAGACTACTTCTGTGTTACACCTTTCAGGCACAATTGTTGCAATTCTCACAGACAACTGCTGTGTTACACCTTTCAGGCACAATTAGTACAATTCCCACAGACTACTGCTGTGTTACACCTTTCAGGCACAAGTGGTGCAATTCATTCTGCAGCAGCGCAAAGAGGCCAGAGGGACCTTACATGACATGGGCTCCTTCTCGTGCAGTCTTGGACCATAAACTTTCTTTCAAGTTCCACTGACTGGCAATACATGGGCCTTTCGACCTGGACTTTCTCTCCTCTTGCAGGGCATTGGCATGCTCTTTTCCTCTCTCAACAGGCAGGGTGATGTATAAGCACTACAAGCAGACCCTCAGCTCATCTAGGATAAATTGTTGACTTCAGGTGATGTCCTTTAATTTCTGGGAGACTTGCTATCCTGAAAACAGCAGCCCTCGTCACACAGCTGCTCTTTGAGTACTCTGCCATGTGCTTCCCTTCCTTGATCAAGAACATGAGACTGGCACATTGAACATGGGTTTGGATCCCACTTTTATACACACTTTCTAGATGTGTAGTCACTCACAAACCTCAGAACCAGTGTTGGGTGGTTATCTTTCAAGGGTCCATCGTGAGCTGCTCTCCAGAAAGTCCTTCTTTGATGTGATGCTTCTCACAGCAGGTCGCACTGAGTATATACAAGCAGGAAAACTCAAAACATGGGCATAATGAAGTGTGGTCTTACTACCCCAGCCTGTCCTCAGCCTTTTTTTGAATCAGAAATTGGCAAAAGACAAAAGTTCAGGCCTTGCCTAAAATCATCCTTACTTGAACAACAGGAAATGCAGTGCCACTCTTCCCCCCTGCCATGTACCAATTGGCAGAGTGAAGGAAGAAATAACCAGCAACAACTTGCTAATACAGTTTCGATGGAGTTCCTAACTTTAGAGTTTTCCCAACCTCATCATTTCTGTTAGAAAAAGTACCCTATGCACACACATTCAAAAGTACAGGCAATAGTAATGTCATTGGAAAAGAACATAAATCCAAAGGGTAAGGTAGCAAAGTGATGACGGAGTCTGGTATAGACTGAAATCCTCAGTTCTTTATTGTCTTGACATGAAAACAGCAGCCAGCCGACACGTGTTTCATCGCTCACGCGAATCTTCAGGGCTGGGAATTACAGAAAAAACTCTTACAGAAACATGACTATCCAAATGAAATGTCTCTATTAAATGCACATCAGTTGTGCAGCCAGTGGCAAAATCACTCAGTCATAGTGACAAATTCTTGCATTAGGTGAGACTCAAGTGAAGGAGGTGAGTAACCGTGATGAACTCGTGTTTCATAGAAGACCCTAGTTAATCCAAAAATAACCGACAAGAATTAACAACCGTATAGTGTAAGTGAAGAGTGGAGAAAAGTACACAGTAGCGTTCAAGGTATGTCTCTTATTTTTCCATAGGTTTTGGTTATTTTCTTGCTAGTAGCTCTCATCACTTTTTCCTTTCTTTCACACATTATCTTATATTCCTATCCTCACATCTATTGCTAGCATCTCTTTTAAGGGATTGATTCACCGTATCATTTCCTAGCAGCACGTATTGATCTTTTCTCCACTCTTCACTTACACTATACGGTTGTTAATTCTTGTCGGTTATTTTTGGATTAACCAGGGTCTTCCATGAAACACGAGTTTATCACGGTTACTCACCTCCTTCACTTGAGTCTCACCTAATGCAAAAATTTGTCACTATGATTGAGTGATTTTGTCACTGGCTGCACAACTGATGTGCATTTAATAGAGACATTTCATTTGGATAGTGATGTTTCTGTAAGAGTTTTTTCTGTAATTCCCAGCCCCGAAGAGTCGCGTGAGCGATGAAACACATGTCGGCTGGCTGCTGTTTTCATGTCAAGACAATAAAGAACTGAGGATTTCAGTCTATACCAGACTCCGTCATCGCTTTGCTACCTTACCCTTTGGATTTATGTTCTTTTCCAATGACATTACTATTGCCTGTACTTTTGAATGTGTGTGCATAGGGTACTTTTTCTAATTGCTTAGGGTCTAGCTGGTTTTATGGTTAGACTATTGAGTGGTTTTGAAAGGTTTCTCCACTCACCCAGTTGCACCAACAATTTAAGATTGTTATTTGTACTTATGCGCTTTGAATTCTAGCAGTGCGCCCATTCTTTACTGACATTCAAACCTTTTTGTCCTGTTGTATTTTTGACTCATCATTTTTGTGTCTGGGTCTCAAGCCATAGGATGCAGGCACTCAATAAGCATACACAATGCACTCCAATTGGCTGGTGGAGGCGAGGCTAGAAGGGCATGCTTGGTTTACCCCTCTAATAGTAAGGAGAGGTCCTGGACCTCACATTTCAAAAGACAGGCCTAGGTGTAGGTGCATACTTCAGATTAGCCTGATTCCAAAGTCAAAGTAAGTCAGGATACCAGTTTTGCATGCAGCCATCCTGCCAGTGCACAGGTACATGCCAATTCACCATGCAGGGACATTCACGTCTCTCCAATAATTATTTCTTAAACTGTTGCTTAGGAATTTCCTACTCAGTGCTAGTGTATCCGATTTTTTTCTTATTGTCATAGAAGGTCATCATAACATTACTAATTATTGTTTTTATTGAACTTCATAGCTCTTGTCTGTATTTTCTAATTACAGTAAATTAAGGATTTTATTATTACCCGGTTTAATGGTACTCAATTACCTGATCTTGGAAAGATGACATTTGAAGATGTTTGCTGAGATTTAAACTTGTGACCAGCATATCAAAACTGAGGCCACATCATGAAAAGTTATTCTGGATTATCTCAGAGCCAAGTTTCTGCTTTTACAGTGTTGTAAAACCAGTGTCTGAGAAACCAGGATAAAACTGTATCTGCTCCTCTTTGAGCCTAGATAGAGGGTCTCTTCTTACAATACTAATTAATATTATACAGCATAATCTTCGCCCTGTTATAGTAGCAGGTATAAAGGAAAAACTTCAGTAGCAATGCAATGTCAGAACTGCAAGACTTTTTAATATCTTTAATTGAAAGGTAGGTGCCACCATTATTACTGCAGATTGGTACTGATCAAAAATTAACAGACCTTACTGATAGCTAGTGCAAAGCCAGCTTTGTTTAAGATTCAGAAGATGCCTCCCAAGATTTGGGTATTGAATAGGGTACGTTCATTACAATTTCTTTTTGTTTTTTAATTTGAAAGCACTACACAGCGTGCTGGTGAAGGATGAGGGCTGGTGAATCATGTTTCACAGATCATTTATAGTTTGGAAATATTTCAATGTGATAATGGTTTAGCTACTGAACTTCTAAGTAAGAAACTGGCCAGATGTATGATCCTTTTGTGCGGCCGCAAATGGGAGATCCTCCGGGTTGCGACCGCAAAAAAGGGTAATGGCATGCTCAAATGCTATTTTGCAAGTCACTGACTCGCAAAATAGCATTTGCGACTCTCGCTATTCCACCATCCCTGTGAGTGTTAGCCATTCCTAATGGGGTCCCAAATAGCACCTGCCTCATTAAAATTAATGAGTGGAGCGTTTTGCGACCCCATTAGTAATTGCAAACAGTGTCTGAGACACTGTTGTGCATCCCAATTTGCGAGTCGAATTGCGAATTGCAAATTGGTGGTTCGTACATCTGGCCCTATGTCTGAAATTCGGATATGATTATTTAATAAAAACATAACCACACCAGCTTCTTTGGGAGCTGGGAAATTATACATTTCTTATCTAGTATGCTTCATAAATAATACCAGTCACACAGTCAATGCATTAACATATGTACAAACATCTGTGCTTTTTACTTCGTGATGCTGCTTTTTTGAAGATGGACAAACCATTAAATGGGGTTAATGAAGGGAATAAACCTTGAATGTGTAACGAAAGGGACCAAATACGTGTTTAGTCGATGCTTCTAAAGAAACCTGGCCAGGACAGGGAGAAACTAAACAAGCAAACAGTGGTCTAAAAATATGTCTTGGCTCGCCATTTGGAAGAATAGACTGAGATCAAATCTTGTTATTTTGGTTGTATAAAGTTTCAGTGTTTAAATTTTTATTAAATGAGATCCGATGCATAAAGCACTGCACAGATGCTTGCGGCTGGTGGCCTTAAATGTCAACGTGCTGAATACCAAGGTTCCCTAGTCATGAATCCACCTCCAGCCTCTTTAATTCACTGAAAGACACTCCCTGTCCCGTTATCTCACGCTTACAGGTCCCGCTTTCCTCCGCTGGTGCCGTTTTCCAATCTTTTTTCCCTCTTTTCTCCCCTAACTTTCCAGTTTTTATTTTTCCCCCACTAGCTATCGGGAAATGTCTGATAAGGAAAACTAAGTACTGGTTCCCAAAACGGAGTACAGGTGACCCAACTGGAAGTACCAGCTCAAACTAAGCACTGGTGAGGGTGAGAGAAAGCAACTTCAATCCAGTACACCAGAGAAATTAGTAGAACGCTGCAAACCTAGGTTTTACATAAAATATAAAACATGTATTACCTAGCTCCAAAAAATAGATATTAACAGATATCAACAGGTGAAAAAAAAAGTCCAAGTATTGTAAACCATTAAGGCTTTGAGGCCAATATGATATGTAGATATAAAAAAAAATATTATGACCAGTGTTCTCTCTAATTGTCTCCGTGTGCATAAGTGAATATCTCCCTACTCATATTTCTTAGTGTATGAAAATGGGTCATACAATCAGCCACTTTAAAAAAGGAAGCAAGAAAAAGGCCACCTGAAAGAGTCATCTGTGTGTGACGGAGTTTGGTGTATGTGCAGAGTGAATTGTGGATAGGTGGTCATGTTTTTTCTCTTATGTACATATTTCACATGGCTCCCCCGTTTCTCCTCTGCCTCTGTCTATATGTTGGAAGCAGGGACAGATGGTTTGGGGGGGACCATATACAACATAAAATAGATGGGTAGAATGTGAATTAAATGGATGTTTTTCACATCAGTAAACTGAGTGTCATCACAGACAGCTCAAGCTTCACTCTCATCTATATGATATCACTCAGAAGCAAAGTAATTCATATCTATATATAATTCTATATGTTATGTATGTCTCAAAGTGGGGGCTGCTGTCAATTCAATTACATTTTTATTTAATATGATTTGGAATTCTGCAGAATTTCACATAAAAATACATCTTAAAAGCACGTTTCATTCCACAAAAATTACCAACATAAATTCTTATTGTCATTACATCTAAGACCCAGATAAACCTAACTAGCAATCGGACAAGTGGTGTACCAGTGCAAGAGGGCATGAACCTTGATTAATCATATTGACATAAATAAATTCTTGCGGATTTATAATCAAACTCTATCCTAAAACATTCGGTATTAAAACTTAATAAAGAAATTTAAAATTTGCTATACAGTAATAGATTGTGAACACAAGAACCATGTAAAAAGATAATTTATCTATTCACTAAACTGTACTGTATAACCAGCAGCATAATACCGTTACAAAGTAGTTCAATACCATAAACTCAATTCTTTTAGTATGAAATCTACCATGGAATAGCAGCAAACAGGGTTTTAGTGAGGTACTTGGGATCCTGGAGGATAAGAAACTAGAAGTTTATAATAGTGCCCATATTTAATTCCAAACCTAATCAATCAGACAATATTCGTCTAATACATAATAGTATAGCAGCAAAACGATTTTGGTAAAGTGCTTGAGATCCAATGATTGGTAACTAGCAGCAAAAAAACGGTTAATAAAGTGCACATGCGTAATTGTAAACATAATAAAAAAGTGCAAGTGCTATCTATGTACATATGTATTGAGAAGATCTTTACGCCCTTAATATATGTTTAAAAATTGTTTGAAAAAGCAAAAACAAATTTAAAACACATCAGTTCGGAAGGGGGGACAACAGACAATTTTGGGCCTCTTCTGCAGTAACAATATTATACTTTGGAAAACAACTTCTTAAATATCCACAACATATTGACTGTAATGCAGGACAAACAAAAAAAACATGATTTAAGTCTTGTAGACAAGAGTTACATAAATGGCAATAAGTCTCATATCTAGGGATACCCTCCCAAATTCATGTTACGATTCGTAGGGGGAGTAAATTCAATCTTAATAGCAAAATCACCCTACGCACACCATGTTTAAGGCTCCATAAAACATAAGGTTGGGGATTTTTGACAACACTACTCCCCACTGTACAATCCATGTTACTATTCTTTGAACACATTTTAATATCTCTTTCACAAGAGACCCCGTAGATTATTTTCCTAATTATAATTTTCAAAGCCTTCTATGGAGAACCACGCCTCTTCGCTGGGGCAGCTGTTTGCGCTTTACCAAAACCTTAGAATAGAATAGAATAGAATCCATATCTAAACAAAACATTGTTAATGCTTTTAAACTATTCCTAAAAAAAGCACTTTTTCCTTCATATTTGCAAATATTTCTCTGTATAGTGCATCCCGTAGCAAATCTTCAGAGCTTTTTAACAGTGCATTACTCCATCGTAAGCACACAGCTATTGAAAGCACGTCTGTAGAGAGAAGACCAAATTCTAGCCTAAGCGCTGCAATCCGTGCCGCATGATTCAGATTACATATTTGGCGCCAGTCTTGTCTTTCCACTTTCTCGAATTAGGCCCACTGTTGTGCATCTATTGTTTCACTGGCATAACTCAGGGTTGATGGGAATCTTTATTTTATAAACAGAAATATGTTGTGAGAAATGTCTTTTCCCACAGTGTGTGTACAGACGATTGATTGCAAAGGCTTGTGAAATTGGTTTGCCTTTGCAATGGTCCATAAGTCTATTTGCTGAGCACTACTTGTAGTCAAAGTCAAAAGTAGCTTTATTCGGTATCAATTTTAAAACACCATAAAAGCACATTTTAAAAATACAATTACAAAATTCATCATTATGCTAAAATTCGTGTATACATCTGTGATATGGGTAAAACATATTAAAAATAAAGCAGTTCTAAAAGACCCGAAATGCCACTTATCTATGACTGACATTAAACACTATGATTCATAGATAGTCTGCATCTCATAAGAGATTTAAGAAACACTGAAAGACTAAAGAGGGTAAGCTCATCCTCCATCATTTGCAGTCGCAACAAAGCCGGTCTGCACTGTCTTATGCCCCAATGTCTAAGCAAACCAAGCATATACCTTTTCCTAATTGCGGCATAGAATTTACAAAACATAATACAATGTATATTTAATTGTTGCGATACATCGTCACAGGGACAAAAAGGCAAAGGATCTATCCAGGTGTTCGTCTCAGGGAAAGTCACCAATCTAAAAAAACTGCCCACCCTGAAACGAGTTGGGAGCATCCGGGTAAAGCAGTTTATGATGACGGATAGGTAATTCTGGAGGCCATTGCCATTAACAACATATGGTTGTGTACAACAAATTTTTTCTTGCTCTCCATTTGCCACCTGGAATCATCCAGGTATGAAAGACACATCTTAAGTTTCCTTCTAGACACACCCACCATATTGCCTGGGTTGTCGAAGAAATCCCGATGTCTAATGGCTGTTAGAAAACGTCTAACGTAATTTATCCATTCTACACTCGAATGCCCCCGGTGGCTCATACAGTCGCTGATAATGTCCCTTGTTCAGCCCTGTTTCATGAGAGACCCAGACCCTGTGCCACAGCAGTACAGGGCTCACCTTAATAAGATCAGACACATATACTATGCCCAACTCTTTGTGACAGACATAAGTGGCAGTTGACTTTGGGACAGCCAGCAGATACCGTAGAAAGGCGTTTTCACACGCCTGAATCTTGCTGGTATCTGTGATACCCCATATGCCTGCTCCGTAAATTGCTGTGGACACGCATTTGACATTATAGATGTTCATAAGGACAGCTATGGGTCTGCCCCCTAACTTTATTGCAAAATTCCTTACGGCACCGATAGCTCAGGCGAATGCTAATTTCCTAGCATTTGCAGCTGAAGCCCACTTCCCATTGTTATCAAAAACGATGCCCAAGTAGGAAAAGGTTTTGGTAGAGGCGATCTTTTCCCCCGCAAGGAATATATTGCAGTTAACCTTACTTTTTCTTGGACAGGGCATACTAAAGGTTTTACTACTATTGATTTTTAGACCCCTCACCCCCATAAACTCGGCAAAGGAATCTAACACTCTCTGAAGTCCCAATTGCATGCGCGACATAATGACAGCATCATCCGCATAAAGGAGGATTGGGACTGGCCGCCCTTTGACTTGTGGGTAGTCCTGCCTAATATCCAGCAAGTGGGATGCTATATTGTTGATGTATAAATTAAATAAAAATGGAGCCAATATACATCCCTGTTGTATGCCCTTTTTAATTAGGAATTTTGTAGTACATTCACCTTTCAGTCCAAAACGGACTCTTGCACTCCCCCCGCGATAAAGTTCCCTTATAAAACCTATGATAGTGGGGTCAATTTTTAAATGTGTAAGTGTTTCCCATAACCTTTCATGACTGACGCAATCGAAGGCAGAGCTTAGATCGACAAAAGTCATGAACAGTTTACCCCCTTTAACCACCACATGTTTGCCAATTAAAATTGCTAGGTTTAGGCCCTGCTCTACCGTGCCCAGGCCATCTTTGAATCCATATTGATAAATGGAGAGCGCACCAGTATCAGCTGCCCATAGGTGTAACCTATTTAGAATCACTCTGCCTGCCAATTTCATTAATAAATCTAATAACGATATGGGCCTATAGCATTTGGGATCTTGACGGTCACCCTTTTTAAATATGGGGATGACTATTGCCTCCTGCCAGGTTTTTAAAAAGCCACAATTATTACAACAGTTTAACACGTTGGTCAGGAGAGGGGCCCATAATACCTCGTTGGATTTGAAAATGTCAGCCGGTACCCCATCTGGTCCTGGGGCTTTACCTCCTGAACACTCAGCTATAGCCACTTCAATCTCTGCCAGTTCGAAATTTAGATCTAAGGGGAATAGCCCTGAAGAGTTACTTTCTGCCTCATCTCCCCCCGTGGTGACTGCCCCTAGTAGGGGGTCTTTATCGTAGAGGGCACTAAAGTGATTTACCCACGTTTCTTCCTCAATCACTAGGTCAATACAGTCACCCTTCCTCTCTCTGAAGAAGGGGGCATTTACTGCCTTCCAGAAGCTGATATTATCCTTCTGGAGGATTGCTTTATGTAAAGCCTCCCAGGCCTCCTGCTTTAGGGACTTTTTCCGTTGCTTAACCGCGGTGTGATAAGCAGTCCTCTTGGATAGTATATCCTTCACGTTTTTGGGGAAACTTTTTAGTGCTTTTTTTAGGGCAGCATGGGCTTTAAGGCAATCTGAATTAAACCACCCCTTCTTCTTGATAATTTGTCTTTTGTTGTCTATACCAACCAGGGATTAACTTATCTCCTCAGAGATTTTGGAAAAAGCCAACAACACAGCTTCGAGGTTACTTATTTCCATTAAGCATGTCAAAAATTCAACTACTCTCTTAGAGATTAGCTTCTGGAGGAAAAGGGCGGGCTCAATTTCACTCCAACGTATGACATACCCATTTTTCTTTGCTAGGGCTAATTTATGGGAGTAGAGATTATTTACGACTCCCTCGCCAAGGCCATTGCCCTTCATTAATTCTAGTGAGAGGCTAAGTGGGTAGTGATCGCTGATCGCAATTTCGGCTGTTTTAAAATCCAGCAGTTAATCTGCGAGGCTGCTAGAAGCTAAGACGAAATTGATAAGCGTGTTGCAGCCTCTACCATTATATGTTGGATTAAAATTCACCTGGGGGTCCCACAATTCATTACCAAAGACCAGGTCCATGTCAGTCATCAGGTTATTTAGGATATTACCCGAGTTGGTATGGGAGAAATTGGTACAAGGCTCCCCTCTAATATTTGTTACCCCACATATATTAGTTTGGCTATTCGGACATAGCGAACAATTGAAATCCCCCGCCCAAATTATCCTATTTCCTAAGGGACCATCCCTATTGGAATCAAGCATGATTTGGGTGAGACCTTCCATAACGGACGGAAACTCACACTGTGGGATGTTATTATAAAAATGTACAAAATTAATGGTCTCATGACCCTCTAGGGTAAGTTCTAACATCTGATAGAATTTAGTTTTGGAAATAAATTTCTTTACTCTTATTTTGGAGGTATTAGAGATCAGACAACAAAGCCACCCTTTATTTCTGCCCGAGGTGTGGGCTCAGCAGCGGAGTGAAACGTAAGGTACCCATTAATATGGATGGGCTCCGTCACCCACGTCTTCAGGAGACAAATTATAGAAAAATGCCTGATATAATTCAGGAAGTGGGATCATTAATCTTATTAGTCAGGCCCGCCACATTCCATGAGGTGAAAGTTAACTGATTGCCTTAACCTAGTGTCACCTCAGCCATTAGTACAGGGTGAGGGTTACCCGGGACACCACGATCTGGGAGATAACTCCTGAGGGGCACAGAAGTGTCCATCAAAGAGATATCCGAGGTTACCTCCCTCACCCCGCCTCCCTGAGCCGTTCCCACAGGGCCACCACAAACTCCAGCCACTGAACCCGGAATAACTAAATGGGTTTTGTCCACCTGACGGACCCCCATATTTCAGGGTATCCTGCCCCATGGGAGTTGGCTCTTGCTCTCCTAACCTGTTCATGCCAGTCGAATCACTGGGGGGAACGACACAACCCAGTCAATCAACCGTTTCTAACGTACTAAATCTATTTTTTAGGGGTAAGTGATTCTCCTGAAAAAAGTGACCCTAGCTCATAACGACCCCCCCTGTTTCGACCAAGACCCACATGTGTCCAACTTCCCTCGTGGTCCTGTATACTTGGAGGTGGGAAGAAGAATGATAGACGTCTGGTCTCTATCGTTGTTCCTTGGTGTGAGTAAAAAATGTTTTGACTCAAGGCGCAAAAAAAACTCCACTATTCTGGGATCACTAAAATTTACCAACACGCAGTCCCCCTTAACCGTTTTAGGTGAGTAACCCACCCAAGGTACCCTGCGCACCATCAGGATTTTACTTCTCATATAAGGGGGGAGTGGACTATTCAAATTCAGCCAGTAGGTCACTTCATTCTTTAGGCAAGTAAATGACTCGTGGGTAATATTTTTTAGTTCAGGAACCCCTGTTAAAACTACCACAAACGGGGCTGATTGTGGAGGGAGAATCACTGGTTTAGACAACCTAGACAGATCCTCAGTGACCACCTTCCCTTGAGTTGGTGTTTCCATAGAAGGTGACCTGGGGGATTTTCCCTCAGTACTAGAATTAGGTGGCGGAATTGTGTCAGGCCTTAGAGGACAGGAGTTACAGGGATTTGGGTTAGCTTGCGACATCGGTCGTTTCAGCGGAAGTGTCGCTTGGAGGTTGGGTGCCACTAAGTCCTTGACTGTGCAGGTGGAAGAGTTTTGGACTTACCACCCCCTCTGTTACTCTTCAGCTCCACCTCTAATCTGCCTAGCTGTCTCTCAATCCCGGATAATCCTATTTCTAATGGAGCTACTAGTGACTTCAGGAGTGATGCCAGGCTGGTCAAGAGAGAGTCCTCTTTAATACCAGCCATACCAGAACTCTCAGGTGTATCTAACATGTTGTTGTTATCTCCGGACGTTCCTGCTGAATCTGCCCTGGTTACAACTACGGAGCTAATGTTATGTGCGCCTAGATTTTCAGAGTTGTGAACTTCCACTATCTGGACATGTGGAGCTTTGGAAGTTTTGGAGGTTTTGGTTTTGGAGGTTTTAGTAGATTTTAATTTATTTCCGCTAGCCACAACAGACACTGGCTGTTTTCTTTTAGGGACTGCGCCTTCTTTCCTCCCTCTTAGCTGCCTAGTATTAATTACCTTAAGGGGGGTTCCCTGGCCTAACCCTAAGACCTCCTTCTCCTTTTCGGAGTCTCCTCGCGTTTCCCGTATAGGATCAACATCGGGTACAGGGAGTAGACAAAAAGAACCATCCAGGCTGGGGGAACTATACAAAAGTACATCAGTATCATCAGGAATTATTTGATTGGCTAGGTCTGGCGAGCATGCATTTGCCAGAGGGCCCAGGGAGGACCTCTTAGCAAAATCCAAGTCCTGTGACACTCGCCTTTCCATTAGAGTGATCCCTTGGTCTATCACATAATTAGTTCGGGTTATAAAATTGTCTAAAGATCCCAGGAGTAATGATCCTTCCAAAGTCTTGTTCTTTCTATCACGGGCAGGCATTTCTCCCACCAGGATGTGTTCCGCAAGTCCCACTTACTGCAATTGGCCAAAGGGAAACAGATGGCTGGATCAGGATGAGCCCGCGTTAGGGAGGGGGCCCAAAACCAGTCTCAACCGGTCTCTAACGGGCTACAACGGGCCCGCCCTTTGCCCGGGCTTAGCCCGGCGTCCCACTCGCGTCCCGCGAGGTAGATGGAACCTCCTGCCGCACGGGAAATGCAGTCCTCCACACAGCGGCCGCAGATGGTTTGAGCGGCGCCGGGAGGACTGCAAGATGAACTTGGCCGGAGTGGCGTGTGGCATCCTGGGCAGGGGAAGCAGACCAAGGTGATATCCCCCAAACAGGTAGGAAGAGCACACCAGCTCCCCCGATGAAACGCTCTATTTGTAGCGCCTCCGGGGCCGGGAGATGACGGAGGCGGCTCCTGCCACAATGCCTCACGGGAAATGCAGTCCTCCACACAGTGGCCGCAGTTGGTTTGAGCGGCGGCGGGAGGACTGCGAGATGAACTTGGCCGGAGTGGCGTGTGGCGTCCTGCGCAGGGGAAGCAGACCAAGGTGATATCCCCCAAACAGGTAGGAAGAGCACTACTTGTAAATATTTTTCCTAAATATGGATAACATTTTACTACTTCCAATTTCTCTTTTCCCAGGAGCCAATGCAAATTTTTTCTGACCTTACATCCTTTATCACTAAAAATCTTGATGATTTTGCTTTTCATAATATTTATTTCTAGATAATAATCCTCTGTATACCTAATTAGCTCACCAAGTCATTTTTGCAGTCCAATTGGGGTTAAATCCATTATTATGGCATCATCTGCATAGAGCAGACAGCTCAACTCTACGTTACCTAATTTAGGGGGGGTCCCCTTTACTAAGCCCCACTCTTCTTGGCAAATCATTAATATAGATGGAAAACAGTAAAGGGGCCAGCAAGCACCCCTGCTACTCCATTGTTGGTTACTATTTTCTTCGAAAGGCCTTGTATTCCCCTAATAATACTTGAGTCCAGGTAGCAAAGTGGAGAGCAAATATTAATCTTAAAAGATTCCCTGGTATCCCCATTGTGACCAATTTCCTCCACAGCTTCCCCTGATTTACCCTATCGAATGCTATGGAGAAATCTATAAAAGCTGAATATATAACGGCATGCCCTGACGTTTGCAGAATGGAGATATTATCCAGTGTACCACTATTCTTATGGAATCCTGTTTGTTCCAAAGGGATATCATTATTTCCAAATGCGCACTCTTGGAGATGAGTGAGAATACTCTTTGCAAACAGTTTACACGTTGCATCCAGGAGCAAAATCTGTCTAAAACTAGTCAGGGAGTTTTTTGGACCCTTTTTATATAGCGGAACTAGTATACTTCCCTTCCTGGATTGTGGAATATCACTGTAGGTATAACAATGGACAAACAACGGGTGCACATTTTTTGCCCATTCTTCACAATCCTGTTTTATTATAGCTACTGGTACATCATCTGGGCCCATTGCGCTGAAATATCTTGCCCCTTTAATGTTACCCTCAATCTCCATGCATGATGGTGGCCCATAGTCGCCCCCCACAGATAGGGTGGTACTAACCTCTTGGTTCTGTCCATCTATGGGATTTAATGCATAGAGTTGGGAAATATGCATAGACCATTCTGCTTCCAGGATTAAAATAGGTTTTAACTTATCTCCCCTATCACAAAATTTTGCTATCAGTGCCCAATACTTCTTATAGTCTCCAGAAAGAGCAACCTGTCGGAGTCTAACCCATTTTTCATCACCCACCCTACTTTGGTCAGCAGTTATTTTCCTTTTCCGTACCTGTTTCAGCCTGCTAATCTCTCTCTGCCTTTGTGTAATGGTGGGCACCATAAATTGTTCTCTAATTAAACCATTAATTTCCCAATTTTTTAATTTCCCATGATGATATTACTAATGGAGTGGAACTAAAATCTTGCTTCTTTTTTCTGAAAGATCTAATTGCTGCCAAGACTCTCTCCAACCTTTGAACCAATGTTTCTTGGCAGGGAATAAAGGCAATATTTTCAAAAACCGTCTTGAAATTTGGAAGCAAGTTATTTGACCAGCAAGTGTGCCCATTGTTACGATTATAAGAGACATTTTCCTCCCTCTGATTCCAAAGTTCAGGCTTCTCAGTTTCTATGTCAATTTTTACAGCTTAAATATTATGATCACTCATATTTGTGGTGGATACCTTAAATTGATCACGTCCGTTAAATATTTGAAGAGAAACTGCCATGTAATCAATTAAAGATTGACCATGTGGCCCCTGTAAGGTATAAGGTGTGGGGGAATCCTCCGGGAATCTACTGTTTAACGTTACAAGGTCGGTCTAAGCTTCTAAAATTTTGCAAGAGTAACAACCCTCATTTATCTGACCTTAAATATACTGGCAATACAGAATCTGAAATAGCCCAAACCTCTTCCAGTTCTGGGTTAGAAAAGGGCATAACTGCACTATTGGATCATTTGACGTTAAAATCACCCACCATCATTATACGTGAACATTCTTCTTTGTTACTTAACTCTTGTACAAAAGTACAGACAGAATCTATCAATTCGTTTGACGCTCTCCCTGGTGGAATATACACATTTACCAGTAAAAGAAAAATTACTTGCCACCGGTTATCTACAGCCATCCTCAATTTTGCTACAAAACAACATTTTGATGGATGCTTATAAATCACAGGATCCCATACTATATCACAACTAAGCAAAATAGCTAAACCTCCGCTTGCGTGCCCTTTTACAGATTTTTGTGCTGCACTACAGTACACATAAAAATTCTCAAACTGAAACTCCTCCTCCATCCACATTTCCTGGAGGCAAATTATTTTGGGGTCTAATTCTAATAATGATTTTAGTTTATAACTGGATTTTCCTACCCCCGCTACATTCCAGGATAGGATATTTCCCAATTGGCTAACCCGCGCTATGGGCTTTATTGTAGATGTTTTTGACCCTCTCAGGATACCTGCAACCCAACTCCACTTTGCTTCCTCATCTTCCCTGTTCGGGTTAGTGGGCCATTGGGCTTCAGGTACTAAAATGTTAACTTCTCTATCTCCTAAGTTTCTCCCTACTGTAGTGTAGTTCCTATATTCCCAATAGGCTCTGCGCATTGGAATAATATATACTATAGCTGTGACGTAGGACTTCGCTCGACTAGGTCTCTATCGAATATATTAGACTTAATTGTGAGTGCCAGCTAGCTCAGAGGTCACTAGAAACTTTCTCGAATTCACAAGAAGGGATTAGTTTCTGACAACCGCATAAACATGACAACTTTGTTTCCTCAAGATAAAACTGATCTTCAGAGTCGTGAAAACAATAGATAGATATTTTACTCAGTCATTCGCGCATGCTTCGTTTCACCAGAGGTGCAGAAAAATAGAGAGACTGGAGTTTTCATTAAAAGTATTTATTGAACAGTTTTCTTTCTCATACAGAAGAAATGAACTGCTACAATCGCAATACTGGCTGTAAAGTATAATGTATATAGCAAGAAGAGCATTATAAAATAATACTGTAAAATCATGGTATGGTTTCTAAGCCATAAAAAACATACATAAATAAATAAAGACTAAAAAGTACTCAACTGGTGTTTCTAAAATACGCCTACCCCGATGTACCTAACCTAGGTCTAGTCCGAGGGAAGGAGTAAGTGTGGTGTAGCATAAGTTTAGTATTCTTTTGCCAAGAATCTATCCAAGATTTCTCTTAGGGTCTAATCAGCTCCGTACCTTGGCTTATGAATGAAGGAGGTCTGGTATCTCTCTGTCTCAGGACTCGATTTCCCAACACCCCACAAGGGGAGCTTGGAAACACTGGAGCTGGATTTCTCAGCAAGAGAAAAGACAGCATCTATCTAAGTGCATCTGCTGGAGGGTCAGCTTCCTTCGGCACTTGCTGAAGTGAGATGCGTCGGGCAAGTAGATAGGCGAACTGCTCCAAACCACTGTGTGTTTGCTTGGGCAAGTGTGGGCATATTTATACCTTGAAGGTGCAGTGTTTGACGTAAAGGTGGACATAATAACGTCATCAAAGAGTCTCAGTTCTTTGAAAACTCCATGAGTTCTTGGACAAATCAATATTCAGGCAAGGGGACTACCCTAACTGCTGAAGCCGAGTTTTCCAAGAAATCGTTGTGGATTTTCGGAAATAGTGGAAATAGCCATGCCATATTTGGACTGCATGAGCTATGTCTAAATATGGTTATGATTTCTATGCCTATATAAGGACATGGGGATTTATATTTATAAAAGGGCATGAATCTGGAAAATTACACTAGGGTCCTAAAATGCTATACAACACTACTGTTATTTCGATATCTTTTAGATTTATGGGTATATTTACACCCCTATTGTTAGAGAACCCGTACCCTTGCGTCTGATGAGTCATTACTAAGCTTTCTACTGGAACTTGGCGAGGGGATACAGTAGGGATCACATCTATACTGCTTTTCCTAAAGCAGTCCGCATTAGCCATAACCAGTGCTGACACTATCCCTGATGTGAATGTAGCTCTAGTGCTTGGGGGAGTGCTACTTCAGTCTAAGTAGACGTCTTAATATCTTTACAGGTTATTATGCCCAAATCCTTTATTTCTGTTAACATCTGTAGGAGGGCACTTCTATTTAGTAACATTGGTTCTGTTTCAAACAGGGAGATAAAAATCAATGTCCTGCTCACTTGCCCGACTGAAGTTTAACTGAGGGTAAACTAACAATTGGGCTACCTCTAAGAGAGACAATTTTAGATCCCACATTCATTTCTTTCTTTTCCCCATCCATCAATTTAATACCACTTTTTGGCATCCTGTTACATATTGGACATGCATGACTGGGTACTTCAGGACCCTTTTCCAAATTCTTTATGACTTGCTTGATCTGATTAAGTTCTTGAACCCCTGTTAGTATGGGCGAGAGGACATTCAATATATGATCTGTATTTACTGTGCTTTTTTCTAGCAAAGATAAAATTGTAGATAAAATTCTCTCTAAAGCGTAAACAATCTCCAAGGTACCCCCATCCGCACCTTCTCAAATGAATTCATAATATTATCTGTCCCCTTGTCCAATGTTAAACCTGATATCCTTTCAACTGAAAGTTCTAGTAAATCAACAGCATGGGACGAACTAATAGGTGTACTACTATACAGAGAGGGCATGTGTGGTAGGCCAGGTGCAAAAACCAGAGACAGTTCTGGATCCATCTATAAGGTGTCTGCCTTTTGCAGCTGTGCGGTTAGCGCTTCGTTCTTTTCCATCGGCTTGACAAAATTCGGTAGAGTGTAATCCTCCATTTTCACATGCCCAGAGCCAATGCTACGTTTTATACACTGTGGCATTTTTAATGACAGATCACTCTGATTGGGCGGCAAAACTCCAGGCTCAAATTTGTTCTTACCTCTTGAACAAACTTGAGGATTGTCAAAATGGATACCAGTCCTGCCAATGGTGATAATGGGGTGTGTCCCTTTCTTACTACATTCTTACTGGGGGGGCCTTTTACTTTGTCCACCGATAAATCCACTTCCATTTCCGTTTTACTACCCACCCCTCCAAATTGTGAAGCAGCAGTTTCACCTGGTAGCTGTACAGATTTTCCACCATTATTGTTCTGTTGGATACTTGCAGCAGGGTAAAGAGCTGCCTTTACTTCTGAATTAGTGGGCTGGATACCCTCCTCATTCTCTGGGGTTACATGAGTATCCATCACCTCTTCTTCCTGGACCTCATTTGTTTTCCACATTCAGGCCCTTCCCACACTTAGAACACCTCACACCTTTTGTAAACATTAACATCACTGATGGATACGTTTTCAAGTAAGAAAGCTGATCCCTATTTCTCCTGCGCCAAATGGTTTTCTGAAGCTTAGGAGGACTCCTCTGGCTTGGGAGACAACACTCTGAGACTGCTCCTGTTTTCACGTTTACGCTTGAGTGCAGACACCTAGATGGAATTACAAAGTAATTAAATCCTCTTACTGCTTATTCAGCCTCCCAAAGTCTCAATCCACACAGCAGCACTGCGGCAATAGGTGGGTAGAGGTTGGGGGCAGGTGGACGAGCAGGCGACTTCAATACAGCTCCAACACAACCTAGACTTCCAACGCTACTTGGCCTCTCGGTTCCAAACAGCACCAGCCATTCAATAGCTCACAGACAAACAGCTGGGTGGCCCTGTGGGCACTAGCACTGGGTCGAGAACAGGTGAGAGCATGCGCACAGTCAGTCAACCGGGTGGAGGCAGAATTGGAAGAGGAGAAGGAGGAGGTAAGTGCTGGGCCTTCTGCTGCTCCTCGCTTCCTTGGGACGTTAAAAAGGGAAGGAGAGGATGATTGGACTGCCACCGTGACACGAACCACAGGGGGGCCACTGCACACCGCTACCACCGCAATCTGCGATCCACAAACCGCACGCCGTACTTCAGACCACAACCCCACCAACCGCTAATGAGGGCAGAAGTCAGGCCTGAAGCGGGCTGGGCGCGGAACCATACTCACAGGGTGGGAGCGGGCGCGCGAGCCTCGGGAACGGGACAGCAGAACCCTCCTCGTTGTCCTCGGCTGGGCGCAGGGCAATTCCAGAATGATGCTACCGGCCGCGAGCAGGGTCCGTCGGCCAGGAGAGCGAAGCATCCATGTTGTCCTCACCTGAACCCTGCTGCTACTGGTTGCTGGTCGCTGCGAACACACGGACTTGAATCCCACCAACACTGTCTAAACACTTCCTCTCACAATTGCAGTCGCTATGTTACTGTTTCACCCCTGACCCTCACTGATCTCATAGCTTAAAAATACAAGATTAAAATACAAGCTGACGATGATACACTCTCCTGTGGGGGGGCACGCTTACTCTGCCGCACTCCGCTGTTAGTGCTGGTTCTGCCTCTGCCACTGAAACCTCCCAACCAGGCTGATAATGGTACGCTCTCCGGTGGAGGGGCACACTCACTCTGCCCCACTCCACTGTTAATGCTGGTGCTTTCTCTACCACTGAAGACTCCCAGTCGGCCTGCTGAAGAAGGTTTGAGCAATTCTCACGGTAGCTGGGAGGGGACAGAGGTGAAACAAGATGGGGCAACTTCAGGAATATCAGGATTTATGGGGCTTGCAGTCAAACCTTCTTACTGTTTTAAATGGTGGAAGGGACCCAAGGGTGAAAGTTCCAGGCAGGTGCAACAAGGAAGAAAGTTCCAGGCAGGCGTGGCGGGTGGGCCAATACAGCGGTCTGCGTTGGTCTGCGTCGCACGCTGCTGCCCATTCCCGTTTCGGAGGGCTCCGGAGCGTTTCCACAGGGTGGCGGGCGCGAGCCCACAAGATAAACAAGCTGGGAGTTGCCACTCCAATTTCCCGGCACCCCAGTGCCCCACAGTTAGCAGGCTCAGGCTCGCTGGGTAAACAAAGTGGGGACTACCGTCAGTCCAGTCTACACCCCCCGCACACTCTGTTGGTCCGGGGGCTGTTAAAAGCTGTCTCTGCGGATGAGGGGGGTGGGGAAGATCAGTCCCGTGAGTCAAAAAAGCTGCAGCCTGGTGCCGCACCGAAGCTGTTCTGATGCTCTGACGCTCTGCTACGTTTGGCGCACAGTCTGGCTGCTGTCAAGAATGGCAGACTCAATACCTGGTTATTCAGTTCTACACTGGTGTATCAAAATTGTGTATCCCTCTCTTATGTCATATAGAATGTCCAGGCTACTCTAGTGGGGCTTTCACAGAGCCTGTCAGTGGAGTGTTAGGGAGTAGAGCATATAGCTTTGAGAGAGAGGAAGGTGCAATGGTGATGCGTGGCAGGCTGCTAGGATTTTTTTTTAAAGGGACATGCCCTTTTATTTGCGGCTTTCCAGTTACTCCTCTGCACTTTTGCAGCAAAGGAAAGCAGAGGCAGATGATTTTAAGGGCCCTACGTAGTCAAAAACTACAAATTGGTAGAAAGTGAATAATGGGGATGCATTTCACCTCCGGGTTTAGAGAGACGACAGAAAACGTAATCTTCTCTCATCTTTTTGATGTCACTCTGAACCCTCATGGTGTAAAACATCTTTGCCCTTATGGAATTTATACAATCATTGTGACACAGTTCAATAGGGTTTGTGGACTTGAACAAATTCAACAGTCAACACCTGTGTGCAATTTATTGTATTCAATTTAATGGGATTACCCTCTAAATTTTCAGGAGACCCACAATTTTAGGTAAAGAGGATGAGAAGTAAACATTTGCCACTGCAAAGACACTATCTGTCAGGCTCCATAGTTTAGTAAAATACAGTATACACAATTCTAAGATTAGCAAAATGACTTATAACCTTACAGCCATGCTTACACCAGTATGAGGTATGCCACTTCAAAGTACGCCAACCATACATTCTACATTATTCAATAATCTGTAATGTCCTAAAGCTCTCAGGCACTGACAAAAACATGTGCTGGTCTCATTTAGGATAAAGGTGGATTTAAACACTACTGTAAATACTCGTTTAGCAATTTGGTTGTGGTATTCCCATCCCAGCCGGTCTTGTTTTATATGGTTTATTGTTTATGTCTACCGCATACAGATCACAGGTGTGTACTAATGTTTTTTTTTTTGCTAATGACTGGCTTGAAATTAAAAAAAAAATATTATAAAAAAAATAATAATCTGTAATGTACAGTTCTGACCTTTCTCACAGATTTTTTTTTAAAACTGAATTTTGCTTTATCCTATTTCCTACTTTCAATATACCTGTGAAACACTGACCAGGTCTTCTTAGCCTTTACCATGTTTAGGAGTACTTCTTCGAACCCAAGCTTTAGTGATTTGTAAACGGTGCACCGTGTAACTTTTAAAATGC